>NW_010972709.1:3723980-3819924 GCF_000737465.1 Haliaeetus leucocephalus | reverse complement strand
CACAGCCACAAGCCCACCGTGTCCCCACCCAACCACCCACGACCTCCCCACGCAAACACCCACCCTGCCCCTTTGTATGATTTTTGCAAAACTTGTCCTCACCCCACCTCCCCGCCCAAAGCCCCAGTGACTCTGGCGGTCACCCGCTCGCGAGGTCTCCTGGCCTTCCTGCAGGCAGGGAGGACACGTCTGCTAAAACCATCGGCAGGCGACTGGGCGCATCAGGCGGCTCCCACAAAAGCAGATGAAGGCAGTTGCTCCTCTTGCTCCAGCCTGGGACCTGGCCCTCCGGCTTGCAGGGCTGGGATGGACCCCAACTCGCCGTCCCCGAGGGCGTAGATCCCCATGCACGGCGTGGATACCCACGCAAGGCCCTGAGACTCACCGGCAGCCCCCGAAACCCGTGCCGAGGGATGAATCCCCACGCCTCCCGGCCCCTGAAGCAAAGTCGAGGCAGCGCTGATCGTGGGCCGTATATGGGCAAGGCGGACCCAGATCTGGGAGAGCATAAACTTAGTATTTATCTCCACAAAGTGACTCAAGGCATTTCTGCGCAGCACGCCACTTCCCAGACTGGTGTGTTTATACTGCACAGAATAAACACACCCCTTAGGCACTTGAACCGATGTCTGCCACATCCCGGCATGATGCTCTGACCGTTTGCCAAGTAAGAAAGCTCTGCGCTTTCCGCCGTCCTTGGAGGACATTGGAGTGCACTGACGATGTCCACGCGATTGACCTGGCAGAGGAGGTTTGGGAGCTTTGCTGGGCGTGATGAAGCCTCTGGCGCTGTGAACAGCAGGGTGTGGGGTGCTGGTGGCCTCTGTGCTCCTCTGAAACCAAACTGGCCCTTGCAGACTCCCATGCTTCCCACCTCACGTGCTCCGAAGCAGCTTGTGCTCCCAAGCGGGATTTTGCCCATAGACATGGACATACCAGACCAAATTTGCCGTTAACGAGGGACTACCGAGATGTTTACAATTAAGCAGGTATTAATGTATTTGCAACACTGGACTCTTAGAAAGGTAAATGCTTTTGCCAAATATGTTTAAAGAAGCTACATGACAACTCTTAATATTGCTTGCAGTTTACACTAGCAATCAAACCGATGTCTGATGATGTGACCTGAAATATGGGCACTGAATAAAAGATGGATTTTGAAACTGTCCTATAACACATATAGGTTCTACGTCTTTTCATATGGCTGTTCCATAAGATCTTTTTTTGTATACTGTTGCAAGCGGGACATCAACACTTGTCTTATAGTATTAATAGTAGTTAATAACAGGATTAGGCTAGGAGACCATAAGACAATGTTTTCTTGTAGGCTTCCATTAAAAAGCCTACAGTGAAATATAAACTCTTCCCTTAAAATCCCGAGAACATCCTCAGTATCTTATGCTACTCAATATAGGTCAGATTTTGAGCCTAAATTGTTTGGCAGAATCATCTCATATCACAGCTGTGGAAAAAATAATTTGGGATAAAAAGGAATTAAAATCCTTCCTGCTGGCAAGCTCATCAAATAAGCCAAGGGATAAATGGGCACGGAAACATAGCTAGGCTTGCTGCAAACGATTCTCTAGAACACAAGAAAGGATTTTTTTAAAAATTTTTTTTTTCATTCTTTCCTTGTAAAAACAGCTGTAGGATGTAAATTGTCCCACTGAGTCAGTGCAGGATGAAGCAGAAAGAAGCCAGCCTCCATAGCTTAGTGGGTTGCTAACTTCAAAGCTGAATTTAGTGGTTTGAATGTTGCTGCTGTTAATGCTGGGGAGCTTTCATCTACGTCTGACAAGCAAACTAGCTCACGATGTATGAGTACAGTGGGCATGTTGCTGTGTTTCAAGGAATCTGCCACTAAAACAGTTGGGTGGCACATCAGCATCGTTTCCATAAAAGACAACGGCTGGGTACAACCCCTAGCAACCTTTTCTCTGTTTCCTGCAAAGAGGGAATCCCCGCAGTGGGGGGATGGAGGGAACCTGAGCTCTGTTTTGACTGGAGATGCTCCTGATTCATACAACGGGATGCTGTTTTGGAGAAAGGCGGACTCATCACGGTGCTGCTGCGCAGCAGCTTCAAGTTCTGCACTGAAGCACGCTCCAATCTTATCCTCTGCAAAACCCCTGGACAGACAGGAAGGCAGGCAGTTCTGCATTTACAACAGTGTTATTGCACAAATGTCCAGCGTTACTCTGAATCTCCAATACTCAACTCACGCTTATTTTGCTCCTGGTGCTCCTGCTCTACCTTAAAGGAAGCCCTGAGCTGTGTGAATACGTGTCTGAGCAGTCAGGGGCTGCTGGAATAAGGAGCTGGTGTGGAGTGGACCAAGCCTCCAAGCCCTTATTCCAATATTATATGGGGAGTAGAGTCACCAGGATTCTTCTACATGCAAGTACTGCTGGATTTGGTCTAAGCATCTGATATGAGAAAGCATTTTAAAGCATGTATGTGGGCTGGGTGTTATTTCTTTTTGCAAAATCATGGCCCAAAATCAAGCAAAGATAAACAGGTCATGAATATATTTAGGCTGGGAACCAGGAGAACAGCCTTCCAGTTGGAGGAACTGCTAGTATTAAGATAAGGCATCAGAAATTTCTGTACGCTTTTTTCCAGCCTAAGCGGGGTGTGGATGGGGATCCAAGAGGCCTCACGGGAGACCAGGGTGGTCTCTGGAAGCCTGGGAGGATGACGTCATGAAACCCTTCCTAACCGCATTCACGTGTTGGACCACTCCTGCTCTCCGCTGGGACATCCATCTCCATCACCCTCCTCCTGCATCCCAAACCCGTGAGCCAGGTTTGACTCAAGCTGTTGGCCCCACCGGTGCATTAGCCGTGAGACCTGCAACGGTTTTAATCTGCCTGCAGTCGGTTCCAGCTGGGAGTCCTGCTTTCTCCTGGTCGCTACTGGGGTGCAGTGACCGTGTCCCCTGGATTCCCGGGTGCTCACCCGCAGCGGGTGACGCAATCCTCTGTTCTCGCTGAGGATTTCCAGTTACAGCAAAATAACATGCTGAGCCCCAGGAGGCAAACATTGCCAGCAGACCTCTGGGCTGATAACTGTGTGCCTTGGAAAATGACTCAGGCTCTCCTGTGTGACACAAAGTATTTAAAAAACATGGAACTGATTGATTTAATCGTATAGCTCTGCACTCTGGAGGGCTGTGTGCTCGAGTAATGAAAAATGTATGTGGTGTTTACGTGAGGATTTGTGAACGGATGAATCAAACCCTCTCCCCTGAACAACATGGTGCCACACTACATGCTGTTATTAATAGATCAATAATTTTCATGGGAGGATCTTGCAAAATGCGTCTTCTGGAGAGGTCCCACCGGAGATCAGCCCATCTAGCAGCAAGTTTGGCAAGAGCAGGGTGTGCAGCACAGCCCTGCCAGAGCCGGGGAACTCTCGAAGGGTGGATGACAATGTTCGAGGCAGAGCAGAAAGCCATGATGCCCAAGGGATGCAGGAGGAACATGCCCTTTGGCTCAAAAATTCCTACAATAAACTCTGCTCGAGATAAAGGAGCAAAGGAACTCCCCAAATGTCTCCCTTCCAAGAACCACCACTGCATGCAGGACTTGCTAAACCTTTCCACCACTTCACAGCCTCCTTTCAAAAGTGTAAAGCCTTGCCCTTGTGCTCTGTTCTGAACACCCGAGTTGTCCCTGGTCCCTCCGAGCTCCCGGCTGCGCACCGCAGAGCTGCATGCGAGGCTGCCTGGGTGCATGCTGCCTTTTCCACACGTGCAGGATGCATCTGACATTGGGAAGGACCTACACAAAATGCCCAGCCCGCTTAAATCCCCCAAACAGGACTTAAGCAAAACTTCAGTAATGCCTGGAATGAGTTTTTCCTGCGGTGAACTGAGGAGTGAAGCTGTGTTTCCAAAGCCAGCACTATAAATGGGCATTACTTACTGATCAGATCTTGGTTAAAAGCATTTCACTACAGAGAAGGTGGTGCTCAATCTCATGAAAAAGGCATGAATTAAGTCACCTTCAAAATATCTATTGCCACAGAGGCAATGCCACCGCAGAAGATTGTAAGGGGGAAGAATGTGATGTGCATTTCTCTATTTTTGGTGCTTTTGGTTCCTGCATTGCAGCCAGCCGCGTCCCCAGCACAGTTCCCTTTTGCTTCGAGCTTGTTGGACTTCCTACTTTCCTGCACAGCACGGTCTCCGTTACACACGCAACAGAGGAACCTTTGTGTGGTGGCGATTTTTTTTTTTTTCCCCCGAGATGGAGATTCATACTCACGGCTAGACTTGCGCAAACTTATTTCTCACAAAATTTTACAAATCAAGTCTAGAGAGTAGCTGAAAATGTCAGTTTACTGCTGAATTCAGTGGGAGGTTGATGCACAGGGAGGACCGGGGGGGGTCTGCAAGCAACGATCTGTGCTGTGAGAATGATTCAGCATGTACAGATGCTTAAGGATCAGGAAGCAAAAGAGTTGCGATGGTCTGTTATCGGAATTTGTTTTGCATGACAGGCAATAAGGGAACCGGTCATTGCTATTTTGGATGGACTAAAAGTGAACAGAAATGCTTACGCTGTTGCTGTTTCAGATTTGTGTGTGATTTCAAATCCAGCCCCTGACCTGAGCGAACCCAAGCTGTGCTCTGAACCCGTTCCTCTGGGAAACCAGTTCACTGGCCCAGATGTCCTACCTACATCATGTCACTGATGACATCAGAGCTATAATTTGTCTGAAAAAAACAAACATGAGCTGCCAGTGTCCCAGAGGGACTGATCTGTTCATGGGACAGCTTCTCTTCTGCTTTATCGCTCTGTGGGTTGTAACTCATGCACTCCAGGGGTAATTTCAGTGGCTTTTTGGAGATCATTGTGTAAAACATCCTCGTCGTGCTGAACGGAAATGTGGCAACAAAAATAGTTCAACTCTGCAAAAAGCATGGATTGCTGGGTCCGGTACACAGATGCCCCTTGGAGTCATTAGCTGAACTCCAGTGGAGTTATTAAAAGGCTGCTGTGCTCTCAGGGAAGGCAGGATCAACCCGTCGGGCAGTGCGGTCCTGCAAGGACATTACCTCAAGCAGAACCGAACCTGCATATGGAAAACCTCTGCGAAGCAGAGTCTTGCAGGTCTGTTTTCTTCCTTACAGCAGAACAGTTCAAGTCTGAGGCTGCCTGCATATCACCAAATCAATACATACATTTATCTGTCAAGAATCACTCAAACAAAAGACTGACAAGCATAATTACGAGAATTAATGGACTTCAGCAATTATCCATGTTTCTGCAACGTGGTAGGGGGGTAACAGCAAGCCAGGGGCTAGGTAGGAGCCGAGTTTCCAGGACTGGATCAAGTGCAGGGTATAAAGTTCATTTCAGTTCAGCAACTTGCTCAGAGGACCACTTTGATCAGAGCTGACAAAACTATTTTTTGTTTCTGTCATCATGCGACTGCCCTGACTATGAAATGCGTGTCCCTGCCAGCCCCTTTAAACACATCCCGCACGGAGATACAGGGCATCAGTTGAAAATGCCTGCTGGAAAAAGGCAAGAAGCAACATAAAGAAAAATAGAAGTCCAAGAAATGAAGGTGAATTCTGTGGCAGTCTTGTACAATGGGAGGAAAAATAACCTCTGTGGAAAAAAAAGAAATTGAGGAGTTCATTATTTTTGGCAGGACTTCTGCACATTTTGCTTATCAAGGGATCGGCATAGGGAGGGGATTATTTTATAGTCGCATAAAAGTTCCCTCCCTTCTTCAGTTCTTTCAAACCCAGGCTGCCTCCCTGCAGTCTGAGGGGCCTCTTTACGGGTTTACATTTCGACTTCTTTATTTTTTCTAGATGGGATATTTTTAAAAGACAGATTTATCCAGTTCACCACATGTGTTCAGTGCTGCTCTGGGTATTGTTGCCCCCTGCTAGTCAGTACGAGCAAGGGACAGACGCAGTGCTGGCTGGCCAGACTGAAAGGTGAAGGTGTCACTTGTGGCCCCGATCCATTTTCCACGGCTGTGATCCGATGAACGTTTTGAGCTGGGATGAAGCAGCCCTGCAGCCCCCAGCTTCCCATCCCCTCCTTGTGCCAGCTCCTGTGCGCTGCATCAGCATCGCAGCGCCCAGATGCAAAATGAGAGATGGACATTACCTGGGCTGAGCTGGTCCCCAGGAGAAGGTGCCGTGTAAGTTGGGGTCTGCTTATCGGGTGGTCGTGCCGTGAGAGTCCTCCTGTGCTGCCCACCCACCTCCCCCTGCTTCACCCAGACACGGGGCATTGCCAGCGCAGCTGGTGCTGGGGATGGAGGTGCCGCTTTCACCGTTAGACCCGTTACCACTTTATAACCTGGATGCCTCAAGCATTTCTGAGCACAGACCACCAGGACATTGATTCCCAGAATATTCACTGCCAGTGGATAACTCACAAGCCAGGACTTTGCTCCTTGGCACAGAGCACGAAGGGTTGAGCCCAAAGGAGCTTCTCCAGCTGAGCACAGCCTCTACTGTGTGGTTTTTTCGGCATGACGCGGTTGCCACAGCAGTGCAAGTGAGATGATACAAATTCCTGCTGCGACTCCAACCTGTCAACCCTCGCTCTATTTTTGGGGGTCTGGCCTGGTGTTAATTAGACGCTGCTGAGAGATGTGATTGAATGTGAGGAGGAAAAACCCATCAGCAAGGGACATGATCTCTGGCAAAGGGATAAAATCCACCTGGGACACAGTGCAGGCAGGAGCGTGTTAACCCACATACTCTGCACAAGGTGTAACACCCTGTTCTGCCCCGCTGCTCTGCTGAGGGTTATTTGGAGGCTGTGCTTCCACAGCCAGCCTGCTTTTTGAGGTTTTGGTGGTTTTTTGGGTTTTTTTGCCTGCTTGCTCTGGGGAGGTGGGAACACGCTGCGGTGTGTGCAGAAAGGATGCTCTCGACAGGCTTGGTGCTTGGCTTGCTGCGCTTGGCCCTTTGTTCTTGCAAACGGGCAAACAAAATCACGTTTCAATAGAAATAACTGTGGGTAAAGGAGATGGTGGTGCCTCAGACAGAGCAGGTACCATCTGTGGCAATTCTCTGGTCTCCCTCCGTTTTGGCCCTGTTCTCCGTACGTGCGTTAGGAACAACCCAGCCTGGCTCCTGGTGCAGTGTTGTGGCTGCAGGGATGCTCACTGCAGCCCTTCTCATCCCATCCCTGGCTAGAGACCCCTGTCACCTGAAGCTGAAAGAAAACTTGCCCATGCTTAACGCATCAGAAAAAATTGTTTGAGGACAGTTTGTCCGTGTGAAAACAAAGTCCCAGCATTCCCGCCAAGGTCAGCGTGAACCACTGAGCTGGTGCTCTGCTGTGAGCCACAGCTGGGTCTCACACACCTGCCTTTTCCAGGCATGCAGGACACCTTGGGGAGAGGGAGCACTCAAGCCCTCCCTTCCCATGCTCTTCTCCCTGCCCTCTCCAGGGACATGTCCCACCTGCCCGCCCACGTGCTTGCTCCTCACTTAACTAGAAAAGAAAACCATGGGCTTTCTCCAGGTCAAACAGGACCCACACATGTATGAAACCTGGGTAGGGATTTAATCAGTTCAGGCTTGTGCATGGGGCCTTGCGGTGTTCAGCTTGGTCACCGCTCTTCGGCCAGCCACGGGACATCGTACGTGGGGAGCGGGGTCTGGGTAGCCTGTTCTCCTTGCATGAAATCCCAGGGAAGAACGTGGTCCTGACCCAGGGTGAGTGCTGCGAAGAGAGCATCTCCTCTTCCTAGCACCAGTCTGAGGGTCTGCCCCGGTGCAGGGCTGGGGGTCACCGAATGCGCTGCTCCACCAGTATCACCTGCATGGCTCTTCCTTGCTTAGCATCTCCCGGGGCACCAAGTGAGGATTTTCAGGGTGATCTACTCATTAATGAGTCATTATGAATTCCCCACTGCCTGGCCCAGCACGGCAGGAGGAGTCACTCTCCCAGCATGGGTGGGATGCTGAGGTCTCCGAGCCCTCTCCTTTGGTCTGCAGCGTCTGTGTTGCTTCTCGTCCTGCCCTGCTGTTAGCTCTCCTCAGAGGTATCGTTGTGGGAAGCGGAGCAGTTCTCCAGTTCCGTCGTGATCGCTGCCGAGCACTGCTCCACTTTGACTTTCTTTCTCCCTCTCGTTGACTTCTTAGCTCCTGCAAACAGCAAGATGTCTGCAGGAGTTAACCACAGAGCAATGGCTTTACATGGACGAGGTCAGCGTGGCCTCATCCCAAAATAGGGACACTGCAGGAGGAAGCAAAGTTCAGCAAAGGAAAGATAAAAAGAAACCCCTTTCACATGTGAGATGCATGGGTACCTGGGGGAGGCTGGTGTGACCCTGGAAACAGATACAACATGCGAAGCAGAAATAGGCAGAGAACCGACCTGGTGCAGGAGCATACCTGAGAGGGTACCCAGACCAGCGGGATGCATTTCTTGGATTTCTCCCCCTTCCAGTATAGTACACAGCACACACCACATGCTGAGAGAGGGCTTATACCTCTCCATCCCCATTCCTGCCACAACTGCCTCCAGCCCTTCACTTGGGACATCCCCATCCAGTCCCAGAGGGTCGGATGGTGTCTGCCCTGGGGACCACAGGGCAGCTTCTTCTCCATTGCTCTGGGCAGCTGGTTTTGTAGAGCAAATCCTCTTCTCGCTCAGCTGCGGTGGTGTCCCCGAGCGAGTAGGCACCTCCGAAGGCCGGGCACAGAGCAAGGGGCAGCGCTTGCCTGTTAAACAAGCTCCCTTCATGCTTAAGCAATGCTCTCTCTACATTTATAATTGGGTCAACATTTCCTTGTCATTACCAACAGTACAAAGTGGGCTATAGTAGCGGGGTATTTCTGACAGAGTACTTTTTAAGACTTGACAGGCACACTGTCTTATCCTTGCCCTTATCAGGAGGAGTTTTCTGCTTATTCACCTGTAGGAAACACGGGTACAACACATTCCTCTGTCAGCAGGGAAACCTCCGCAGCCACACGGGAAGATCAACAAGGGTTGGCAGAAACCTTTCTCTGAACGTCAATAACTCAGCCCTGGGAATTTGGCCTTCTCCAGCCACCACCTCTCTGACCGGTTAAGCAAACACAAGGGACTTAGCCCTGTTAGCTTAGGTGCTGAGGAGTGCTCTCCTGGCCACCCTGCCCAGGCTCCCCCCTGGCTAACCATTACCAGGGGCTCCTCTGGCTGGAGACACAACCGTTGCCAAACCACGGCACAGCGTGGCATGCACTCGGTGGAGGAACACCCTCGTCTCCGCTGCAGGGAAGGCGGCCGGTGCCCTCGGGTGTTTTTCATGGGAGCCCCTTGGGAAGCAGCAGAAGTTGTAGCCCTGAGCTGATGCCACGAGGAACTCCTCCTCCCTACCTTTTGTCCAGGGGTCCTGTCCTCTTTTTCTCTTCTTCTGCAGTGCATGAGCCTTGTCTTTGGTGCAAAAATATTTCCCATCAGCCTGGGCTTCTTGTAGGATATCATCTTCATATGTGGCAGCCACCTACACCAACGAGAAGAACAGTCAGTCTACAAACTACCCTGGCTTTCCCAGGGAGCTGATGGCCTGGCTGCATTGCTGGGGACCTTTGTGACCATTGCTATGGAGTGGTGACAAATACTGTTGTTCATAAACCCTCTTGACTAGCTGGAAAGAGTGATATCTCTATCCCTCAGCATCAAGTTGGGTAACAGTGTCGGAATGGGGTTTGGCACCTCATGTAGGAAAAGCCGTCACCTTCTGGAGTGAGCTTGGGTGGGGACAACCTGTCTTACGCCTCTTGGACCTTGATGGCCTAAGCTATTGGGCTGAGGAGAGCAAACACACCTCGCTGTCCGTCGTGTCTGGCTCATCAGATTCCTGCTTCCCAGACTCAGCATCATTGTCATCTAAGGAAACACAAAAGAAGGGTTTTTTGGCTGGTGAGGACCCCGACAAGCTCACGAGCAGATGCAAAGCCACCGGCCTGAGATGGGGCTGAGAGCCATCGAGGCAGAAGACAGTTTCAGCAACAAACTGCGTTGCAAAGCAGAGCCACTGCGAGCTACGTGGCTTGAAATGAATGTTTATGGGAGATCCAACAGGACTCTGTTGAGGAACCAGCTCCCAATAAAGCTGTATCCGTAGGACTTTGCTACCCCAAGGTCGCAAGCGCTGCCCTGAAGTCTGTGGCTATGTGCAGGTTGGGAAGCTGAGGGGTATTTAAAACCCCAGACTGCACCTTCCCATTTGAGACCCAGGTGGGAAGAAGCGTGTCTGGGTGTAGAGGCCAAAATGGACAATCCTCAAGTTTGCTACCAGTGCCGGTTGGCGGCTCTTGGCAGGGAATGTGTGCCGAGGAGCAGAGGAAGGAAAGGCAGGGGAGCTTCTTCCCTGCCCAGCCGAAAGATTTTGCTGTGCACAGCCCCGGAGGCTACACAACCCCAGACACGTACCTGCACGCACCAGACACGCACCCCAACTTTGCACGGAGCCAAGCTGCCCGGGCCAGGGACCGAGCCTCGCTGGTGGTGGCATCACCCTGTTTGCACCCACATCGGCACACCCGTGCTGGCCGTGGAGGGGCAGAAAGGGCTGGGGACAGAGCTGTGCCCTCTTCCGAGGGGCAGGGGCATTCCAGGACCTCAATTTTTCTTGCTCCTGACACCCAGGTCTAGCCGTGGTGGGACTGTTGGCAGGGCAGCCTCCCTTGCTGCCCCTGCCCAGGTGGGAGAGCAGACGGTGCTGCTTTCAGGCACCCCTAGAGCCCCTGTAGTCTGATCCCATCCTCCCTTTATCCCTCCACAGGTTAAGGTTCGCTAGAAAGCACAGAAGTATTTGTGTATTGTTTCCTGGGCTTTGTGTCAACCTTAAGGTGAGAACTGAAGAAAGTCCTGTATTCCCACACCCAGAATGTAATCAGCTGAAATTCTTCTGCTGTGATGATATCTCCTTAGCATGTAAATCACAGAGGACTTCCCCCCCCCCCCCTTTTTTTTTTTTTTTCCACTGTGCAAAATCCTGCTCCGGAGAGTGTTCCCAAACCGCTCCGACACGCCCAGACCGACTAATCCAGGCGAGCTCAACTTTCTGGCCGAGCCAGTAAGGCTGGTACCGAGCAGCTCTCGGCAGACGTGCTTCCCGCTCCGCTGCCCATGGCTGCTGCCTCCCACCCACCCGGGGAAACCTGGCACCCACGTCCCACATAGGTCAGGCAGGGAGAAAGCACACTGTGTCCCCAGACGAAGGGCACTGCTGGTTTGGGGAATGGAAATGGCTTTTATAGGGGATGGAGCAGGGAAAAGGAGGAGAGCATCCTGTCCTACCTGCTGCAGGTACCAGCATCCCTCGCTCCACGCTTAACCCTACGCGCTGTGCCAGCACAGGGCACACTTCGGACTAAGGGGGCATGGACAGGGATGGTTTTTCCAGTGCTAGTCCTGTAAAACTTTTGCATTTTCCCCATCTCTGCTGGGGCGGCTTCTGAGCTTCTGCTTCCCTGAGAGGGGCGGGTAATACAGGAGCAGCAGTGTTTTGTTGCTGCTTACTGTGGAGTAGGTTTTGCCAATGGGTCGGTGCTAAACTGACCTCTTTAGCTCCCGGAGAATTCCGTGCCACTCAGCAGCTGAGTGCAGGGTGCTCTGCAGAGTGTGCAAAGGCAACCCACGGGTGGCTCCTGGTCTGAGCTGGGCAGAGATACCGGGCTCTTCTCCAGAACAGCCGGGGTTATTTTCTCCCTACAGATACTCAACCTGAATTTTGGGCATCCCTAGGGTTGAAAATTGAGCCCTCAAGGACAGAAATGTGAAACCCAAAGCTCCCCTGATAGCTGGGAGCCAGGAGCACCCACGTCACTGGAAGGGTGTCCCGTGCTGGTTAGTTACTGCTTCGCTCGGCGGGGATTGCAGGTGCGTGCAGAGCCCAGCACAGAGAGCTCCTGGCTGTAAGATACCTTCACCAAAACGCACCATTTGCTCTTGCCTTCTCAAATGTCCCGTTTGCCTGGGGCTTTTTACCTGCTTCTCCCTTCTGTGCGCTGACATCCAGTCTCACCCCCGTCTCTGGAAGGGCCTCTGGGTCGCTCGGCGCGGAGTTTTTTGTCGGATGTGCCTGCGAGGGTGCGAGCTGTAGGATACAGGGAGCACAAATGCCTTTGCCAGGCAGGACGAAAGGGCTGTCCCCAGCCCCAGCGTGATGGCTGTGACACCCGTGGGGACGAGCATCGCGGAGGCATTTCTATGCACTGGTGGTGTGTTGCAGGGAAGCCCAGCATGCCTCCTGCACCAACCTGCGGGACGGGGCACAGGCGCTGCCGGTCCTTGGACCCGGACAGAAACCCCACGGGCGCTGGAGGGGAGGGGAGGTGGGGAACGAGAGCCAGGGCTGAGCGGCCGTGACTTTACCGTGTGCAAATATGTCCCCGTTGGCTTCACGCACAGCAAAGCCATCCTCCCACGGGACGTTAATGATGGTCGGAACGGTGCCAGCACCAGTGCCGGACACCCTGGGGAGGGGAAGGGGCCACGGTTGATGCCAACACGAGCTGTACTCACCACAGCTGCATCCTCTTCCTCCTCCTCCTCGACATCACCAGGCAGTACCTGGGTGGCATTGGGCCAGCAGTAGGGGAAACGCAAGTTGTCCCGCTCTGCCCCGTGTCTCCCGCAGGGGCCACGGGCTGCCGGCACAGCGAGGCTCTCCCCGGGGCTCGGCTGTGGGCTGCCGGACCCCCGTGGCTCCCGGTGGTTGTGCCAGCTTGTTTCCCTGCCACGGCCAGAGTCTGATAGATCCAGCGGCACGTCTGCACCATCGTCCCTTGCTGCCTTCGCCTTTTCTCGGAGCTCAGAGCTGTCCTGGCTCAGCCAAAGCTCTTTCTCTTCCTTCCCATCAGCAGCATCCTCCGGGAAGGACCTTTCCTCCTTGCATCCTGGCGTGACGCTTGGCCACGGGGAGAGGGCCCGCTCCTCGGACGCAGGCTTTGGGTCTCCATCTACCCGCTCGCCTGACTGGCATTGCTGCATGAGGAAATACTGCAGCCGCTCCCTGTGCTTGAGGAGGTGTAACTTCTCCTCCAGGTGCTGATCCCTCACGTATACCATGGCGGCAGGGAGCTTCAGCAAGGCTGTGCGATCTTCCCAGCCATCGTGCGACCGTGTCCTGCTGTCGGCGTCTTTGGCCCTGAGCAAATGGCTGGAGAAGCTGCTGCCGTCCCGGTCGGCCAAAGCGCAGTTGCTTGCCAGCCCCAACTGGTGCAGGGAAAGGTGCTTGTGGAGGAGGCAGAGCTGCTCTCTCTGGGCAGTCAGTTTTAGATTTTCATAGGATGGAGCAACCTTGGGGGAGTCCGGTTTGCTTGCTGTTAAATAACTAAAAAGAGCAGGAAAAAAAATCACATCAGTTAGAGAATTTTCATGCGATTTCCCAGCTCCTGCAAGTGATGTGCATAGTCTCTCCTGCTCTTTCTGTGCCCTGTTGCGGCTCTCGGCCCGTGCATCACGCTTGCCTTTGGGTGCTGTGCTGGGGACGAGGGTCCCAGTGGCCGCGGGGGTCAGGCAGCCGGCAGCAGGTCTCTGCAGTGCTCACACTGCAAGAAGCCATCACCATCCCACCGTCCAACAACGTTCTCCCGTCCCTGGGCCACGGCAGCTCCAGGGATGGGGTTGAGCGAGTGGGGGGATGCAGTGACCGCTCGCGTCAGCACCGCTGCTGAGAAGTCACTTGTCAAACCGTGTCTTACAGCCAGAAGCATCCTAATTACCCCTCATTGGGCTTTCTTAGCACCTTGGTGGGCCTGAAGACCTCCAGGACAGAGGAACAGCCCACCCTCTCCTAATCTCACTCAATGGGAGATTTTTACAGCCATGCTAAGAAGGTTGGAATGGTGCATGAACCTGCCCTGCAAACCCAGTCCCTGCTGTCGCTGGTTATTTGGCAGCTTCCGCATGTGCAGGCTTTTCCTGGGAATGCTTGGCAGATCCACTCCCACTCTGGGAAATTTGCTGTCCCTACAGGTGAACTCACTGGTTTCGCTCAGCCCTTTGTGCTTCTGGAATCAATGAGGAGGATAAGCCCAGGGAAGTGCTGAGTCCTGCAGAAAAGCCCATTAGAAAAGATAAGGAGGAGCAGGGATTGCTACCTCCTGTGAAGCAAGTCCTTCTCCTCCCGGCTGGAGGTGGGGGCACCCGCTTCTCTTTATGGGTCTGTGTAACCAGAGGCTGATCTCGTCAGGCTGGATTCCAGTCATTTTTTGCTGGTGTAAACTGGGAGACCCCCCACCCCCCTCCTCCCCCAAGGCTGTGGGAGAAGTCTGGAGAAGAAGGTGGGTAGATATAGAAATACTGGCCATCTCATCGCAGTCTGCACGGTGGGACAGCTACAACGGGCCACGGATCAGGCCCGCACCACAACCCACGAGCAGGTAACTCACGCCTCAAGGCTGGGGCTCCGCTCACGCTCCGGCGGGAGAGGGGTCTTCCTTGCTGATGGGGACACTGCTGCCCCCGAAGGACTTTTTTCCAGGAGACAGGGTTTGGAGCCGGGTCTCACCAAGGCGATGGTTCCGTGCAGCTGGTTGGCGATCCTCTGGGACACCTGCGGCAGAGGGGAGAATGTCGCGGTGAGCCGTTCTGCTGTGCACCCCGGGAAGCTCGCGGCGAAGGGGAGCCCCGCCAAGCAGAGATGCAGCTCCTCACCAGTGTGAACAAGACACCTCCTAAGTGCTCTGTGTGATACAGGTCTGGTCAACAGCTCAACCATATTTTTATTGGTTTTCCCAGGAAATTTTCCCTTCGTGTTTTCTAGCGGGATCTACAATACTCTATTTTCTGGCTGCACAGATTTGTAGCCCAGGAGGTCTTGTGCCTCCCCTCAAGTCAAGCCGTGATTCAGTGGCTTAACCAAGATAAGACCCTGCAAATTCCCTGACCCCTAGTCAGCCCACTAGACTTTATTCATGCAAGCTCCTGGCATGCACTAATTTGATGGGTGTATTTCCAGTGGGGTACCTGGCTGTGAGGCCAGGACATCATCATCTCCATCTGCTGTCATGAAAGGCTCACCACATGTTCTGACTTGACTTTCCCCTGCCCACCTGGAGATGTCACCAACCCTTCCTGTGATCCCTATTAATTATGGTCTGCCTGCAGCCTTACCAAAACCCCTTTTCACCTGCTCTTTCAAGTTTTCTGTGGAGTTCAGGTAAGCAAAGCCTGTGCCAGAACAGAAGCATCTATGTGGGTGTTCATCTGGGCTTGAGTTCCCACGACCAGGAACAGGGCTCCAGGTCCTGCAGTCTCATCTCCCAATGCTCAATATCACCATATCACTCAGCATCCCTCAGCTGACACATAGTCTCTGTGTTTTAAAGAGAGTGGCTTGCATCAATGCACAAAATGGCAACCACTGAATGCCAGGCCCTCCGAAAATACCAGTATTCATTATGCTGCAGATGGAGAGACATCTGCAATGCTCTTGGGCAGGGCTGCTGTGGTGTATTTGTTCTCAGTACCCACAACTCCCACAGTTTACATATTCTCCAGGCTTTTCCAACACTCACAATGCTCCAACTTCTTGCTTGCCCAGATAATGGAGAGCTGACTCTGTAACTCGGGATAAGCTACACTCAGTTGTGGCTCAGCACAATCTCCCCAGGTCCTTCACTCCTCAGAGCTTTCCCCAGCAAAACATCTGAGAGAGGAACCAGAGCAATGGGCAGAGGACTCAAGGATGCTAGACGTGTCGTCATGGAGGATAAACACAGGAGCAAAGATGTGCGCGCTCACAGCAGGGACAGGAGCCGGTGCCAAACTCCAAACGCTTTGCCTGCAGCGAGTGGCAGTTTCTGCAGAGAGGATGCATCTGGCGTTTGGTAGGTGCCCTCCTTGGCTCTGGCAATGGCAAACTGCCCAAGTTTGGCTAATTGTTTCACCCACTAAGTGCCCCCTACTCTTTCTCTATCCCAGTCTACCTCTCTTGAGCCAGTTCAGATGACCACAGTGGTGGGGAGAAGGCCTGAGGACATCAGGCTACCTCTGGCAACTCACCACTTCTGCGAGGCTGACTTCTTGGAGGACAGTGCCTGGGGAAGTCCTACTGCTTGGAGAGTTTCTCTGTCCTGCAGGCTTTTCTGCAAAAAAAGACACAACCAGCCACTGTGATGGTCCCGCAGAGCTGTTGCAAGCTGCCCTGCCCTGCAGTGTGCTGGAGTCTCGCAGCCTCCCAGGGATGCCACTGGCTGGCACCAACCACCTCCTATTGAAGATTTCAAGCCAAAATTTCTGCCTGGCTCAAGGCAGCACCTAATTGAACATACCCTCCATCGCATGTGTGGGTGGCAGCAAGGCAACGACACGGTCTCTGCATGAAATGGGTGGCGGGTCCACACCTGCATAGCACTCGTCTTACAGTGAGGGTACCCAAGCACTCTTTTGCTCTAAGGCAGAGCAGCGTGTTTCTCCCTTGACATGTGTTCCCCCCCGCAGCAGCTATTCTGCCCATGGCAATGTCCATCTGAGCTGCCAACAACTTGATCTTTGCTCTCCAGACCCTTTCCCAGAGCAGCTTTCCACCGTGGCTCAGTCACTCTTCCCATCCCCAGGTCCCTCTAGTGTGGCAGGAGCCAGCAGCACCCACCTTCTCCCAGCTCGAGGCCTGGCACGTCATGGTGGGCTGCTTCTGCTCCCCTGTGAGCTGCTTTCTCCATGCCAGTGTTCCTGCTCACTGGGGACAGTAAAGCCAAGGGAGAGCTGGGGGTGGAGGTGCTTTCTCTGGAGGTGACTCCTGGGTGCTTTGTCCTGTCCCTGTTGAAAGAAGAAGGACATGAATGAATGAGAAGGGGCAGACGGAAGGTTTGAGAGCCAGTGTAGTGGGAGGTCCAAGTTATAAAGCCCGATATATAAATATACATATTTATATATATGTATGTGGATATACCGGATCCACAGACTCACTTCTTTCCATTACAGCTTATCGCTAGCTCAGCTGCAGTCTGGAGCATGGGACAGAGCCAACATGACAGCTCAAGGTCTGATTTCCCCTGGCTGTGGGTAACATCGCAGGAAGCCCCGACGTTGGGTAAGCCAAAACCCAACTGTGGCGATTGCAAAACCTCTGTGAGAACCTGTATGTCCCTGGCTGGCCTTTCAGCCTGGTGTAGGGATGGATTCAGCACAGGGATGTGGTAGCTATACCTCTTCACCATATCGAGTTGGTGGGGCTGATGCTCTTGGTCACTACGAGGGAGTCACTGAGTCTCAGAGACACATGCTTATGTCCTGGACAAAGTCCTGGCTCGATCCTGATGATGACATGGGTGTTTGGCTGGAAGTCTTCCTATCCAGCAGCCCAGGGAAGAGCAGAGGCACTCGGTGCCCAGCAAACTCAGCCTGACCTACAGCTCTGAATCTCCTCAGGCCTTGGGAAGCACCAAGGAGTAAAAGCGAGAATTTCTCTTTAAGCAAATGGCGCTTCCGTGCTCCAAAGAAAACACATTTGTAAACTAATCCCTCGGTGCTAATTCCTCTGGACTTTAAACCCTTGAGGAATGAGCTGATTTGTTTATACTGGCCAGTCTGGCAGGTTACTTGGCTTTCAGCACAGTGCTCTGCTGGGATATGAACCTGTTGGTGCAGAACCCTTCTCCCTCTTTGCCCTGCCTCAGTCCCTTGCCTGTCACTCTCCTTCCCCCATGACACAACCTGCTTCCTCCAGACCCTCTCTGCCGGCTGCAGAGGAGGACCTGGTGCCATGGAAGAGCCATGGAAGCCCAGGCTGAGGTCCGTGGCCAAGGTGAGCAGCCCAGGGCTTTGCTTCCCATGAGCAATCCCCTGTGCCGGGGTGTTGAATACCCTTGTTCCCCCAAAAACTGAATCCTTGGGTGCAGGTGAACAGGGGAGTGAGCGAAGGCCAACAAGGACTTAGAGACCATTACGGGTGTTTCGGTGTCTAACATCTACAGGAATCTGTAGGAATTAGATGCTAAAATACCCCTTGAGGACACCGTGGTCTGGCCATAGCCCTGCTCAGCTGTGGGGATGCCTCTGTCCTTACCAATACCCCTCATAATGAATGAAACCCAGCAGAGAGCTTACTCCAGGCTCCGGAGTCTCTTCAGTTCTTCCTTGAGAGTTTTGTTCTCTTCCCTCAGGCGGTTCGTCTCGTTAGCTGCAGGGACACAAGTTGTGCCGCGCATTCAGGTGCTGCAAGGAGAGAGCTGATGCTCCTTGCAGCTTGCTGGGGTGCATGGGGGAGGAGGAGGGAATGGCACCAGGTTTTGGGGGGATGCCGAATTTTCTTCCTTCTCTGAAAACACACCGGGGGCTAAGGGATAAAAGGGAGCAACTTTCCAGCTTCGATTTGTAAGGATTAGGGTCTGCTTTGCAGCCCATCCAGCTCAAGGGGAGGGCACGACTCAGGTGGGGTGGTGGCTGTGGCACGATGGGATGGACACAGCCAGTATCCTGACTGGGAGCACCACAGCCGCCCCCAACGAGGGGGTCCTGTGTTAGAGGGAAGGCTGGGGGCCTCGGGGGGGATCGGACGAAGGGCAGAGGGAGTTGTGAGCACCCAGCAGCCGGGTGCTGCGGTGAGAGCAGGCAGGGTGGGCTGCTGCCTCAGCTCACTCCTGCTCGAAAGCAGCGCTCTGGGAGCAATGGCATAACAGGGGAGATAACCCAAAAGCTGCTGGCACCTCTCCATCCCTCCTAATGCCTTATCTCCTTTACCCCCACGACCTTCCCTGGGCCAGCCAGATCCCCAGGGAAAAACACTCCGAGCCTGAGTGGTGCTGGGAGCTCTGCCAAAGGCTCAGGAGAAGATCCATCACAAGTGTTGCTTGATTTCCATTTACCCGTGCTGAGCTGCTGCTATGACTTTCCTGTCTTTGCCAGAGTGTTGCTTCTGCGGTGCCAAATGCATCTTTTTTCCAGGCAGCTGACATGGCCTGGCCAGCTCGGGGCTGCTCTCGGCATGAGAATTTCTCATTTTTCTGGAGGTACAGAGGACTGCAACTTCCCAGCGCTGCTGCTTTGTGTGAGCAGTCACCTCTGCTTTGGCGGGGGGGATGTAGGCTGCCATCCACAGTCCTGGTCAGATCCAATTTTTCAAGGTCCCCACACTTGTGTCGGCTCCCTCCCTCCTCCCCAAACCCCTCCTGGGTGCCTGGTCACCGGGGGGGGCTCACGTGCAAATACCTGGGAGAGGCATTAACTGAGCAAAGACTCAGCCAGCCGAAGCCGAGCTTACAGCAGGCAGTGGTACGTACTGAGGATGAAGATGTGCTGCAGGCTCTGGAAATGGGAGGTCTCGTACTCATTCTGCTTCTTTTTTGCCAGTTCCTGGGTGACCATGCATCTGTCGCAGAGACCCGCTCGCAGCCTGGAGGAAAATCCATGGCCGGCAGCTTGTTGCCACACAGTTCCCATGGGGGAAATAAGCTCCTGCCCTCCCCACAGAGAAGCGTGAACACCCAGCCCATCACCCCGAATTGGTGAGAGGGGTTATCACCCGTGCAGCCCAGCCCTGGTCCTTCCATCCCCCCAGATCCAGTCCCACCACCATCAGCTTAGGAAAGCTCTTCTGCATGTGCCCGGGCTCCCCCAGCTCTCCCAGCAGCCATGTATGAGCAAAAAAGAGGTTCATGTGCTACATCTCGCTTCTGGGAAGACAGCAAACCCCAAACGCTCCCCCTAGGAGGGTGCACTCGCTGCCACCAAGCACCACCCTATTGAAAAAGAAATCTTACCTGTTTTCTAACACCTTTACGTTTTCTTTAAGGACCTTCTGCTGTTCCCTTAATTGGTGATTTTTAGCAAACAACTCTTCAATTCTCTGAGCATCGCTAATTGAAGAAACAGAACAAAGAAAAGAGGGTTATTAGATTTCTCCCCCAAATATGTGCCTTTATCTGCAGCACCCTGTCAAGGGAAAGGATTTCTGCCCTAAGCCTGCCGTGCTGCTCACACCGGTATGGCTGAATTGCTTTTGCTTGTGTGGCAGGAGGGGAAACAAATATGTTAGAGCCCAGATGCTGCCCTGTGACACCCGCCCTTGGAGTCAGCAGCTTGCTTTGTCCCAGTTTATTGCTTCCCAATAGAGCAAGAGCCCCTTGGCACAAGCATCACTTGCCGGTGGGAAGGCAAACTGGAGGTAGGCTGGGATCACCCCAAGCCCTGCCTGGGCTGAGGACTTGCACGGCAAAAGCCACCAAGAAGTTTGAATTTGGCAGGGCCAGAAAGGCAAACCAGGCTCTCGAAATCAGGCAGCCTTGGAGGAGTGCCCGGGAGGTCTGAAAATGAAGCGGTGTAATGTCCCCTCCGCCCTCCGTCCCGCCGTGGCGTGGGTAGAGCAGATGTGGCATTGCTCACCGGCACTTCTCTGTCGTCAGCTCCGTCAGCTTGCTTTGCAGACCTGGAATAATTAACAGAGACGGGCAGGTGGGTATTTATTGCCAATTCCCCGGCACATAGAAACAAAATGCGATGAGAGAACTTCAGGAGGGTGCCTGGCTTTGCAGAAACCTCATCAATTTACCAACCTTATTTCCGAGAAGGAATATCACATTGCCTGTGTTAAACAATATCACAGTTTAACATAGCTGGAAAAGTTGTACAAAATGTGAGCACATTTTGTATTTCCACTGTTTAATGAGTCTGCATTTCCCTCCCACCTCCAAAAAGTCTGTTTCAGTTCTGTTTCTACTTATTTCTTGTTACAGCACGCATTTCCCAGGTGGGCAGTATTTTATAACTCAGGGCTGCAAAGCATCTTGGAGGATATTTACAGCTGAACAAGAACAGCTTTCGCTGATGGATCTGCAGACGTTACATCTTGTCAAATCCATTTTATGCAAAGTAGATGTAAACATGTGGTTTAAATTGCTCAACAGTTTCCTCTAACTCTCACATGGCTTGAAATTACACAAGAGAAGAATGAATTCATAAGCCAGAATCCTCCAAAAGCGCTCTTGTTTTGTTCATAATATTGATACTGGGAATTATTCTAATAGGAAAACAATTGGATTTGGCATTTGGTTGCTTAACCTAATAGTTCTTATTTTAATAATGTATGACCTGAGGAATAGTTTATTCCCCAGAGGAATAAACTATCCAACCTGACTCTAAGGTTTTCTTTAACAGAGCCTCATACTCCTGCTGCTTCTGTCTTATAGATTATTGCATCTTTCCACTTTCCCTTTGATCCCTCAGTATCCAAATATACTCCAATCCACGTCGCTCAGAGAAGATGCCCAGCAGGTGTGCATGTCACTTCTGCAAACCTCCCAGTTCACCTTTATCATAGACCGGGGCAGCAGGAGCAGGAAAGAAGCCAAATCCCCCGTGATTAATGCTTGGAGCAAGTGGGATTCCTGCAGGGACTGAGCACCTCCATGGCTTGCTCTCCAGGAACATGGGATGTGGGAACACCCTCTCTCTTCTGCTCCACCTCATCCAAAAAGTTACCAATTTTCTCGGTAAACCTCATTCTCCACCGGTGAGAGATACCAAGGTGCCATCGGAAGGTGTGCTCCCCTGAGGGCCAGGCTGTCACCCTGTGTCCCCATCCATCCCTGTGGGTGATGCTTGCTGAGCCCTAATTCCCAAAGCTCCCTAATCCACACCTGCTCCTCCACCCTTCAGGTTATTCGAAACTAAACAGATCAAGGTGGCATGACAAAGAAATGGACCTTAGCCAGTTTTTAAGAAGACTTGTTATGTCTCCTTACCTTGGACCTCTTTCTCATGGATTTCCTTGAGCTTATTCAGGAACTCTGCAAAACTCTCCGTGGTCATGTTCAGGGCTGTGCCGCACACCGGGCTGCTTCCAGTGTGAGGATGTTCTTTCGTTTCAGATTATTCAGGTTTCAACCTAAAATAGAAAGAAAAAGTCCAATAAAAGAGAAGCTTCTTGTGTATGTGGTGTTCTGGAAAGTCTTAGAAACAGGACAAAGCCCAAATCTAGAAAGTGAAATCAGTTGCTAAACCACAGACATGCACAAAGCAGCAGGCTCATCCGCGGACGCATTTTTGTCCACCCTGCCTCAGCCCTGGGCTGGGGGCACGGGCAAAGCAGAGAGTGATGGCTCGGAAAATGGGGGAACTGAAAGCCCAGCTGAAAAAAACCAGGCTTTTCCTCTACTCTTTGAGCTGTTTAAATTGCATTTCTCTGGGATGAGGTGGGCAGGGCATTTTCTTGAGGAAGGCACTGCAGGGCTCATGTTGGGACCATGTTGCTGGGGACTGAAGATGGGAAAAGTCGCGGCAGCTTTTGTACTTGAGCCTGATGGACCCATCTCCTACCGGGTCCCGAGATGCTCCCGTGCATCCCTCCTCCCTCTGGCACCACGCACGGCTTCTACGAAGGGAACACGTACCGCTCAGCTGCCCTGCTGTCATCGCTCCTCGCGTGGCCTCACCAGCTGCAGCCTCTTCGAACCCTTGGGAGACACCAAACTGAGTGTTATTCACCCCATTTTACAGTGAAACCTGGAGAGGTGATGCACAAAGCCGAGCCCCACAGGAATCCTGGTGGGTGCAGGGCCGGTGTGAGTACAGCATCCGTGGAGCTGGACGTGAGCTGGAGCACTCCAGGGTGTGCTGGCTGTCCGCAGTCCCTCCACACTGGGAGAAGTGTCCCAGGTCCTGCCCTGGGCTCAGGTCTCTGCTCCACCTGCCCCTGCCTCAGTTTCCCCATTGAGGTTATGGGGTTGTTAATGCTCCATCATGCTGAGTGCCATCACTTAGTGCTGGCAGTAGTGTTCAATAATCCCAGAGAACGGATAAAGTGCTCTGCTTTCTAAAAAACCCTTGCTTTTTCCTTTTTTTGGGGTGAAAACAACAGGAGAGGTGGAGAGCAACCCATGACACCCCCCAGCTCAGTAAGCTGGGAAAGGCAGGGGGTAAACAAACAGCCTGAAAGCAAAGTGGTTGTTTTTGAAGAATGTTGCCCTAATTTTAAGAATTTTCCCCTAATCCCATAAATTTTGAAATTACTAGCAGGGATGGAAAACGGAAACTTTGGAGATGAGAAAGCTCATTACATCAGCGATGACCTCATTCCTCCCTGGGATGCTGATGTTGGGATAAACTCTTTCCTTTCCATCAGCCAAAGCCTTGGGGAGTCTTAGATGCCCTGGAATAGCTGTGGGACCAGGTCCCACCTGGACCATGGTGGTACCAAGGAGCGGCGTGTGTCCGAGCATCCCCGCAGAGCAGTGTGGAAGGTCCCCCAGGATTTGGGCAGGAGGGGTGCGACAAAGCACCCGGGCACTCAGTCTTCAACCATGCATGAGATGACCAGGGAGAAAATCTCCTTTCTGTGGTTCAAAGGTGAAAGGCCAGGCTGGGACCTGGGTTTTGCAGCCTCACGGCGGCACAGGGAGGTTTTTGCCGGGCTCCAGCACACTCCCAGCCCGGCTCCCAGCCGGCAGCCTGCCTGTGCCTTTATCTGCATGCAGAGCAGAGGTGTGCCGGCTCACCTGCATATGCAAGATGTGGGCGCACAGAGCTGGAAGAAGAAACTTTCCCCTAAAGCGTCTGATTTTCAAAAGAAATGAGGCACGCGCCAGCGAGCACAAGCAGCGAGCTCGGCTTGCGTGCTCTTAGCACACTTGGATCAGCAAAACAGCTTCCTTGTTTTGAGCAAATAAGCAGAGATCTCACTGTCTGGAGAAACAATTAAAAAAAATATTCATTGCTCCCACTTTCCTGGGCAGAACCCACCCTTTCCGAGGGCTGGGCGATCTCTCCCAGCAAGTAAAAGCCGCGTGAGGCACGGCATGGCTTGTCGCGGCTCGCGCAGCTCGGGATCAGCTGCCGTGAAATGGGATTGGGAACCGATCTCTGCTGCTCAGCCCCAAGAGCCATAACTGAATAATGAGCCAGGGGAAATAATACCCAGCTCTACTACAAAAAAGAAAAATCAAACCCCCTGGTGCTGATGGGAAGCACTTCCCGGGATTGCTGAGTTCTAAATTCAGCTCTGCCCTGGGCAAAGCACCTCCCCAGGGCTGAAGGGAGGTTGTGAGACCCACTGCTGCCGTCATGGGGCTGAAACCCCGAGTGCCAGCTGGGAAGGCTTTGATGTGCTCAGGCACTAATTCCCATTGCATTCCCCAGTGCTGTATACTGGGAAGGGATTGCAACTGGGACCAGAGCATGTGGGCTCCCTACGATGCTCGCTGGTGCCGGATCAGCCCCTTTCCACCTCGGTGCTGCCCTTTCCCCAAGGCTGGTGCCTTGGAGGGCTGAACAGCGCCTGGAATTTTGGGCCATGGGGCTCCAGCTGGGACATCCTGGGAAGGTGACATCCAGACTGGGGCTCGTGCCAGCCCGCGGTTCGGGGAGGCAGGGCTGGGCTTGGATGTGGCTGGAGGTGGAAGGCACGGGGGCAGCCCAGGTGCTCAGCACCAGATCTGGATCTTTGCTGCTGCTGTGACTCAGTGCTGCGGGCAGAGCCCGGCAGATCAGGATTTGGGGCTGGGGTGTGGGCAGCAGCTTTGCCTTCTGTGCATGGTTGCGGCTGAGGTGCCACCAGGGTTGGGACTCACTCCTGATTTTCTTTTCCTCAGAGTCCCCAGGTCAGTGGGAATCAGTGACCTGCTGGGGATCCGATCAGTGGGGAAAAGCTATTGCCATTTTCGGCGCTTTTTGAGATGCCAGCATCCGTCCCTGCTTGCAGACGGGACTGCCACTCTGCAGCAAACCTGGTGAGGACTTTGGGTCTCTGGTCCGTGCACACACACGGTTGCAGAGATGTTGCACAAGCATCACCCCCCTCTATCTGTACCCAGGATTCATCCTTTTGCTGCAGCAGAGCAACCCTGCAGACAGCCCAGGCTCTCTGAGGGCTTCGGCTTTGCTCCCTTCTCGCCTGGTGTGGACTGGCCAAGGCATGAAGCCACAGCCCCCCGCTCCCCCGCCCTGCTCGAGAGGATTTATTGATGAAGACCAGACCACAGAGTCCCTCAGTGTGGAGCTTGCTCCCCGAGACAGGGATTTCATTTACAGCCCTGAGCCCTTTCCAGAGCTGTCACTGTAATATACACCCGGCGGTGCCAGATGCGGGACCGGGAGCAGCCCTTTGGCGTGCCGGCGGGGCCGGGCGTATTTCAAAGTGACGGGTGCCCTCTGCAAACAGAGCCCCAGTGTTGGGGACCAAAGGCAAATTCCTCATCCAGCCCTTAAATCTGGTGGGTTTGGAAAGCCCAAACCCCGGGGCAGAGCTGTCGCTGACAGCCGTGGCTTTGCTCACCTGCTCTATTCGTCCCTCAGTGCTGAGCTCAAGGGGGGGGACACGGGATCCAGGTTGGGGTACAGGGTCCCTGGCACGTCGGCTCTCACATACGGGGCTGGGGCAGCCCCCAGCCTCGCCCGGGTACCGATGGCATCGCTCCTCGGGGCTCCTCAGGATGCTCCTGACTGTGGCTGGGGAAAGGAAAATCGGCAGGAAAGTTATTTCCTAGCCCATGCCAGGGGGCTTGGGAAGGGTTGGACTCAGACAGTTGGCTCTGACAGCACAGCCGTCCCCCATTCCCTGGTCCCTGGGGGGTTCCTGGCCTCTCATTACCATTCCCAATGCTGCCTGCCATGCTTCCATCGAGCCATGGCACATCCTCACCCTTAGCACTGTTTCCCTTCAGAAGAGTAAAGCAGCTCATTAGCTAAATGAGCTTAAGATGTTAAAAAAAAAAAAAAAAAAAAGGCAGGACTCTGACGTTCTGGCACTGTCGGATCAGTGAAGCTTAATGGATTTACAACCAGATATTTCCCCATCAGCAGTGCCGGAGTTTTCAGCTTCAGGCTGGATTTATGTAATATACCTTTTGCAGGGCAATTGCTGGGCAGGGCTGCTTTCACCAGCAAAACTTTCTTTTCTTGGCTACCCTACTATGTTCCTGGTCTAATTTTAGAATTATAAATTGAATTTATACCCAGAAAAGCTGCCTGATCACTCATGGAAAATCTGCAGTGCCAGGAGTATTTTGCAGGCCAGTGTGAAGCTGATCCGCTTTGCTGATGTACTGGGCGCTTGGCAGATCGGAGAGTTTTTTGTGCGCATTGGGTTTTTTTTTCTGGGCATTTGTTTATTTGTATGACTTAACATGGCACAGGCTGTCCTAAAATGGAGCCCAGTGCTTGCTCTCCACCGCGCTGGTTTTGAGGGTGGGTGTTGGATAGGGGCCGGCAGATTGCAAAATTATCCCCCAACGGGTGAGACAGGAGGAGCAGCTTCAGCTCTCACCTGGCCAGGGAGGAGGATTTGGTGCCTTCCTCCACCTTGCACAACCCGAAAATCCTCCCCAACGCAGGGCAGCTGCTCTGTGCTGCTCCACCAGCCAGGAGGCCGGTTTGCAGCGAACCCTTGCTGCAAACCCCAGGGTTGCCTCTGCTGAATTCGGATGGGGATCCCACCCGGGGCCGTGCAGAGCCGCAGCGGGGCTATGAGCTCTTTTGATGGCCCTTTGGGTTTGCTGGGGACCGGCGTTGGTCGCAGCCCCCTGAACAAGTTAAACAGGACCAGCAGCGCCAGGGAGATGCTGTCCCTGTTGACATGCGTGCAGACGTGCCCCGTTGCAGGGAGAGAAGAACAAGAGCGAATCCTCCAAGGTGAAGAAGTGCAGCCTCAAGTCCCAACCTGCAAACCTATTTACTTCAACCCTATAAAGTACGTTGCCATAATAGAGCGCAGCCCCGGCTATCGCAAACCCAGCAGCTCAGTTTCTCCCCCACCAGCCTGGCCATTTGGGGTCAGCTTCTGCTTCTCTAACCGCTGTGGCAATGACCAAAGCAATGGGGATTTTCTTCCATTACCTTATTTCTGCTTGAGAGCCCCCAGCTGGTGGGTGTCCCCGTGTCCCATGGGCGCAGGGACATCCCTCCTCCCAGAACAGGGTCTTTGCTGCCCTGGTGTTGCAGGATCACTGAAGCAGAAGTTAGTCCTCTGCAATACCTGAATATACCCAGGAACCAGAATTTGTTTTTTATGTAGCAGGGTGAGCAGTTAAGGGGTCTACTCTCATGCCATCCCCAGCTGGGAGGGAGGTTTTGTCCTCCTCCTCCTCCCCAGTTCCTTCAATGAACAGCTCCCTGCTGCTTTGCTGAGGTTTAGCAGTAAATATTTGTCCTGCTCCCCGCTCAGGGGGGACATACTCACATTCGGACCCGCTGGCCATGCTGTGATGCTCTGCAGAGCGCAGTGGGCTTTGGCTGGATCTGTGGGCAGGTCTGTGTGCCCACACGAGGATTCAGAACCTGATTAAAAGTAGCCACTTATCTGCCTGTGCATCTCGGGGTAACCACAGCTTCTATAAACATTACTTAATTAACACCTCAAAATGCTCTGGGAAGTGGGTAATGAAGCATTATCACATTTTTCAGATGTTTTAATTGAGAAGCGGTGAGGCTCAGGGAATAGCTCAAGGCCCCGTCGGGAGCGGAGGCGCGTGGTCCCAACCTCCACCCAGTCCAGCCAAGAAGCTCCCGTTGCCTCCCCTGTCCCCAGAGCCCTCGGCTGGGGAAAGCGGGTGGTAAATACCCTGGGAAGCTCTGATAGACTGTGGTATCACCCCATGCTTCGCTTGTGATCCCGTGACACTGCACATGGCACCTGGGGAGAATCTCGATCTCGCCGTCTCCTCCTCCATGGCAGAAGACCTTGGCAGCCAGCATGCCTCGGAGCCCACGTTGCTCCTGACAGATGGAGAATCCATCATTCCTGGTTCTGCATGGGCAAGCAGGTCTTGTGTGGGGTAAAGGGGTGTGAAGATCCATCATAATTATGCTCACATAAACTGGCACCTCTGCTCCTGCTGTGTTAGGATGTGTGTGGGCATCCCGAGTCAAGCTAATGGCCATGCAAATGAAAAGAATAAATCTCTCTCCCCTGGATACGGTGCAGGTAACGAAGTCTTTAACTGAATCAGTTTTTCTCTACAGCACTGTTTAAAAAGGGGGTTATGTACTAGGAAGATTCAGTCCTGCAAAACTATCCTGGGTGCTTCGGCTCCACTGGTTGAACCAGGTCAGCTGGATGGGGGTGGGACGGTGTGCGGCACTTCTCCTCCGTGGGAGCTCACAGGGCCTCGGGGTGCTGGATCTGGCCCTATCCCCATGGCCAGGGCAGTTTAAAGCCACTGGTGGTGCAGGTCCAAAAGCTGAACCAGGTGGCTGGGACACCCTGCTGACGGGGATGCCCCAGCTTTCAGGGGGCTGGAGGACCACGTCAGGCTTTTATCCACTGATGTAAGGCTAAAGTCTCGGTGGTCAGTAAATACTTCTCTTTTATAATAGCAGGAGCTGCAGGAAAGGCTCTGTTTGCGTTAAAGACCCGGGGCAATGTTGTCGTGTCTGCTGTTATTTTCCCAAACTAGGTCCCCACCGATGCACACGACACCTGCGCAGGACACGGTCCCCTTGGCCATCGGTGGCTGTGAGCTGCTGGGACCACAGCGGTGCCTGGTTTGGGGCGAGGGGGGGTCAGGGGGGCTGCGAGGGGCCCTTTCATTCACCACGCTCACAGCTCCAGTCTTGGGCAAGACCTTGTGCCTCGGGTTTCCCTGCACATCCCACGTGGCTCTTCTAAGGCAGTGACGGAGCAAATCTCCGGATGCTGCTTCTCTGCTTTCAAGGCTCCTTTTGGGCAATTTGAGCAATGACAGGTTTTCAGGCGTCATTCACCTGGGCCATCCCCAGATTAAGCACAAGTGGGGCAGGAAGGGTGGATGCTTTCTCTTCCTGGCATTGGCATCTTCTCCTGCTGAGGTTTGGGAGCCAGGTTCCCATCACCAAAGTGCTACGGGAACATGCCTATGGTGTCGGGCAGCTGGAACAAATGAACTGCCTCTGAAAGCCCCGGAAAAGTTTTGACGAAAGATGCCAAGGACTAATTCCACCAAATTTCCATCCTTCGGGAATTCCTGCAGCTCATGTCAAAACAGGTGGGAAGTTCCACTTACCTCCCTGCTTCTGGGGAAGGAAAGTGCCCAACGCCTCTAATTTGGAAGAAAAACCCACCCAGCGTGGCTTTGCCTTCCTCACAGCCATACATTAGTCCAGCCAGCTGCAGGCATGTCTGCCAAGCAGAGCTAGTCCACTCCTGAGCGCAGCCCCTAACACACCGCATATTTGCAGGCTAGCCGGGACATGTGCACCCTTTCACTGCTCTCGAGTGGATCGAGGGCAAAGCTCAGCGGGAGATGCCGTATTTGGGAAATATCTGCTTCTTGAACAGGCTTGCACGGGACCACGCTTCCCTACCTTGCTGGGCAGCTCTCTGCCGGCTTCATCCTGCATCTGATCCAGATCAAGCGATGACTTGATCCTCTCCAGGGTAGCTCTGTTCCACCGGGGCTTTAGCCCAGCTGTGGCATCATGGACAGGTCCTCTCTTACCACCTCAACCCCACACTGTGCCATCCAACAAGTGGCACAGGCGCAGCCAGGCATTTTTATGGGCTGAGGCATCTCTGCTTGTCCCAAATGGTTGGTGACACATTAGTGTTGGGGACACTTTGCTGCCCAGGCTGTGTTTTGAATCAATACCAGGCATCAGTGTCCCATGTCCTTCACTGAAGCTATGGGACAATCTGTGGTCATCTCCCCTTTAAGTGCTTTTGGGGCTTTCCCCATCATGGCACCATCCCAGCAGAGGGGACAAGGAGCAGGCGATGGGGACACTCCAACCCACAGCGGCAAAATCCCTGCGCAGGGAGGCAGCCTGTGCAGACACAGCCTCCCCCCTCCAGCAATCCCACCATCTCTTCCTTTGACCTGGATTTAAGGTAGGGGAGAGCAGGGAGGGGGATGACGGCCCCCATCAGCATCACACCTCGTGCTTGGGGCTGCCCCTGGAGCTCCAGCAAGCTCCAGCGCTGCTGAATATTCCTGCAGGAGCATATCTGCCTGCCCTGGGAGGGCACCAGCAGGATGTCCCATGGGGAATGCCATGGGAATAGAGGGTCTGAAGGTGGGGGGGGGGACAGAAGGCCACCTCACCCAGCTAGCGGGGGTCACCGCAACCCACCTCCCAGCTGCCACAGAGGGAAAAAAGGGTTCTTCCTAGCCCTAGCAATAGAGATGCTGCCAATTTAGGCGGACCCAGCTCTGCTCCCACCACGGCTGTCGCGCAACCCAGATATTTGCTCAGAGAGAGCTTTGGTGTTTGCTGCCTCTCGTTCTTGCTCTTTAGATGCAAACGTGACCAGACTCCCTGGTACTCGCATAAACCCTGACACCCACAAACTGCCCTGACCCTCACACGACTATTTCACTTTGCCCGAGCTAGAGCTGGATGCCGTTTCTTACATTTCAGATTCCAGTGATATCTCATTACCTTTCATGCTCAAGAGGAAAACGCCAGAGGAGAAGCTTTTGTTAGAGGAAAGGAGAACCCTGGGGTCCCAACTGGGCAGTGGCCACGCAGCCCAGACTGGCTGAGGTCCTCTCCCTGCCGACCCTGCATGCCCAGAGAGACAGAGCCGCCTCTTTGCAGCAAGCCATCAACTCCCCTGCTGCTAGAAAAATCCAAATTTCCTCCACGAACTCCGAGAGGGGACAGAAAAACAAGCAAGCCCATGATACGACAGCCTCTGCCCATCAGATGGGAGCTGGAGCGGGCTCCGGCTGCCAGCACCAAGTGACAGCTCTCCCCGGCGCGCTGCTGTGCGGATTTTGGGCAATTCTCCATGCATGGCTCACGCCAGCTCCCTTCCCAGCTATGTAACACTGTCCAGGATGCCAGGGGACGGATAAAAATCAGTGCAGGCACAATACTCACATTGGGGGACTGCCTCTGCGTCTCTCCCTCGACTCCTCTGGCTCAGTTAAGTTGTGATCAAAAGACGGTCATCTGGGACACGGGAGACAGGAGTGAGCAGTGTGGGTGAACTTGCACAGACAATAAGCCATAATTTTTCTTTGCAGTCTGACTGGCTCTACTGGTTTGCATTTCTTTGCCCCAGCAGCAGAAAGGAGGCTCAGCTTAACTAAAGCTGCCCAACAGGTTCTGCTATAATACAAAAAAAGTGGCAAGACCAGTATGGTTCGAACGCAGATAGAGATTTGATTGTTTTCCCATAATTACAGTTCAACCTGTGCTGTTGGTTGAAGTCAATCACATTAGCAAACAGACCCATTTAAATAATTCATCCACCATTAAGATGGGAATTTTTTTGTTTTATGTAACTTGCCTCTTTCTGAGAGGAAGAGAAAAAAGAAAAATCAAATGTGACAGCAGCAGCATCCTACTGAACTAGAGTGGCACAGCCCAGGGCACAAAACAGCCCCTGGCCCAGACAGCTCAGGAGAGGGGAAGGAACGTGCCCAAATTGACACAAATGGCTACTTGCAAGTGCAGGATGAAAGCCCATGGTCCTGGACCGTCTCTTGGGGGTACTTTGCAGCGGCTGGGGATGCTTTGGGGACCAGCAGGGAAAGGCTGGGCGACTTGATTGCCGATCCTGGCTGGCAGCCTTGGCTCAGCCCCGGGTTGCCTCCTGGCTCCAGCTGCTGACACAAGCAGCTTCCACCCCGAACCGTGGGCTGGTGGAGCCGAAGGCAACGTGGACATGTCCTGAGCCTTTGAAGTGCAGCTCTTTCAGCATCCCCCGGGAAAATGCTGGCACCGATTCCCCTGCCCAGGCTGGGCAGGGACAGCCTTCCCCCGCATCGCTGCAGACGGCAGCAGCAGCACGCGGGGGCTGTGAAAGCGAGCGATGCATTGGCTCACCATCAGCATGGCACCAATAAAAAGCAATAAAAGTTGTCGCCTACATATCTGAGACCCAGACAGTATGTCCTGCTCGGCTGAGAGCTGCCCGGGGAGCGCAGGGCCCTGCTGTGCTGGTGCAGCCACCTCTGAGCACGGATCCGTGCTCGGGAGGGACGCGTCCGTGTTGCTTAATAGGACACGTAAGCTGGGGAGGGTGGTTTCCTTGTGATGTTTCCAGGGCCAGTGGACAAGGAGAGCTCCTGTGGAAGGGGATTTGGAGCATGGAGGCTGACCTCCTCCTCTTCGTCATCCCGTGCGAGGAAGGTAGCGCTGCCGTGCTGTGCATCCCCAGAGCTCAGTCCCCAGCCACCAGCTCAGACCCTCAGCCGGTGTAAAGTCACATCCATCCACCGGCAGCAATATCACTACGCCGATTTACACCCCAGCTGCTGAGCTGGCTCCTTCAGTAAGCCTAGCACGGCGCTGAGCATCCTTGGCAGCGTTTCCCCGTAGCAATCGCATCGCCCATCTGTGGCTCTGCTGCCAAACGGTGGCTTCGAGCTTTGTTACCTGTGCACGGACAGGTCGGGCAGGTGGGGAGCAGCCGGGGCTCCCAGGAACGCGGCTGCACGCCCACGCTATGGAAATGGGCGGCAGGTAAACAAGCAGCCGCTTGGTGAGCAGTGGTCCTCGGCAGACCTGTAGGGACTGTTTGGTGGTTGTTCTGCATGCATGAAATTCCTGGCTCGTTCCTCTGCAAGAGGGACATAGCACAGGGCGCAGGGGGGTTATTTTCCACCTGAGGCTTCTCACGAGCCATCTGCAGTGGGCAGGGGGAAGCTCTTGGCTTCTTTATTCCCTTTCTCTTTCCTTTTGGACTTTTTGTTGTACTGAGGGATACGGCAATTAGAGATCGATTGCTCGATACGGTCCGGTACCTCAGGCTGATGTTTGCGGTGGTGGAATTAATGGCAACCACATGGAAGAGAGATCCTTGCTCAGACCAGCCTGGTGATATCATGGGAGCGGCGGTGGGGTAATAGGGAGGTACGGAGCTCGGGGAGATAACCTGCAGCAGCCAGACCTCCGTGCAGCAGCCATGGGACATGCGGTATGAGCCATGGGGGCACCACCACCATCTCCTGCCTGCCTCCAGCGGTTCAGCGACTGCTCTATCTGCAGCATCTCCCACAGGGGCATGGCGAAGGGAAACACTGAAAGGAGGGCTTAATGGCAGCGGCTGCTTGTGGGGAGCGAGGAGACTCGAGGCAGGAGCGGCTGCCTGGCAGCGTTGTGCTGGTGCTCGAGAAGGCAGAATGGACATTTCTGGGAGCAGAAAGTGATGTACTTTGAAATAATCTCCACCTTGTCTTGTAGGTGTCTATTGGAGATCATGCAGACTGCTCACAGCAAAGATTGCTCTGCTTCCAGGCTGAAAAGTCAGAAGATTAGGGCGGGACATCAGATTCTTTACAACTGGGAACTAAAATAAAAAAAAAAAATTCTAAGCCCTTTTTGTAGAAGAAAAAAAAGCCTTTACCGCGCAAGACAAGAAGGATCTTCAATAGGTTTCAACCTATTTGCTGGATGGAAGAGACATGACTGAAATAACGGAGGGAGCCCTGCGCTCCCAAGACAGGTAGCCCAGCTGCAGGTCTGGGAGGTCCGAGTTGGGCAGCTGCCTACTCTGTGGGAACCATCTCCATCCTCTGCCACGACCCACCCAAGCCAGGGCCCAAACAGCCCTTATTCCCAAAGCTGGTTGTTCTTTGCCCAGAACTTTGAAGTCTATCTAAATAAGACCCAAGGGGAGCAAAAGACCTCTCTCCTGCTAACAGAGAAAGCAACCCTCAGAGTTTTCCCACCACCTTTTTGTATCCGAGTGCTCAATAACACATTAGAGATGAACAAGTTAATTGGTCTGAGGGCATCAGCTCAATATATGGAACAGCAAAACTGTTTTGATAGTGAGAAAGCCCATCCCCTGAGTTGATTCATACTGACTCCCACCCAAAATCAGCACAAGAGTTACGCTTTCAGGGAAACCTGGTCATCACAAATAACATCTATTACAGATAGAGGTTATCCTTCACTTCACAGGTTTCAACAGAATGGGAAAAATTCCTATTTCATGGAAGGAAGCACATATTCGTTCCCACTAAAGGGGCCACCACAGGGGACTAAAGACACCCGGAGGGGGATCGTCCCCATGGGCTGGGCTGCAGTACCTGAGCATGGAGCTGGGCAGAGCTGGAGATCACAAGCAGGTTTGTCTAAGAGCCCAGGTCATCAGCTGAGTTCACGGCGACATGGCCAGAGCTGGAGACCAGCATCCTGCGGCATCGCTGGGACAGGGACTGACAGCCCTATGCTGGGCTGAAATGGGCTCCTGGGCCATGGGTGTAGGTGGAAAGCCCAGGTGAAGCTGCTCAGGGCTGTTAAAGCCCATTAGTGCCCTCAAGGCCCTGACAAAAGCATCATTAGCAATCACTTACAGATGCGAGGAATCAGGCAAACAGGGAGCAAAACCCAATGCCTAATTTTAGGGTACATCCATGGTGCCAACTGCAGCACGTGTCAGTGATGCTGGAGCCGACATCACCTGCACGCACCTCCCTACCTGCTAACATAACTCCATGGGGCCCCATTGCCATTCTGATGAGTATTTTGGGGCCAAATAAAATGAAATAGAAACCCAGGCTGACACAAGGAGCCAGAAGTGTCTGCCAGCTCCAGGGCAGGATGAGCAGCACCAGCACCCGCTGCTGTTCTTGGTTGCATTGCCCTCATCTGCCCTATGGCACGGCCATCCAGCACAAAGCTTTCCTGCCCAACCTTACTTCCATTTAGATACAAGGCAGGGTCACAGTCTCTATCCTCCACCTGCCTTGCCAGCAGCTGTCTTTTTGCAGGAAGCGTGGTTCTTATCCCTGTTACAGTGCAAGTAAATAATAAATTGGGATTAGGCTGAAATCAGGACCTACCAGTGCAGCTTCAGCAGGGCAGGCAGTGCAATTAAGGACCAGAGCTCCAGATGTCTTTGGTGATCTCAGATTGGAGATCCAGCATAAAAAATGTCCATGTACATCTTTTTAGGTAGGTTTCTTACTACCTTCTCTGTTTCACTCTTGTTAACCATCATCTCAGTGCAGATTTAAGAAACGTTTTTCCAGGCTTGCAATCCTCATTGTTTTGTCAGCAGGGCTCTGGCATTTTTGCAGCCATGCTGAGCACAGTTTCTCTGAAGGAAGTGTTAGCTTGTATCATGTGAACAGGAAATTTTTGGAAATACATCCTCTCCCTCATTTGAAGGCAAGTGATGTGGGCTCTGCATGCAGAAACCTTTCTGGGAAACGACTGCTCCATCAGCACGGGTTTCCTGAGAAGCAAAGTGAGTTGAACGCAGTTGTCCATGCCACGTACGAAGCCATACTAACAGGGGAATAAAATCTTCCCATGGACTATGCAGGACTTTTCAACTTGGTCCAACAGCTGACCCCCACCCATGGGTCCCTGCCCATAAGCCGAGCGTGCAGGTGAGGTGTGAAACATCGCCCTTGCTCAGCGCTTCGGTGGGATTTGTGCTGATGAGGACAAGCCTGAGGTTGATGTGTCCCTGTTTCTGGCCCTGATTGACTGATGTCAGTACTGGACTTTCAGTATAAGCCTGAGGTCACTTCAGAGCCCAATCCTCTTGGGCTTTTCATAAAGCCCTGTAAGAGCAAACCCACTGACTGATGCCCAGAGCTCCCCGCAGCAAGAACAAGCTGATGGGAGCAACATCACTGGGCTCATTTTGGCAGGATGCTGCAGAAAGAAAGGCAAAATTATAAAGGGGACCTATATAAATGCAACCAGGTGAGTGTTGCAATGAGATAATGAAATTTTCCCAGGTTAAAACCACCTCATCCAGAGAGCCCTGCCATCCCCTCAGCAGGGAATATATATATATTTTTTATATATATATAGCAGGCAGCAGCCACCAGAGGCTGCTCGCCAGCTTCGGAAATGCCGCCGCTGCCTGCAGCTGCCTGCAGCTGCCTGCACAGGACACGGCTCCGGACCTTGCCTGGGGCAGGATCCCTGTGCCTGGGGGGGGTCCTGGCAGAGCTGGCAGTGCTGGGTGCTGGACCCAAGCGATGGGTGCATCATCTGGAAGAGTGGGGCCAGGAGGTTGCTCGTTGCTTTTCCTGCCTTGCAAAGGTGGAAAGGCCCTATAAAAGTGGGATAAGGAGAGGCCAAGCTAAACCAGTTGTTTGCTGGTACTAGAAGTGTTTAAATAACACTAAATAACAAAGGCATCCTGCCTTCGTGCACTGCAGTTGCACTATTTCACCCTGGATTTGCACAGAGTGGCACTGGGTGATGCAGGGTGCAGGCGAGAGGGATGCCCACAGATCTTGGAAATCTGCTTGGAAAAACCTTGCTTTAAGGCGTTACCTACCTTAAACTTCCATTACTAAAAGATATAAAAACAGATCAGCTGGGAGAAGGGCGGCCAATGCAAGTGTACTGATGGCACAGACAGAGTAAATTCAGTTTTTACATGGGTTTTCCTCCTGCCATCTGCTCCTGGAGAGGGTAACTCAGCTTCTCTGAGTCATCTCACTGATGTCAAAGCCAGGAGCTACCTGCTTGCAAGCCTCCTGTCATAATTAGCAAAAAGTAGAGCAAAACGCATATCAAGGCGGAGGATGAACTTTGGGAAACCTCTAAATATTTAGACCCACAGCAAAGGGTATCACTTCCCAGACCAAAGAGCTTCACGCTGACACAGCAGCACTGTGGGCAGAGAAAGGCTATTTCTGGAAAGGATGTTTGGTGTAAGAATATCAGTGCTTTTTGGGTGGGTCTTTCCCGAATCAAAGGACCCACCTGCATGAGATGCAGCCATGGAGACTCCAAGCAAACGGTGATAGCAGATAAATGTGTGATGCTTACGCAGCCCAGCTCTCCAGCAGATCTCCCGGCTCTTTGCTCTGAAGTGGGTAAATATCATTATCCCCCCTTGCAGATGCAGAAGCTGCCAATTTGAGAGATCAGGGCGACTTGTTCAAGGTAATGGAGCTCACTCGTGGCCCTGGAAACTGTACCTGATGCCTCTGGGGAGGACGGCTGTGGTGCTGCGGGGTCCTTCGTGCAGCAGAGCCGGATCCAGCCCACAGCCGCTGTTACTCCAGCGACACCAGTGCTGGCAAACATGTTATGCAAAACCAGCAGCACAACTTTGAGTCACTCAGAAATTGAGGAGCCGGCCAATTTTTATCCTTTTTTACCTCTCAAAATGGCAATATATTGTCCAGACTCCTGCAGAAAGTGGGGAAATTTCCTGCAAAAAATTCTCTTTTCTTTCTCTTTTGACCAGCGCTGCCAGCTCCAGCCGTGGACGCACACTGCTGAGCTGTGCCCATACCCCAGATCTCCTCCCACTGGTGCCACTTTGCCCTTTAGCTGTAATTTTTCTCTCCATTGGAAGGAGAAGCAGATGAGTCCTTTCCACTCCAACTCAGTTTTCCTTCACCTTCTTGAACCTGCACCATCTGGGTTGCAAACACCCTGGGTGAGCGACTCTTGCCTTCCAAGGTGCTGCAAACGTGCAGGAGAGTACAAAGACATCAGCAAACTGGGTGACAGCTGTTCTCAATGAAGTGCAAAAGGATGATGGAAACGTAGCTGTCGATGTCAGACTTTGGCACAACTTGTCTGGTCAGGAAACACATTGTAAGTTTTCATGATCCCACCTAAATTCACCTGTTCCTATCACTGTTGCTCAGATTTTCCCGATAGCCCAATATATGAATATTTTATACCCCCCAAAAAAATAGTCTGGCTCCGTGGATGGTATGGTTTGCAGAGCGCATGGTGCCTGGCTCCATGCTGAGGATGCTGAGGGTGGGCTGTGCCAGAATTTATCCCACTCTCTCCCAGTGAATCAGCCTGTTGAAATGAGCATTTCTTAAACTTTACAAAAATGCCCTCTTTTTGATTCATCCATCTTCATGTGACCCCTCGGCTGGCAGCGGCTCGGCCCAGGATGGGGAAATGAGAAAAGGCTTCATGTGCTGGGGTTCATCTCCCCTCCACCTCTGCCTTTCCCTCCTTCTGCAAGAGGATTAATGCAATTAGGGTTTCTTTAACCATTTTCTCACTCACATGAAAACATGTAGGCAGTGTTCATGGCTGGCTCCCACCTCCAGGGGATGGAGGATGGCTGGGCAGCCCCTCTTCCAGCCTCTGCTTCCATCCAAGCTGGACCAGGATGCTGATCTTGCCCCAGATTCATCTTTTTTTTCCATAGGGAGAGAGGAGCCAGGTCCATTTTCAGCTGGCTCACGCTTGGCTGAACCAGGGAGGACCCCGCTGTCCTCTGACACGTCTTGGCTCTCTTTTAAGTGGCCACGACCCATAGTTTGAGAAACTTTGCACTTAACAGCCCTTCCTATCTCTTACTCCTCCATCTCTGCTCTGTCTCCTACTATATCCATTTTCTCTTGCCCCTCCCTCCTTCCCTAGCCAAAAGGAAATAAAAAATTAAGTGTGAATTTCAGAGCCAAAGATGCTTTTTGGTTTTTTTAAGCAGACACTGAGAGGTGAAGGAAAAACCCCTTCCCATAAATTATAGTCCCATGAAAATCGCTCCAATTGGACAGAGAGTTTGGCAAATTACAGAAGATGCAAATGTCAGTCAGAAACTCTGGCAGTAAATATTTTTCACAACTGCTTCGTTAGCAAAGCTTTTCATTGGAAAGGCTCCTGCTCTCGAGAGCTGGGGAAGGATGACAGCTTTTTATTTTTTGGTAGGCTTTAAATGGTTTACCCATAACACACGACTACATCATTTATCCCTCTGTAATTAATTAATCAATAATATCTCAGTCTTAAAGACAAGAAAACTTATTTTGAACTTCATTTCTGGCGCAGATCCTTGGAAAGAAAGATGCTTCACTGCTCTCCTCTTCTTGGCTCTCCTTGATGCATTATCTCCAATGGGGCAGCACCTGAATATCCAACGTACAAACCTTAAAAATCCCAAAGTTGGTTTTTTTCTCACTGTGTTTCCATCTCCTCTTCCCCATGATGGAAAACCAGCAGCAAAGTGGTCATACCACAATAAAAGGCAGGAAGACATGATTTGCCTGAGATCATCTGAATTGGAAAGAGTGAATGTCAAACCATCTGTGGAGCATCCAGTGCCACTAACCCATCACTGGTTTCTCACCAGTCTTCTGTTATCTAATGATTTTCTTTAGAAAAAAAAAAATAGAAAACCTAATTCTTTTGTTTGCAGTGGTGGATAGTCAACTCTTAGGCAAGAAGAAGTAGCTCTCTGCCAAGATAGGCTGCAAAACCCCCTAGACGATGTTTCCCATAGCCTCCGAATCCAGAAAGTGAATAAAAGGACTGAAACGAGCACTGCATTTATGTGGACAAATTGCTAAGCTGGTGCTACTGACATTATGTTCTCCTTCTGGGGCCAAAACCTTTGGAAATGTAAGACTTGCCCTAGGGCCTCATTGCTGATCAGCCGCTTGCGTGGTGTAACACTCGCAGAGTGGTGTATGCAGTTGTGCAATGCCACAGCTCGAGCTGTGCGAGCCTGTGATTTATGTCCCTTCCTCCTGAGCCCAAATAAAAGACGGCGTCATCAGATGTATTTGCAAGGACCTCTGCGAAATTTCCTTCTCCAAGCGTGAAAGCTCCTCTGGGGAACGTGGTTTATTTGGGCCAACTTCTCCCCCGACCCACGCCAAGAGCTGTGTCCAAATCATGACTTTCCAGCCGTGATCTTTGCAAGGTCCCCTCGCCTGGCTTGCTCCCTTGCCTTGGCGTGGGAAGATGTTGAGCAAGCGTGCTCGGCACACAAGGGTGTCCGGGGGGGACAGCTCTTGCAAACCCTCCTTCTCCCCTACCTCTGCCTGCCCTGCCTGGAGGGGTCCAAGCACACCCACCCCAGCAAAACTGCTGCAGCCACGCACTGCCAGGTCCCCCCCACCCAGCAGGAGCCCGGTTCTCGTGCAACTCCTTTTGGGAAGTATTTTTAGCAAGTTCTTCTCCGTTGCCTGGTAAAAGCAACACCCACTCTGCGCTCTTTGCAGAAATGAACGTGCAAATAAAACCTGAAGGTGAAGGGCTTCGCCGCCTGCCTCCACGCCTGGCCTGGCTGCTCCCAGCCCCGTGATTTATGCTTTGATTTGCGAATGCCTCTTCCTGCCAGGTGATCACATGGGCCCTCGCCTGCACATTATTTTCGCATTTGCTTTTGCTTCCCTTCCCTCCCTGCCTCCCCCCGCCCCGGCCTCGAAATGGTTTTCATTTTTATTAAAGCAATTTATTCTTGCGGTTGCCAAAGGCTTATCGGGTTCGGCATACGTTCAGACAAGTCGTGCCTGGTGATTTTGGAGGCGGGGGGTATGTTTGGGGGGGAAGAAAATGAATGAAAGCAACTCCAAAAGGGTGGCCGAGAGGGGCTGGAGCGAGCGTGGCTGGGCTCCAGTGCCAAGATTTTGGCTCCAGGCGAGGGTGGAGGTCAGGAGCAAGACAGCCTGTGCGGAGCTGGGGAGGACCAGAAAAGGGGCAAAGGGGATGGGGAGAGATATTTACACCCCCTTGAGCTATTTGCAATATGGCTGCTGCCAATCCAGAGCTGTTGGTATTTAAAATGGCATGTAGAGAGGTGTCTCTCCTCCCTCGAAGGTATGTTAATGAGTACCCCATTAAGAAACTCCTTGGAAACTTCAAGGGAAGACAAATCCTCTTGGTTGATGAACTAATTTTCTCCCTTTGCTTGACCTGTCAGCCTGCGCTGCCAGCAACATTCCCATTAGCTTTGGTGGAGTTTGCCAACATTTGCTGAGATCCAAGACCCATAGAAATCCACTGGAGCCTTTCCATGGATCTCAAGGAGCTTTGGGTCAAGTCTTCTGCCTGCGGGATGAGGCTCGGGGTATGCGTGTTGGCTGCCTGCTCGGAGCCTGCCGGTGAGTGATGAGCTGTTGAACAACGTCTTCATCTCTGGGCAGAGCTGGGAGGAGGGATGGGGATGCTAACTGGAACCAGCCTGGAGTGAAGTAATTTGTTTCACCGCGCTGCTTCTCCTGAAGGCTCCCAGGGAGGGAAGCGGAGCTCGCAGGCGGCGAGGTCTGTAAAAGCCCAGGGCTCTTGTTTCGTTGTGTTAAAGCTTCACAGCCCTGGAAGAGCTGCTCAGTCCCCGAGGATGTCACCCACCTCCAAAGATCAACCCACCACATCAATCCCATCACGGCAGACCTCCTACTGCTGCTTTCCTGCAAGCACCGTGGCTCTGCTGGGAAAGGGCTGTGGCAAATACCGGCGGCACAGGGCGAAGCACGGTCCCTGCGGAGGCTGCCCTCTCCCTGGCCAAAGAGAGTGAAATATCTCCAAACCAACAGTTTTCGAGCGCTCCTTGCGAGGCAGTTAAACACGGGTTTTATCAGCGTATGAGAGCTTGCAAAGATAACACTTCAAAGAAAACACGCTCTAAATACACCTTTAAAAGCCTTAAAATGTAATTCCATAAATGTTTGTGTTACTTGGGCAAGAGATAAAGCCAAGTGGTATTACTGAATTGTAGTGGGGCCGAATACCTGCAAACTTCCCTCGTGTCCCTATCAGATGAATGGTTCACTTATTAATCTATATCTGGATAGAGTAGAGTCCTTTCCTTTCTCAATAATCTTTTTCCCCCATCTCTGTGTGCCGGCTGCTTTGCTGCTTTGGCAGGACCTGGGTGTGGATGCAAATCCCAGCAGGAGCTCAGCGGCTGCTCAGGCTCCGGTTCGATGCAGAGACCCCGTCCCTGCAGCTTCGCCCCACTCATGAAGATTAACAGAAAAGCAAGGTTGTAGAGAAATAGTTAAAGCCAATTCTCGCTTCATTGGTGATGCTGGTCCCCCTGGTTCAGAAGTGGTTGATCCCTTTTTCCTCTGCTGTTGGTGGACCAGGACTGTGAGGTCTCCCTGTCCCAAAGGATGGACTGCAGTGGCCATATTTCAGCATTATAAAAATGCTAGGAGAGATTTGTGGCATCCGAGGACTGCAGAGCTGTGGGGTACAAATATCCCATTTCAGTTTTGTCTTTTGTGAGTATGAAAGAAATAAAGAAAATCAAAAAGGCAGGACTGAAGCAGTCTGGGCAAAATCCTGAATTTAAATCCTTCACAGCGCTGCAGTCAAATGAAAACGACTCACACTAATACATGTCCAGGGAGACTTTGCCCTGCCTGGGGCAGGAGTGAAGGAAATCCCTGAAATCTCTGTTTTTCTATGAGAGTGCTCTGTTCTGCTGTTGCTCCAAGCAGCCGGGGGGAGACTGATGCAGTTTTCCAATTAATTTCCCTGCAGCTTGTTTAGTCCCTGCGATGCTTATCAGGGAAGACAGCACGCTGTTTAACAGGCCAGCACAGCACGTCATAGCAAAACATCACACCGACACCTTTGGAAATATTGAGCTTTGTGAGCATCAACCCCAAAAAGCTATTTTAGGAAGCAAATCTGCCCATGCTGGCACACGTGCAGCCCTCCAGCCATCTGGGCTGGCAGCAGGATTTGGCCATTAGTGGAAGATTTTGTGCCTATTCACCCAATCCGTCCTTGACTTACACTCAACAGCTTTCCTGAAGCTCAGTATGGGGGGATCTGGCCGGGGGTCCCAATGCCCATCACCAGCAAGCAGCGGCACATATGAGACAGGCAAAGGGACTTGTCTCTGAGGGTCTGCACAGCCTCTGAGGTTTTTTTTCTACATGAAGATGAGCCCAGAGGTTTTCTGGCAGAGCTTGCCACCCCCACCCACGGGCAGGTCCCCCTGGCAGCACTAATGGTCCCGGAGTGGAAATCGATGGCAGTGCAAAGGCAGCACAAATTGATCCAAACTCTTGTCTGATGGACAAAAAATTCCCAGCGAATTGTTCAGTGCACTTAGTCCTAAATAATTAACATTATTCTTAAGGTGCTTTCTTCTTTAACCCCCCCTGCCATGCACCTTTCTCTGTATTTAACCAGTGCAGACCACTTTTCAATCTCTAGCACTTCCTTTCTCCCAAACCAAACCGCTCTGGGTTTCTTTGGATGCCAGAAAGCAAGAGTTTGAATATTTGGTTTAGATCCAGAAACACTTCCCTCTCTCTAAGCTGAAAAAAAGGCATTTGCAATTTTTTTGTACCACATAGTGCAGAAAGACGCTTAGAGAAAGGGGGGGACAAGGAGTGGACCAGGGTGTGCTATTGGAGCCATCACTGGCACACAACAACCCCAGCAAAGACCACAGGGAACCAGTTTTCCCCCATAAAGCCTGCACAGTCTATAGGGAACCTCGAGGATTATATGGTTCGCAGGGAAGGCGACTCTACCCTGCAGAAAGTGGCTCTGAAAGCCCCACGGCCAAGGGACGGCAGCTGGGAGCCGCCCGCCCGGTGGGCTGGGAGATCGAAATCAGGAGTCAACAAAGATGAAGAATGGCAGAGGGAGAAATCCTGTGTTTTCTCTCAAGGAGATGTTTTCTCTCCTTTATCTAGCGCACAAGCCATCTAGGCTGTGTGTACGTTTAGCTGTCAGTGCCTGGGATGCTTAACATATTCCCTTCTGCTCAGCATCCGAGGGCAAACCCAGAAAAGGCAACGGCTGCAGCAGCACCATTGGCAGCTTAAGAGCTTTAGAGAGCCAGGGTGGTAAGCACCCATCCTTCTCCAAAAGTCCCTTTTGAAGTCCAATTCTGTGCTTGCCCAACGGCTCCTCTGGCTCCTGGTGCTCAGGATGAGTCTCCAGAATGTGGGGCTGACAGATCAGTGCCCTGGCTTGGTAAACTCAAGTCACTAATGGTAAATAAAGGCTTAATCATTTGTGTAATCTTTCCTAATTACCAAAGAAAAGCAACTAGTCTGAGCCCACCCAGAGGCTCTGGTGTCAAACACTTTTCCCTGTGGTGATTGATGCTGGGTCCCCAAAATTCAAACTGATAGGAACATATTGAGTGGATGCTGATGGGCAGGAGAAGGCGCCCTGGAGGGTACACATCAATCCTGGACTTTATTTTCAGCCCAGAGCTCCTTGGCCCATGGCTGTGAGTGGTTTCTACTAGGGCGGTCAATCATGCTTGCTGGGACTGTCTACTCAGAAGAAAACATGTTAAAATACCACCCCTATGGTTTTTGCACGTAAAACAAGACTATCTGTGGCTGTGGGTGGCTTGCTTTTGGGTGCAGCTTCGGGGGAAGGGGTTAGGTGCATCCCTAAGGCACGCTGGCCTTTTCCCTAAGTCTGGCAGCACCCATGGGATGCTCCAGCTGGATGGAGATCCCACTACAGCCGGGAAACAAGGGTTCCCCCATGGGTTACGTGACCACATCAACAGCTGCTCTTACAATGCGATATCAAGAATGCAAAGGACCACCACAAAGGGTTAACTAATTAGGAATTAATGACCCCTTTTGACTGGGTTACAGAGCAGAGAGATGCCTAAGATGTACTCAAGGTATCTGGAAGGGCTAGACGTGGCTCTGCTTCTGGAAAACTCCTTCTAACACCACCCCAGCCAAACTGCCGACCAGCCAAACTGCTGGCAAATGTCCCCTGCGCGCAGCAACCACCCCTCTCGTGCTGCTGGTGGCTTTTCCCTGTGTTTTGGCATTCAGGGCTCCCATCCATTCTCTTACCACTATATTTGATTCAGACCATTGAACCGGGGTGTCTGCGGTACGATGGGTGGAAACCACTAGACCGGAGAGTAAATGACCATGGCTTTCCTGAAACCCATGCCGATGAGGAAAACACAATACCTCCTGTTTTCAGAAGCAAACGGGCTCTTCTCGGAGGCAGACCCGAAGGGGAAAGCCAACAGGGCTGGTCACAGACTGTCTGGAGCCTTATTTACACTTTTCAGACTTCAAATGTAACATGGCTTGTACAGGACTTGCTCCACCTCATCCCAAATGCAATGAGAAGAAAATGTTCTCTAAAATGCCAGTCCTAAGAGGTGATGGTCCTCTTCCTTCTGGCCAGGATACCCGGTTTTATTGCAAAGAAGCGACTTTTTCTTTCATTTTACCTGGCCGTTATATGCTTTTCTTCCTACAAGAGTTAAGTGCTATCCGCCGGTGCTGCCCAGGTTTTCAGGTCTCTGTCCATTCAGTCCTCAGTGGAAACAAGGGAGATATTTCTTTAGTTGTGTGACATCTTTGCAGCATGAATTGCCTCATGTTTTACAACACTCACTTGCAGTCTGCTGTGCATGCATGCTAGCACTGATAATTTTTTGGCTAACGGTGGTATTAAATCATCAAATAAAAACTAATGAAGGAGAGAGCCAGAAGATGTGATGATGATGAGGGGGAGGAATTCATAGTAGCAGAGGGGGCCAGACATCATCCAGGCAGGGCTGCTGGATTTATGCATGCGTTAATTAACATTTTGATTCATTAAGCATGGCTCATTGTAGGGATTCGCTGATGAGAAGGCGATTTCAGAGCTGGTGCCAAGCAGAAGGAAGTTTCTCCAGGTCCCATCCTGCCCTTGTTTTGCTGGTGTAGGACAGAAGTGGCTCTTAATCTTAAATGCAGATAAAAAGAGAGTGTAAACGGGGCATGTTTGAGGGGGCAAAGTAAGAGCAAAAGCACTTGCCCTGGCAGCCCATCGACTGGCTAGAGCGAATGCACGAACAAGGCTCCCTGCCCACGTCAAGTCTTCTGGGGCATTGCAACGGTTAAGAGAGCTTGCCGAAATCCGGCATCTGGATCCCCCAGCCTTCATTTAGATATATAGAAAACACTGTACATCTTCTCCTGGACGGCATTACACGGCATAAAGAGGCTACTGTTATAGAGATAGGGATGGCCACATTACTCATGTGCAGCCAAGTGCTGAATCATCTGGGTCACCTTATGAGATGTCATCTATACTTGTCATATATATTTCACAGAAGGAATATTTCCAGGGTGTTTTAGAGAGCATTAATATCATTTATATGTATTGCTTCTTTTATCCCTTTGCATAAAAAGACAGGTGTATTTTTTTGCTGTGAATCCGGCCACCCGGGACTTGTAAAGAGAGACGAGTTATAGCTCAAACATTTCAGAAATCCTAAAATGCACCTGCAATAGTTTCCTCATCCATCACCCCACTGTTATTTTAAGCTTCAACATCCTGGGACTTCCCAAGCCTCCAAGTGAGCATTGCATGTCCTCTCTCCATGCCCTCCTAGAAATTAATAACTACTATTAAGAGGGTGGACCAGCTTCTCCATGGGTGGAAATCAGCACACCACCAGTCCAAGCCACCAAGCCTTGCTATGGTACACCAGCAGAAAACCTGGCCCTAAGCTCTAGCCTAGGAAATACTGATCCAAGAACCAGAGGGACATGACTGATTTTTCTTGAGGAACTTCAGTATCTTCTCCTCTAGCTTGTAGAGTAGGAATTACAGGGACTCATAAACATGGAAAATAACCTGACTAATTCTATCTGAACATCAAGAAATGAGGGGGTCAAGATCAGAGAGTGGTACTTATTGTGTCCAGTCTGTTTTGACCAGTGCCTAGTGCCCAGCTTTTTTACTGATATTGCTTTTTCTTCAGAAAAAACCCAGCCAAGTTGCTCTGCTGGCTCACTGTACTTTTAAGAAGTGCCTTTGGCCTCATGAGAATGCATCAAAATTTTGATGCTTAGCAGAAAATAAAAATATTTGCACTCAGTTCATTTATAGAGCTGCACATAAAATGCTCCCCCTCAGGGCATATCCAAGGAAAAGACTAGAAATAAAATATAAATTCTAAACAGCAGTAAAATGTTTATCGCTTTGGGGGTTATGAGTGTTCAGCTTTTATTACTACGAAAATCAATTTACTGAACTTGGGTTTACTGCAAAATCACAAAAGTGAAAACCTGAATTAATTCGGCATCCGTGGCTTTGCTGCTTCTCCCTTCCCACGCCCGGGAGAGTCGTGTCCCGCAAGGGTCCACTCTCTGCCTCGTCCCCACCACGGCTCTTGTCTTGATGAGAGGCAAGCCACCTTCCGTGGGTGAGACCCTACCTGGGGTCCGTCTTGCTGGACCTCTCTGAGGAGACCAAGAGTCCAACCTGAAAAAACAAACTCTGAAGAAAAGAGGAAACGGCCCATTTCCTCCGGCAGGACTTTCGGTTGTGTTTATGACCCCGTCGTGAGCCGTGGTTTGGGATGGGGATGCAGGGTACGGCCGAGAAAAGGGGCTGCTGAAAGCAGCCTGAGTGTGAAAACCCTCGTGGGAACTTCATCATAGTGGAACTGAATTATTTTCTGGAAAGTGCAAATCTGCATGTTCAAAATAATATTAGGATATTGTAATAGTGATTTGAATGGTCAAAAAAAGAAAAAAATGGAAAAGCAGGCGCATAGAAGTCACTTCACTGTGGCTGGGTATCATTCAGTGCAACCCAACCCACCAATGAATCCACCCCTCTACTTTCATTTCTGGAGTTTTTAAGGCTAAAATCAACACATATTTTATCAGCGCTAGTGGAAAGTGGCGCAAAGAGTTTGGCCAAAGAGCTTCAGGCTTGCTGTCCCTTAGCAGGGGCCCAGAATAGACCCACAACTAGGCTGCTACGACGGCAAAACTTTGCAAATCCTTCACAGTCCAGCACATTCACCCCCCACAGAGTCCCAGTTCTCAGTAAATGCAAATATTTCATATAAAGAGAATTTCAGCCCTGCTGATAATTTGTGGAAATATTGTAGCAGAGAACCCATCTTAAAAAAAAAAAAAAAAAAGAAAAAGGAAGAAAAATATTGAAAGAGGGTTAAGTCAGCTCTACAAATAGTCAAAGCAAATGTTTCAGGAGCAATGAGGAGGATGAAAGCCACCGAACCGAGGGAGTCAGCAAATAGCCGGGGATAACAGCGAATTCCAGGAAGCAGAGGCGCAGCTCGGGAGAACGTGTTTGGGGTGGGAGGGTGAAACTCCTACCCAATATTAATAGGTTTTGGCCCTCTCTCTGTGCTGAAACATGGTCAGAAACACATGAAAACAAGGTGTGTAGGAAGGAGGGGCTGCAAAACCTGGGGTGCCGGCCAGACCGGGGACCGGGATGCCACAACAGCTGGGTCCCTGCGACCTGTGATTTCTCTTTGGGTACAGGAGACCTGGGAGGTGGCACACACACATTTCCTCTTTCGCCCCCCAAAAGGGAGTGTAGTGCCCAGATTTTTGGGATGCGGGGGGATGTCTGTCCGAGGTGGCCAGTCGGCAGCCCCAAGCACGGTCCCTGGCTCCTCATTTGGGGGGGGCCGTGTTGAAATGAGGTCCTTCTGGAGCGAGCCTTGGCATCTTCATGCAGAGAGCCAGCGGTGCTTGCCAGGACCGCAGATTGATGGGGGACCTGTGGATAAGGCAATGTAAACAGTCATGGTTCTGTACCCTGCCGCCCTGCTGCCAGCTGGCCTGAGGGCTGTCGGGCATCCCTAAAATAACAGCAAGGGCCAGGGACCACTGGGCCCATCTCCTTGGGAACACATGGGCTGGAAAATGTGGGCACAGGGCAGGTTTGGACATGCAGTGCTGGCGCTGATGGCGGGCTAATTTTTTGCAGCCCCATTTTGCCCCTGCGGTGACACTCCCATCCCGTGGCTAGCAGCATCCCTCAGCCTTTTAGGGCCACGCAGCACAAACAGCCTCTGCATTGCACTTTTAAAAACTTTTAGCACAGTTTGCTTCCGTCCTTGCTAAGGGCACGGTACCCACAAGACAGCCTGGATGGCTGTGAAGGGGATTCCGTCCCCTGCCACGCTCTGGCAGCGTGAACGTGACCCACTGCAGATGCAGATGGGACTTCTGCCCTTTCCCTTATGCCTCGACACCCCTCCAGCAGTCCCACCCCAGCTGAATTTTTCAGCTCTTGCACCAAAGCAGCCCCTCGAGCTTTATCTATCTGTCTTGCAAAAGATGGAAAGTGCTTTACAATTTTTCCAGAGGTCATCTGATAACCCTGTCAGGCTTAATTGTGCCATAATCAAATCCCCCCCCGGCGCAGGGCGGGATGAATCAATCGCGAGCAAACACCGCTGACAGACCCCACCGACATGAAAGGTGTGAGCTCACAAATAATTTATTAAAAATATGTGTGATGGAGAGGATTCGTTTTCATTTCCTTAAAAAAAAAAAAAAAAGTTTTCTTGGCTTGCAAGGGAGTAAACAAGAAATGGGGGGAGAGGCATTAAACTGCAATGAATCACAGAGGAAGGGCGGCTGGGGATGCGGGAGGACAGGTTGTGCTGTCTCCACCGTGGGCGCTTGGCCCTGGGCATCATGTCATGCTTGGGAACCCGGGAACCCAGAAATCCTTCGCCCCTCGTGGGGTGGCTGGATGGGGCACCTGCCTGGGATGCACGGCCACACTGGGGGCTGGGGCAACACCTTCTGCCGGAGGCACGGTAATGGGGACATTGGATTTTTTCAGCTGTCCCCCCACCAAGATAATAGCTCCAGGTTTTGGGCCATGGTGTCCTGCCTGCTCTGCCCAGAATAAAGCTCTGCCTGTACTTTTCAGGACAGTTAGTTACCTGTCTTTAATTCACAAAGTCGTTATGTCTTGGGATGGAGTTCAGCACAAACCCACTCGGCTGATTCCTATTTTTCCAAGAAGAGGAGCTCTCCCTGTCACCTCCAACATGCCAGATGACGGATCAGGGATGGAAACCTGCAACTACACCCCAACACCCTTCCCTTGGGTGCCCAGAACCGCATATCCCAACACAGAAGCACAAACCACCCATAAAGCCATCGTAAATCCGTCACCAAGGCACGATTCCCCCTGGTGATCCGCTGCCTGGCAGATACGAAGGGCTGGGGGAACCGTGAAGCACCTCCGAGCATCATTGGGCAGCTTTCCAGGGATCACATCCTGCTCCAAAGACTTTGCTGTGATGCTGTCTGTGTGAGCAGGACCAAAAAGACTTGACTGGAAGTTAGTTCTTAGAGCAGTGTTGGTCTTGCCTAGGAAAATCCAAAGCCCCTTGAATTTTCCTCTGCGCTGCATTCATTTTCCAACAAAGCAGACTTCCCTCACAAAAAAAAAAATAAATAAAATCCTGGTGAAATGACACACATGAGCAGGATTTGTGCTGAGTTTTGCATCACTTGAATAATCTTTGGTTGGTGTTGCTGGGAAGAGAAAAAGCACATGTGAAAAATAACCTGAATTTTCCCCCAGACTCAGGTTGTTTTCCCTGGAGAGGTTCAGGACCCCCCGATGAGCATTTGCCTCTCTACAAAACCGAACCCTGACACTCCTGTGTGACAACTCTCCATCTCTTTGCAAATGGCCAACCCAGTCCGAGAGGTGATGCTGATCTCGATTCAGCATCGTTTGGACGATTCTCCCGGGGATGCTGATGCACGTTCCCTGGGCAGGACCTGTGGCTCCGGCACCAGCGCTGCCGCTGTGATGGGAAGCATGTAGACGTGCTCCTTTTGGCTCTGCAGTGCTCAGAGCACATATATTCCAGGTCCTACACAAATAAGCCCTCTGCCGTAGGCTGATGGAAGAAGGGGGACAGCCTTCCTTGCTGCTACCACCATGCCAACCCACCGCAGTGTGAGCAATGTCCCGATTTCCAAACTCCTTTGACCATTAACATGTGAGTATTTATCAGCAAAGATTTCACGGTAAATACCCCTATTAACCCAGCTTTCCAAGCCAACAAGGATTCCACAATAAGTATGCCTATTCATCAACCTTTCAAGCTACTGATTTCCAAAAAGGAAATTATAGATTATATGTAATTATTCAATAGACTTCCCCAGCGTGAACTGAAGCCACCAGCCACCCGCTATTCCCTCAAGCCATGACGATAACCACACTACCACCACCCTGACACTATTTTTTCCCCACACAACTATTGCAGAAGTGCCATGGGACCGACCTCCTTTCCTCCGAGATGGGGAGAGCCCCGCAGAAGCAGCTGACATTAAATATGGGAAATGACTGCCACCTCCAGCCCTCCGCCTGCTACTGGAGCCAGCAGCTCCCAGTCCTCCTTGGGTGATTCAGGGAACCTGGAAACTTGTTTTACCGCTTGCTTGTACCAAAGATATAAACAGTGGGGCTCGGAGAGCAGAAACACGAGATGGCAATTAGCCCAGAGCTATTAGCTGTGCCTGAATATCATATACTCCAAGCTTCCTTGATCCACTGGAATTTATATGACCGTTAATGGAGACTGTAAATTGCTGTCAGTGGGGATAACTCGATCCATGTTTTTTTGGAGAGGTGGAAGGACGGGGGGAGTGGGGAGGAAGAGGGGAAGGTGCCCTGAGATGGACATGAGGAGCTGTACAACAGCTTTAAGGCACTGCTGTCTACTGGCATATAACAGATAATAAAAATATGGTTTAATTTAGAATGTAAGGATATGGTGTCAAAATAAAATGTCTCAAGGACAAGCAGGGAACATAAAAAAGTCATAGCCCATGCTGTGAGCATCAGCTGCACATCATAAAGATACATTAATGGTATATTTCTTTAAAAGAAATTTTCATACTTGGGGGTTTTATGAGAAATAAGAGTTTAAAATATTAAAAGTGGAAATTTTATGATTGGAGGGGAAAAAATGTTCAGATGAAGGTGACGGGAATGGCAAGAGGACAGAAGTAAAGTGCTGGTACCTTTGGTGGTGCCAGCAGTGACCGAGGGCAGTGACCCTGCCGTGCTGAGCCGGGGGTCCCCACAAACCCCCTGTGAGAATCCTTCCCTCTACCTATTCTGCACCCACAGAAACCAGTGGGTTTTTTTATTAAATGGAAGCAAAATCAGTCCCCAGAGGTCAGAGATACAGGCACAAAGTAATGTCTCATTGTAAAACAGGCAAGCAAAGCTATTTAAACCAGATCCACTTGTGTGCCAATGGTCAAAAATAAAATCAAGGAAAGAAACAACACTTTGCTGTCAAATTCAAATGTTAGAGACCAAAGCAATTAATCTGGGTGCAGATCGTTCATTTTGGATTCTAGTGTTGGAGAAATGTCCTAGGAAGAGCTCACAGCATCAGAGCATCTTTGCAGAACTGATGGTTTAAAGCCACAGAATAAAGACTCTGAGTCTGTGGCCAGTCTTCCTGAGTCCATCTGGACTCAGGAATAATAGAGACACACGAGTTCATTTTTATCAGGGGAAAAAAGCATTTTAACTCAATGACTAAAATATCCCTTCCTATTGTTCCATTTCTCTGTCAGCTGCTGGGAAGAATAACCTGGCATTTTCTTCCTGTCCTACTGCTAAACCTGCAGGTTTCAAGGGAAACCTCACAAAACCAGGGAATTTCTAAAATCTGATCTCCCATATGCAACCATCAATGGCAAGCAGCTGTTGATGGTCACTGCTTATAGGGATGGTTCTACTATATATTTCACTGGCATTAACATCCAGGGGTCCTGAACGGCATCAGGGCACTGGGATGCTCCTGAGCCAGCTTGCAATCATTTACTGATTTAATACTTGTCTTCTAGATAGTTATCTGCACTTTTGATTCCTTAAAGGTGAAGAGATTTTGCTGCAGAGCAGTAAGGTCCAAAAAGGATGCACATTGCTCGCACAGATTGCATGGGGTATCTCACGTTTGGAGGATGCTGCCTGCCCAGCTTCAGCCGAACACGAAGGACCACGTGGAGAGAGTTTGGCTGCACGGTCAGCTGCCAGCACACCCCCAGGCTAGAAATTACAGCTCTGGAGAAAGGAGGACTAAAATTTCATCCAAACCTGTTAGAAAGACCTCTTTTTCCCAAATATAGAGCCAAATTTGCAGTATCTTGGATACCATAAATATTAATGCAGAGTAGATTACGCTTGTGTAGTGTAACTATTCATGATGCATGAATATTAATGCCCTGCATCTGAAATCTCTGTCAGGGCACTCAATGTCCATCAGCAAACCTTCATCACTCACAAAAAGAGATCCCTCCCTCCCTGGATTTAAAACCTATACTCAATCCAATTGGGCAAAAATTGCAATTGTGAGCATTGCTCTAGTAAACCTTTTAGGAGGAATGTCCTTAAAATAAACCAAAACCCTGTTCTCTCGGTCTCCTGATGCCATAACAGCCTGGACACTATTTTACGCAACTGGAGTCTCCACAAGGCTGAAGGTGGCATCGCTCTTCCCCGTGGTCCATAAAACGTGCCTACCGTTGTTAGGCTGCTCAGAGCCTTGTGTGGTCCATTATATTTTATGCCGGTTTCCTAAACATTCACAGTTAAATAAACTATGATAACACTTCATAAACATTTTTCTAACATGCGGAATGTTTGACATGAATTTCAGCTATTTTAAAACTAATAAACAATTGTCAATCGGACGTTGGAGACTAAGCAGAAGCCACAACTGTTCTTATGGAACATCAAAGGCATAATAAATATCTGATTTTAAGCGAGGCTTTTGTACTTTTGCATACGAGCCTCTGTGAGAGCACGGAGGGAAGAGCGTTGGGGTTGTGTGTTATTGTCTGCCATGCTCAGGGTTTCGACCGAGAAATATGAGGCGTTACACTTCATAGGATCAGACTACACTTAAGAAATCTCCCGGTATTTGGGGGGAAAAAAAAAAAAAAGCCAAGCAGACGTCAGGCTCCCGCTCCGCCTGCCGCAGACGCACTTTTTTCTCCCAGGTGAAAGGCACCTTGCGGAGGTGTTTGCAGCCTCCCTCGCTCTGCCATCCCTCTGGCATCGCTCCTGGGGTGACCGTGTCCCACAGCCCTGCCTGGTCCCCACGCCGACAGAAAATCAAGCAGCCTGGGGCTGAGGAGCTGCTTTTAGGACACGGGTCACTGGGGAGCCATGCCATGGGTCTGGCCTGACTTACAGGGAAGTGGTGGTGGCCCAAAGGGTGCAATCTCTTTTCTGCACCCATCTCTCCCAAGCTGCTACGTGTCTGCAAGCGGGAGCAGGGTAGGGGACCAATGGCACCGTGATGGCCACGCAACTCCTTCCCCAAAGAGCATCTCCGGAGATTTTGCATTGCTGCAATATCAGCGTACACAGGGTCCCGCAGCATTCGGGACAGTGCCACTGGGCAGGGATGGGAGCACAGGACTGGGACCCCACAGCCACCCCAAGCACTCACAGCTCCTCCCCGGTGCAGGACCAACCCTTTGATCATGCCCCGCTGGGTGGGAAGAGGAGACAGCTCAGAAAAATATTTGTCAAGAGAAATACAATGTCAGTGGAATATTTTTTTCTGAGGAGTGCCCTGGGTTGGAAAAAAAAAAAAAAGAAGCTAATTTAGAATAACAGCTCATTTAGCAAGAGATAGTCTGTCTCCTTTAATCTATTGTTCGCAACATCCCAACTGGTTAAAAGTTTCCCGGCCCGACAATAAGAGTTTGTGAGCTTCGGAGAGGAAACTACAGCTGCTTAATATTTATCTCTGGGCACATACATCAGGAAGGAGTCACCCGCGGGAGCAGAGCTATCAGCCCCGTGTTCATCTCTCCTGTGCCATGAAGGATGTGCAATTCCAGATGAGATGAAAGTTGTCCCCCTGTTTGGGATGACGAATGGTGGCCAGTGTTGGGGGAGGACCGCTGGGATAATTGCACTGCTTTATAAAACTAGAGAGTTTTGGAACCAAATCTAAAGGAAAATTGTAGAGTCTCAGGGCCCGATGCACTAAAAGCTCCGCTTTTTGTCATTACACAAGACAGAAGCACTGGAGAAGTCCTTTAAAGCCACTCGCGAGGCTCACGGGAGTTTGGGATGCTCTTTCCAAGCTGCTATGGAGCCAGAGGTCCCCCGTATTGGGCTGCCCCTGTACCCTGAACAGCTCTGCCTCTCTGGAGCCCCTTTGCCCTTACAAACATGACTCAGTAAAACCCCAGAGGTCCATAAGATGAGAAACCAGGAGGGTATTGAGCTGTCGAACAGATCTCCCACCCTTCCCCAGTGCTTTCTGCGGGCTCCCAGGTACGATGCCCCGGGAAACCACAGCAGGGACTTGCCGCAGCCTCCGCCGGCTGGACGTTGCTCCGCTCTGCCCGGCAAAACCCTCTCTAAAATTCACACCTCATCCCGTGTCGCCTGCGTAGACGCCCCGTGCTGCAGCTCAGGCTTTGCTTTAGTCCCATCTGCCCTGGGATGTCACTTCTGGCCGGCACATCCCTGCCTTTCACACCCGTGCCGCTGCCGTCTCCCTGCCCCAGAGCTGCGGGAAGGTTTTCGACTGTCCCGCTTCTCCCCTCCTGCCCCGGCTGGCTGGGATGGGGCTGGCACCCAGTTTTTCCCACCGGCAGGAAAAGGCTGGTGAGCCCCACCGGAGCCAGTCTGGCTGCTTTCGGCCGAGCCGGGCGCTGGGGCAGATAAGTAAACACTTGCAGCTCTGACATAAATTACTTCAGTCCTTGACAGCAGGACACTGACCAGGGTCGCCTGATAAGGGAGGGAAAGCCTTGCATGTCTCTCAGTCCCACTCAGATATTTCACAATAAATGTCACTGGGAAAGAATAGACACTTCTGTACCCATTAGGCAGCTGCATGTTCCTGTCACCTTGAGGAGAAGGGACGCATTGTCAGAGCTGTCGGAGCAGGCAGGAACCAGCTGTTAATCTGCTTTGACATCCTTTTTCACAGAGCAAGTGTGAACGGGGCGTTGCAAAAAGCCAGTGGAAAGGTGATTAAAAATAGGTCCGCAATGAGCACCTACAGGGTCTGTCACTGCACCGCCGATGGGGACCATCGGCCAGAGGACCAGGATGGAGGCACCACCTCCTCCTGGTTTCAGCTCCATCACTCTCTGCAGTCCCCTCCTGCCCGTGCCTCAGTTTCCCCTCAGCAGGTGTCACATCACCCAAGGGCAGGACATCTCCCTTTACTTCTGCTGGTAGCCGAAGTCCACCTTACTTTGAAAGGACCGTGGATCACCCAGATCCTCCTTCAGGGCTGAGTGTTTTGGACCAGGGCTGGTCGCTCGAGTCCAGGTGGCACGGTTGCAAAGTCGATTCTCAAAAGATGAGCCGCATGGACCAACGCTACTTCATCTGGATGGGTCCTAGCAGATATAACAGTGATACCTGAGGATGCCACCAGCTCCAGGTGGACACCCTGATCCTCTGCCAGCCATCACCCAGGGAAACCTGCCTATGCCTTCAGCATCAGTGCCCAGCTCCCTCCACCACCCTGGCTGAGGAGCTCCTGCTCCTTACAGATCCTCTTGCACAGCAACTCTCATTACAGGGGCTGCCCACACCGATGCAAGTGATGTGGTACAGTGATGCTGGGAACGGATATGCGGAGAGTCAAATGTGGCCGATGGACAGCTCTGAACTGAAGCTCCTGGTGTATCCCCCTGGGAATTACTGTGGCTTCATTGCAGGCAGGCGAGAGACCTGGAGCCTGGGCAGGGAGCAGTGTCCCTGCTCTTCCATAGGCGCCCTGGAGAAAGTGGGATGCGACGCTGAAGACATATTACATGCTCGTTTTAGACTCTGGCTTCAAATTATTTCCCAAATGAAAAATCCCTGCCTCTACCCCCTTTCCTTTTCTTAGCAACATTATAGACTAATGTACGGATTTCTGTAGTGGAAATGGGTTTGATTTTTGTCCCGACAGATGAGATGACTGCAGACCCGTTCCTGGTCTCGTAGCTTGTTGCTTACAGCGAGAATTTGCTAGCCCAGCTTTTGCTCCATGTAAATCACCTGCACGCCAGATCCTTTGTCTATTTTTGGATCCCTGTGTCCCGCAGAATTTCAGGGCTTTGCTATGTGGTCTTTTAGCTACAGGTCCCTTTTATTACTTCAGATATTAGGAAATCTTGGGTGGAAGACATCTGCTTAGTGTCTAATGCATTTAGGAAGCTCATTAAAGGCATATTTTCCCCTGTTATCTCATGTCTGATCTCTGGAGGAGGATGCTGGTCACTGTGGCTACAGGCTGCCATGTCTCGCCAGGACCCCACCATGGCACGGGCTATGCCTCCCCCCCCAAGCCCCACGCACCCCTGGGGACCCGGCTTTGGCTCCTGTCCGGGTAGGAGAGGTCTGGCCAACACCATGAGCTGAAAGCTCCCTCGCAGCCCCATGTTCAATATTTGATTTTGTTCCACTGTTTAGCCTTTTAATGTGGTTCTGCTTATTTTTACAGGTTTCCCAATCTGCCCCCTCCCCAGATTGTTTATATTTTTGGAAAGCCTTCTGTTTAGTGCCTGTAATACCCCTGAAGTCCTTTAGCTGCAGTGGTCTTCCCTTACCCGCTCCTCTGCTGAGACTTAACTGGGATTTGTTTCAATACTAATCTCTCAAACTGTTTATTAAACGACCTCCTGATTTATCTGCAAAAGATTTTTCTTTAAGTTATAAAATTTCAATCAAAATTCCTTCGGGCATTTCGCATTCCCCTCTTACGATCAGTAAATCCTATTTGTTCTCGGCATGACCCCCCCTTGGCTCGCAGCCCGGGCTCGGCCCCGGCGTGGCTGGAGGAGGTGGCGGAGCAGCAGAGAGCGTGGATGCATGCCGCAAGCGAGCGGCTCCGATTGCCCCCCTGCCCCAGCAACCTCCCACCTCCAGACAAGGAGACTTCTAGAGTTGCTTTGCTGAAACCATTTTTTTTTTTTTTCCTCTTCACCTTCAGACTTAGCCGCTAGCAAGGCTTTCCCGCTAGCAAGGGTGAGTTTTCCTTGTTGTTTCATCCCCTCGCACCTAGTTCCAAGCCCATAACATGCTAAATAATTCCTCTTCCACCTTGGTGTTTACATTCTTCAGATACTTTCCGCTGCTTTTCATGTCCCGACTCATTTGGCCCTTTGCTGGGTTATACCCGGCTTCTTTCATCTTTGCCCGGCGGAGCAGCCTCCCATCCCTCGCTCCCCTCCAGCCCAGCCAGCTCAGCAGTGGCAGCACCGGCCAGGCTGCTTTCTCCCCCCCAAAAAAGACTCATCCACCCATCCCAGTCCTTCTAGGATGAGGTTGGCCCAAAGGATGAGCTCATTCCCTGTGCCTGGATCCCTGTTTTCCAGCAGCTTTCCCAGCCAGCTCACTCCTCTCGGTGTAAATCAGGTGTAGATTGGACCAGGCAGCATTTTATACCCATTTCTCCCTCTGCAGGGAATACCACTGTCCAAAATCCTGATTTGAGAGGCCGCCCATGAATGCACATGGCAAAGCTTCATTCTCCCAGACCCAACTGCTCTAGCCTATTTCCCACACCACCTCCGCAGCTTTTCCTAGCACCCAGGGTAGCTTTTGGCCAGAGATGAGGACAGAAAATGTTTCATCTATCTGGAAAAAAAGTATTTGGTGTTCAGCCCTTCAGACAGCTTTTGGGCTCTATTTACAGGAAGAAAACCCTTTAATGGTCTGCATACCCAATAATGTCACATCAGGGGTTCAAATCCTTCTGAGGGTTTTACCTTTGATGCCATATGACTATATATTTACTATAGCAAAGGAATGCCAAGTCAGTAATTGGAATAATACAGCTAAGTGGAGAAGAAAAAACCACCTTATTAGTTTAATACACACTATTTTCCCCAAAACACAGCTCCTGACTAAAGTTCGCCAAACAAAACAGTCCACCTACTATACACAGGACACTTCAAAGAGAAAATTAAAAGGGACAAAACCGATATGAGAGGATGAGGAATCCCAGAGGGTCCTTATCAGGATCCCTTTCAGTGGATGTTCCCATGTTTTAGTGGGGGAAGAAAAAAAAAAAAAAAAGCAACAACAACAAAAAGATCCGGGAGTGCGAGCCTCTGCGGCTGATAGAGGATTTTCCTCTGGCTAGACACAGAGTCTTTAAAAAAGCTGCGGCAGAGTGTGGGATCATTAAACACCTTCAGATTCCTTCCCCGCTGCCAATCATGGCATCAGCAACCGCCCTCTCCGTGGCGTCTGCTGATCCCACTTTGAAAACCTCCCCATTTATCACCGCTGGGAGAGATCCTGCTGAGACCGCTGGAGCCTGCTGCTTGTCAACAGGGCACCTTATCTTCTCCAAACATTTACTTAACCCTTTGTCTGGCAGGCCAGGAACAATGGGAGCCCGGTCGCGGCCCCGCACTGGGGATCCCAATCCCAGCCCTGCCTCAGGCAGGCGCTGCCGGTCCCTGCCTGCTCACGGGCACCGGTGGTGGGCTGAGCGAAAGGAGGATGCTGGAGACCACCATAGTACCAGCCTCCACCTCCTTGGAAAAGGTCACTTGCAACACAGGAGAGCAGAGAAATATTTTTTTTAAGTGTTTTCCACCAGGGACAGGTGTACAACGAGCTTTTCTAGCTCTAAGCAGGCAATGCAATACATCATCAGTAATTCAAATAGTTCCCCCAAATCAGCTACATCACCCCAGAGTTGGGGCAACTCTACTTGAAGGAATGACAGCACTTTCAGAAGATGTAACTTTTGCTGCGTAGCACTCTAAAGATAATTTTAAATTACTTTATACTCAGTACCATTATAAATGGAAGACTCTGGGTGTGTCTTCATTGAACAACTTATCATTTCAGAACAGGGTTTCTTATAAAAGCAGGCTTTTTTGGAGAACTTTCCTATGATGGAGCAAGTGAACCAGAGTTACAGGTTGCCAGTGGAGATGGGTCAGACACTTGCAACAGGAAAATGAGATCTCAACTCTTGACCCTCAATGCAACAAGATTGAAACCCATGGGCCAGATCCTGGTCCCAGCAGCACAAAGCCTCTGATATGTACCCAATCCTGCTGTGCCAGCACTTAAAGAGTCAAATGGCAACAACGAGGTTCCGTGGGGCCACGGCTGAGAAATTTTGACATTTGGCATGAAGAACCTCAAGGCTACCCATCCTCACTTGGTAACAAGCCTTTAGCAGCCCCACAGCAGCTGATGGCAGGTACTGAGGCACTGGCCCAGCAGCCCAGAAGGATAAAAACCAGTAAGAAACCAGAGGACATAGAGATGAGCTCTCACAGCTCAGTTCTCCCGGTTGTGAACAACCTGCAGCAGCCTGCCACAGCAGCTGCACTGAGGACAGTAACAAATGGCCGGGTATTTGAAGCTGAGTTTTAAGTCTTTGTATTGCCGTTGTAATGCTTTGTGCTGTTATCTGTGACAAGAGCCGGGAGTTCACATCTTTATCTAGGAATAAAGGCTCACAGATCACGGCAGTGTTTGACGGTATGACAGCCTTGGGAAATCTGGAATATTGTTAGCAACAAACAGCCCTTCCAGCACAGCGTGGCAGACCGATGGTCCTTTCTTAATCCCAGTCCGGATTACTAGATCCTCTGAAGTGTTTTAATTAACTGTCCTTCATGTACTTGCTTAGTGGAGTTGGGAATAAGGTTGATATATGCTTATGTGCTTCCTAGTACTTCAGCAAGTAACGCAATCCAGGTGGTCTCCCTAAGCCATTTGGAGGGAATATAGGAAAAGACAAGTAAGAACTTTATGTTTCCCAGTCATATATATGTTATACCCATACTGTCACTTAGTTACATACTTAATTAAGCACATATTCAGAGCTTTGGGGACAGGTTCTTATGTTCTTAACTCATGTGCCACTTAACGAAGCTTAGGACCCTTTCTAAGGAGAGGGGTTATTTATTCTTCAGCAATGAGTATTTATACTGAGTGTCAGTGCTGGCAAGTGACTCACGCTGTATTTGTATGATGTTTGGCAGGCCAGCGTGGCCTTGTGGACACCACACTATTGTTAATGTGATGCAGGCATGGACCTTCAGTAAAGGAAAGGATTCCTTCAAATATAGCTAAGGATGCATCTGTGAAATCTGCATTTTCTAGCCCGTGGGAACAAGAGAGGAACAAGAGTGACGTTACCGGCCACTCCAGAGCAGAATTGAGCTTTGATATCTAAAGGCCATCCTTCTGGGACAGGGGACCGCAACCAGTCGGTAAGAAATCGGCAACACAGGCAGAGCGTGCAGAGGTCTTCAGGACTTGTGAGTGCACAAGCACAGAGCTCTGGTTGCCTTCTCAAGGGCACCAGCATTTACTCTTCAAACATTGCTTACAGCACAGCAGAGCCCTGGAGGGATTTAGACTGCGTCCTGAAATTAAGCAAGTGCTTCAACAGTGCTTAGACCAGTCTAAATTTCACTGAGCTCAATGAAAAGGCTGCAGTGGGAGTTAGATCGGACAATATGCATTGAAATTTTCTAGTGAGAGCTAAGTCCCTCTACCTAAAGAGGAACTCTTTTCAGAGCTATGCAGCTACTCGGAGACCTAATGTGTTGTTGTTAGATCTATAGGAAAGTTTAGCGATGATTTCATGTTACTTTCCATCTTTGTTTTGGACAGTGGAAATGCCAACTTGCTCCAACTATTAACTTATTTTTCTGAAGACCTGTGACCAAGAGCTAGTGTTTCTTCCGCATCTCTCCATTTCCACCCCTCCATAGGCTTGCTCTGCGATTTTGGACCAGGAATGCACAAGTTTTCTACTGGTAAAATGGAAACAAGATTCCTTTGTCTTATGTCATGGTTTTTAAAGGATATTGTGAGAGGGAGAGAAGCACATAGAAGTAGGTCAAAGGAATGGTGTTATATTTTAAGTGACATCTGAGAAACAAGCACCCACATTTATTCACTTGTTAAAAAAGCAAAACAAAAGAAATCCAGGATGTAAGTGGCTCAGATAGCTTTGGACCTAGAAGGGGCTTTTGATGGGGAAGGAAAGCAGACTTTGGGTGAAGCTTGTACAACATATATCCTAAGAAGAGCTATAGGAATGTGACGTATATTTAGCCAACATGCCTTGAACTATAGAGGACACTGCTATGTAACTCATGACTCCCATTTCCTCCTGTTTTTATTGAGAAAGGCTCCCTGAAATTGCCAGACATCTGATGTATTTCACTGCGAGTGAAGATAGTCCTTCTGGCACCGAGCACGCAACCTTTTGTTTTTACAGAGCGTTGCTGGACTGACCGGTGAAGTGGCTGTCATACTGCAGTGGTGTGCTTTCCCTAAGTTAAGTGACATTCCCGTACCCTTGGCAGCAGAAGACATGTTTCTCCTGCGGTGGAAGCGTTCGGAGGAAAACCCCGCATGCTTTGGCAATGCCAGCTGGGTACCTGGCAAAGATCACTCAACACCACCTGCCCTTGCTCCATCCCACGTTGCCTCCACTACGATAACGGGAGCCTGCGAGCATGCTTCTCCTAATCCCAACAAGGAAAAGTGGAAATACATCAACCTTAAAGGCAGAGAAAGACATCACTTTTCAGGTGGATGAGTTACAGTATCTCCTGTCTGATTTAGGACAGAGGGGATAAACCACAGATCTAGCTCACCAACGCAAGCAGGGTTGCACAACCACCATGCACAAGTTTCAACATGAGCAGGGGGGATTAGACACACTGAAGACAACAGAGCTGCCATTACACATTGAGTTATCACACAGTGGTCCCGTCAGCGCAAAGAAGAATTTAACAGCAGCAGTTGAAGGTTTTTTTTTTTTTCTCCACCCCACCAGCGATGGACAGCCATTTAGCATCAGCATTGGGCTGACAGCACACCCAGACCTTTGCTGCTGTTCAGCAGATACTACAGTGGCTTGTTTAGGTGACACGATTCAGCCACCCACCTGAGCTCCAAGTAATACTGTAAAGATAAGGAAAACACCTTTAGGATCATCAGAAGTACTCACGGGATTTTTGGAGCATACATATCGAAGCTGTAGGTCTATGCCGAGCTCTCCTGCCTTTCCCTGGAGCTGGCTCTGCTGGAGCAGCAACCTGCCTGCACGGAGACCAAAACGTTACTGGTTATGTGATGGCTGACGGGTCTCTGATGCTATAGCATGGCATGCCTACACAGGTAAACCTTGACTCCTCTAGGGAAATATTGTTTGGGAAGAGAGGACTAGTCTGAAAATGCCTCCTGTGTTTCCCTTCCAGGCATTGAACAGAATAAGTTTTTTTTCTCCCACCTGAGCTATTTTTGCTTAACTTAACAAAGAAGAATGACTATCAGGAGGAAAAAGCCATAGTATTGTTTTTCTTCTGCAGCTTGCATAATGTAATCTCATCTTTAGACTTTCATGTCAGAATAGACATATCTGCACCAAGCCCACCAAATTGAAAACTGGTTTTTGAGTCACCCTCTTCAGGCCCCTTTTGCCCCAGCCATGCCCAGAGCAGTAAGCTGTTCTCGTGGTACCAATGCCAGGTAACAAGCTGACTGCTGTGTAAGCATCGCAAGTCTGACTCCAGCTTGTTGGGTCTGAGACATGAATGGAGTTGAATAAGAGACATTAAGCCCATGAAACATCAGTCCCAGGACACCATGGGACTTTGCCAAACAGTAATTGACTGGCTGTTAGAGACCAGATGCAGTTCGTTAGCACCCACAAGTGCTGGCTTCCTCACTGTCTGCTAGCTGGTCATTAACATGGCTTTGAGAGAAGAATCGATGAGAGCTCTGTGATTATGTTTTACCTACCAAAACCCCCTACATTATTAACTTAATTTAATGGAAGAGGATTATGAAGCAAGAGGAAACAAAACGAGATACCTGACTGTCATCAGGAGCCATGGGAAGGGCTAGAATAGAAATAATCCCCTGAAAACGCTCAGCTGTTATTACAGCAAAGCTGGTTTTTAGCTAATAAAGCAGCCACAACTGCCTGTATTACCCCAATAATCCCATATACAGATAAATAGCTGCAGGTGAGGCTGAATAGGTGGGCTCCTCTGGGTCATGTCCTGCCAAACTTGAGCACAGAAACCCTGTAAGCGGCATGTCCTCGTCAGCAATTTGGGTACAGGAATGGAGACGTCTCAGATCCGAGCCTCACTGAGGGAGAGAGATTTCAAGCCTCTCCACTGATGAATGAAGCACTTCTGGCAGAAGCCAAGATTACTTCAGACCCTGAAGCCACATCCCTGAGACAACATACAATTTAACGCAGATGGTGTCCGCAGGGACCCCAGGCAGGAGCAGGTCCATGGCTCTCACTTGATTTGGACTTGCCTGGACTTTGAATCTCATTTGCTGCATGCCAAGAGAGCAGCAACTACTCACACAGGGGTAAATGTTACAGCATCGAGGCTGGCTGCTGCTTACCTGAGCCCACGTGGGACCAGCTGTGCCTTCACCTCCCCTGTCCACCAACACCCAAGCACCCAAATAACCTCCCTTATATAGCCCAGCCTCTCCAGCCAAGGCTGAGGGACATCCTTCTTGCTCTTAAAGAGGTGTTACCCAGATCTGGCCCATCCTCATTGAAACAGGCTTTGTTAGAGGGAGATGGCTGCCGAGGAAAACTTTGGGCAGTGGCTGATGGATGTGCTACAGCTGGGGGTGGGTGGGGGTAATGCCCACCTCTCATTTGGGCCACATAGCATTGATGGAGCATCCTCTGCTCCACAAAGGGAAGTGCAGAATGAATATTTTATGCATAATTAGTCATTTTTCATTCATTATCACTTCTATGAAGTGGCTCCAATCTGCAGAGAATTTAGCTGGAAGGGTATAAAAAAATATTTCAAGTTCCTATGCTTTCAAGCATTTAACATTTTTCCAAATCTTTTTCCCAGTCCTTAGTCACATTGTTCCTCTACCTGTCATGGTCTTCTTTTAGGCATAATGTCGTTATCTATGACTTTAATCCCAAAATGGTGAGGGAGTGCTACATGGAAAAAAAAAATAATGGGAAATAGGCCCAGCAAATGGAGTTAAGGAGAGATAGGAAGGAGCCAGGGTCTGTCAGCTCCCCGGGGCCCGGCAGGATGCCTGCAAATGACAGACAGCATTTCCCGAGTATCAGACGAGGCCAAACACATTTCGTGATAAACTAATTAAGTAGATGTGTTGAAACAATGTGAGTGTGACTGGGTGCTTGCTCCTCTGTGCTGCTCCTGGGGCAGGAGGCAGCCCTGTGGCTGCTGAGGGGGGTACGGTGGGGGGTAAAGCATTCTTCCAAGGAGACGGGACTGAATAAAGTGCAATTTGAGAGTCGGTTATGACCAGGGTGCCCGTTGTTGTCACTGCTCAAGTGGGGAATCTCCAGCGCCCGCTCAAAGGAAGCTCTGTGGGTGCCCATTCCTGGGGCCATTGTCCCACTGTGTTGAGCAAGGGTCACTTTTGGGGGTTTGCCTGACATAAAGTGGGGGTGCTGAGGTGGGCTGTGGTGCAGTCCCCGTTAGCTGGAGTAGAGAATCATAGAATGGTTTGGGTTGGAAGGGACCTTTAAAGGGCATCTAGTCCAAGCACCCTGCGATAAGCAGGGACACCTTCCACTAGACCAGGTTGCTCAAAGCCCCATCCAGCCTGGCCTTGAAGAATTCCAGGGATGGGGCAGCCACAGCCTCTCTGGGCAACCTCTTCCAGCACCTCACCACCCTCACAGCGAAGAACTTCTTCCTCACATCTAATCTAAATCTACCTCTTTCAGTTTAAAGCCATTACCCCTTGCCCTATCTCTACATGCCCTTGTAAAAAGTCCCTCTCCAGCTTTCCTGCAGCCCCCTTTGGGTACTGGCAGGCTGCTGGAAGGTCTCCCCGGAGCCTTCTCTTCTCCAGGCTGAACAACCCCAACTCTCTCAGCCTGCCTTCACAGGAGAGGTGCTCCAGCCCTCTGATCATCCTGGTGTGCCTCCTCTGGACTCGCTCCAACAGGTCCATGTCCTTCTCATGGTGGGGGCCCCAGCACTGAATGCAATACTGCACGTGGGGTCTCACGACAGCGGAGTAGAGGGGGACAATCACCTCCCTTGACCTGCTGGTCACGCTTCTCTTGATGCAGCCCAGGATACGGTTGGCTTTCTGGGCTGCAAGTGCACGCTGCTGGGTCATGGCCAGCTTTTCATCCACCATGGGTAGCCCATGGAAGCAGCCATGTGCTGGGGACTCAGCCCCAGTGCGATACTCCCAATCCACGAGGGAAACATGAGGTTTTGTGGGTGAGGCTGGCAGGTGAATAAGGGCTGCCAGGCTGGACCAGTTGAGCGTTGGCACTGGGAACACTGGAGGACATGGTGCAGGGAGCTTTGGGCAACAGCTCTGGGTAAAACCAGCTGCACGTATTATTTATTCACGGTACTGGTGCTGCTGGGATTGCTGGTGAGAGCAAAGAGGAAGGTGGTCGGTGGTACCCTGGAGAAGAAGGAAGCCCAGAGCATCCATCACCTGCTTTACAGGGCGAGCTGGGAGGCAGCTGCCCTGGGGTACCCTGAGCTCATGCCTTTGTCCATCAGCTCAATGCCATGCACGTAGCCTTCCTCCTCAGCTCACACATCCACACTGGACCATGACTGTGGTGCCTCTGTGCCTCTAGGTCTTCTATTTCTTCATCCGCACAAGAAGCACCACTGAGTTCAGCACAACGTCCCTGACATTTTTTGCCTTTATATTTTTCCTGCAGCCAGAAATAGCGAGCAGATTCTCAGGAGAGCGGTGCCAGGGCTGTGGAGACAGCGGCTGGTCTCTGCCCGGGCTGGGGACTCCCTTCCTCCACCCGCTCGGGGCCATACCCCCGGCAGCAGCAAAAAGAAATATTCCCATCCCGCATGCTTGCTTGCAGGATGAAAGATTACATCCTATTCTTCCTACTCCTCCCTCTCAGTCCTCCGCTGCCTTCCAAACGTGACGTCGGGCCACACGTATCCTGAGCAGCATTCGCTCAGACGCGACAACCTGGACTTGACCCCTGAGGTTCTGGCTCCACCGAGTCTTCCTGGCCGTTTCGGGCAGCAGGAACCTCTGTCAGCGCCGGTGATGGATGGGTTCAGTGGGAGAGAGGCCTACAGACAAAAAGTCTCACAAACACAGCGACAGGCAAAAATAAAATAGACCCTGAGCAACAGCAGCAGCTCCCTATGAGCAGAGCTCATGGTTCGCAGCCACAAAGAGCTGTCCCTCCTCGGGGCCACTTGGTTGTCACCATCCTTTCTGCAGCCCATGCTGTGGATGGAGAGCTTTTTCTCTTGCCCAGATGTATGCTGGATTTCAGGCTTTCCCACCTTTCATCTTAACTATCAATAGCTGGAAGTAAAGCAAATAACAGCAAATGTTTCTCTAGTGTGTTAAGAAGCAGAGGTGTGGGCTTTCCAGGTAGAAGGAATGCCGTCACAGACACAATAAATGCCTGAGGCCACATCTTGGTTTATTCATGACCGAGCTCCCAGGAGAGCAGATGGTCTACAATGGTATCTCCAACTAAATATTGTGATCAGTCTGGCTGGGTTGGTAGACTTCATTATATCGTGCAGGGTCAAGACAACTTCTGGGCAGGATCCATCTCCTCAGGACCGTACTACCTGCAAGACGTCACCGAACTAGAGGTGCTCTGGCATCCCTGCCCAGTGTCCACCCCTCGCAGCTGCCAGTACACCCTGGGCTGGGGGTTCGCACCGCAGGAATCCCTGGTGAGAGACATCCCAGGGACCGGTCTCAGAGACATCAGACTCTTAACTCCTCTGCAGTGTCTGGGCAGCCAGAAGAGGAAACGAGGGCAGAAGAGAGAGGATCTGACCTTGTGTTTCTGCCTCCTTTTCCAGATTAAGCCATTTCCTTATGAGAGACACACGCCCTGCAGTCCAAATATTAGCCGAGTTTCCATTTCAGGCAATGCCATCATCAGCAAACTCAATCCCAGCACGCACTTGGACCCACTCGCCATTTCACGACATTTTAACATTGAAACTCTATTCATTTTTTAAGACTAGCCTTTCATTTGTGTATCCAGTGCGGAAGGCAAGGTCCTGTGAAGCACCAGTGACCCGTGAGCACTGGATTGGGGGAACATTGAACTGGAGGGACAAGTCACAGCAACCCTTTGGTGCTGCCCCAGGTCTGTGTGCCAGGACACGAGCAGCACAGTGCTGCTTCTGGGGACAGCTGAATTTACGTCCTTCCTTATTCCACCACCAAAGCAGCAACCGGAGCCACGTTGTGCAAACTGTTTCCTTCAACCAGCGGGGTCAAGGCTGAAGACTAATCCTTTGGGAATACTAACTCTGACCAAGGAACAGGGGTTGCTGTCAGGCAGTGACTGTGTGTGCTCCGAACCCTTGCCCTTATTTGCCTGTGGCCCTTATTCACCTGGTGTTTTATGACACGTTATGCTAACATACATGAAATTTAATTTCCCGTTATTAACCCACAGAAAGGTATTGCTGTTTTCAGAGAAATTACATTGCTTCCAATTAGCATTGCCCTTTGGTTTATGGTATGTTGTTTTTCTTCAAAACCTTTGAACCAGATTGTACACCAGCTGAAGGGCATTCTGGGGCTGTTAATAAAGATTAACTCTTTTGAGCAAATACGTGTTCCGATTCATTTGCGAGGATTGCGCCGTTGCAAAGGAAGGGGATCTCAGGAAATGCTAGACATCTCTTTGCTTTCTCTTCAATTTTCTTCATAGATATTTTTATGCTTTCCTGTTCCTGAGGTCCCATTTTCCAGCCTTGCTAAAGGAGATGTCCTTCTTTCCATTGCCACAGCAGGATGGTCATGGCAGAGTAAGAGTAGCCTTCAGAAGCTGGACCTTTAGAAATGGCCCCGCTTCTGCTAGAGAAAGGCTTTGGGCTGGCTTTGTCCAATCCCTCTGTAAAACTTGCATAGAGAAGAGGAAACTTGTGACACCAAGAGGAGGAAAATGGGGGTTATTGTCACTTAAGAACAGTGATATGCAAATCTATTTCGTGTCTTGCTCAGTCTTGACTCTCACTGCCCATCTTTCCCCATGCTACCATGGAATTTTATGGCTGTGAGTCAGCTTTAGTCTTTCTGCTTGTTGGGTATCATTCACCCACCTCCTTACCTTCAGACGTGCAGTACAAATACAAAGTGTCCTCAGTGTATGTATTTTCACTCTGACTGGCTTTCAGCTTAGTTTTATTATTACATTACACTTCTATCATGCTGCCAAAGGCTGTAGTCTCCCATGCTCATTTATTTTGTCCTTTCATTGGACCTTCCCCAGTCAAAATATTTAAAACCAAGGGGAAAAAAAAGAAAATTTACTTTAGGAAATTTAGCTTTCATTCCTGACTTCAGCCAAACACTTCTCTAGACTTCTTGCAGCTCCCACAGGAGAAACGCGGTTTGCAGTGTGGGTACTTGCGCTATACCTCTGCAAGTTGAGGTGCTGGGCTTTTATCGAAAAAGGATGACAATTCAAAATATTTCAATTTTCCTTTAATAAAGCTGTTTGCATGACCAACACCTGAATTTTATACTTCCCTTATTTAAATGAGGCATGCAGCCTCTCCTGTTGTTCTGCACATAATAACAGTGCGTAGCTCTTATTTTCCAGTCAGATCATTTGACAAGGAGATCGTTGGTGTTTCTGATTAGCTGATAGCAACTTTTCTCTTAGGGCACTATGCCACTTGAAGAGGCTGCCGAATGCGATCCCACAACTAACTGTCACTGCTGCAACCTCTCAAAATGATGCTGGTTGCTTATTAGCTCTTTACCACCCAGGCTATGACTTGACACTAAGCAATAAACAACAGCTGGTGGATTTGAGCCACCCACCAGTATATCTTTCATCTAAACTCTTATGATTTGCCCTCGCTCCATTTTTTTTGCCCCTCATGTTGTGTCTCGGTGGCATGAAGCGTAATTTTGCGCTTATTGGGTGCTTCCCGCCTTGGTGCTGAGCTCCTGATGCCCGTGTTACCCCACAGATACAGGCAACTCTCCCGCCTGTAATTCCAGGACAGATTACGGCAATCCCACCTTCATCCCCATGCTCCAGGGAAACAGACACATCCCATCTCTCAAAACTTACTGTTGAATTCTTGGAGTACCAATGCATAGACAAGTCCCTTATCTTTAATTTGAAGCAAAAAAGCGTGAATTCAACTGATTCGTGAACAGGTTTGACGTTTAGGGAGGCAATGTCTACGTGGATTTCGTTGCAATTCAGGAGCATCCCACCCCTTTGCAGATGCAAACCCAAGACAAGATCTATGTGCCAGACAGCCATGGGTCAATATATTCCTTGGCCATACTCATTCCTTATGGAAGTGGGTGCCTCGTTCTCTGTTTGAAGAGGCTTGTTTAATCTGCTGTCCTGGGCTAGAGCTTCTCCTGAAAGCTGATCTATAAAGCAACGAGCCTAAGATCCTGAGTGGGAAATACATTGCACTTACCTGGTTTCAGTATGGGCATGTATCTGCAAGGATGTGCGATGAGCAAAATGGCTGCAACCTTGGTGGGTCTGTGGACATTTATTGTGAAAAGCAGCTGAGGAACAATCAAAGTAATTGCTCTGAGCCGATGTATGTGTTTCTAATGAGTCTCATTGCAGAGGGACTTATTCAGTGTTTATTTACACAGGACACCACTATCAGTAAAAGGCCTTATCTTCTCTGTATTTGTTTCTATATCTTTCAGTTTAGCAACTCTCAAATTCAGTGTGGGGTTTTTTTATTTTTATAGCTTGTTTCCTCTTTAGTGATATTATCATGGAGCCAATAAAAGTGCTTTCCTTCTACATCTGGTCAAGAAAAGATTTTGCTGGGTACACGAGTCATATTTCTGAAAATGCCTCCAAGTGAATATAAAAAGCTGTTGGAAGCAATTGAGTTTACTGTTGCCTTATGTACTGTCATTAATTAGGAAATAAAGCAAACTGCATTTTATATCACTTGTAATCAAAATGTTACAGTCTTAATGTGAAGTCTTCCAAGTGCAGAGCCTCCAAACAGGCTCTGTTCTTGATACAGATGAGCAGAGAAGAAAAGGATACAGAACTTCTTTAAATTTTAAAATTCATGGCCCAAATTTTCAGAGCGACAGCATGAGAGAAGCTGCCATGCAGCAAGGCAGGATGAGGGCAGCTGCCCCAATGGAGCAGGCAGGCAGGATAACTGCACATTGTAGCTACCTGGATAACCAGGTGGCTGCTGTGATTTATTCCACCACTGCAGCATGGCAGTAACTCTGGTCACTGGCTGAGCTGCAGCTCATAGTCTGGCTCCTATTCTTGGGTACCACAAAACACCCATCTTCAGCAATCACTCTTTTCCTCTGCTTTAAATTAAACTGACATTAACTCTGTTTTCATAGAGTTCAGTCTTTTCCTGATCCCCTTTCCTGCCTCCCAGTTCAAAACATTGAGCAGGATAAAATATAAATAATAAAAGAAATACAAACAAAATACTTTAAAAGGAAAAAAAAAAAAGCATTTCATCAGCAACTCCTTTTTTCACAACCTTTAACATTAGGTGCCTTTGTCAAGTCCATTAGGACCATATCTGCACTTTCCGGAGTTTGAATGCTTTCATATATTTGGCTCCTTATGAACAAACTGGTGGAGCAAACATATTAGTAGATCATTTGCCATGTACATGATTCAGATACCCAGACATGTACAAAACCCAGGCAGGGATTAACCAAGTCTGACAGCACTGAAGTGACTCCAGTTCTGTGTATGTATAAGCGATAATGAACCAAAGGCCCTGTTTGCCTTCAAATAACACACAAAATGATTAATTAGACGGAGGGCATGAGTAATAATCACAATATTATATGCTCCACCATAATGGAACGCTGCTCTCTTCTTGCTTTGTTCCTCTAATCTCCGAGGAGCAAATATCCACAGGGTGTTACCAACAGAGCTGGAGGCAGATTGCAGTTGCTCACAGTTTATAAGCAGCACTTCTTTCCCATTGTGACTTTATACCCTCGGGACATACAGAAAACCTCTTTAGAAAATACACATGGTTGCTAAAGGATTAAAGGGATCTGCAGGAAAAAAAGAAGCAAAGAGCTCTAGTTGCAGATTACAGACTTGAACATGTTCCCATGAACATGTTCCCATTAAATTCAATGGCAAAGTTTTCTTTGAGTCAAGGTTGGATCATAACTGAATGTTTTATCGTCAAGATATTCTTTAGTAAAAATCACATATTTTTGTCACAGAGAAACAGTCCCCCCCCCCCCCCCAGTTGCTCAACCCCCTATTTCCTGTTTATTCATCTACTTCTGATCTACGCTGCTCTTTGGAATATTTACCAAAGCAGCTCTTCTGGTAGCAGGCTTTCCACCCTGGGAGATGCTGGTGGTGGGGTCGGACACAGGTACCAGCTGGGACCCCAGCCCAGGAGCTCGACCCCGGGCTGAGCCTCTCGCTCTCAGCCGGAGTCGGCAGAGGGAGCAGCAGCCTTGACTTGCTCACATCTCCTTGTTCCTCTCAGGAGCAGAGTGGGTAGCAGGTTTCCAGCACAAACTGGAGAGCAAAAGAAGTCAGGAGCCACCTTACACCTTGCTCCATGGCCCAGAGAGCCAGGCAGCAGCCGCTGCCTGATCCTGCTCCCAAACTGCACCTGCAGTCAGAGCCCTGTCCTCCACCCCTCTCCTCTGCTTGGCTAAATAGCAAGCAGGAGAAGAGGGTAAAATCCCCCCAGTGCCTCTATATGATCCGTTCTTGCTCCTCTGGGAAACCCACACACTGCGTACAGCCCCAGGGTAAGTGCAGAAAGGTGCAGCGCCCAACATGGGTTACTGGTTTTGAAATTATACCTACTTCAAGCCCGTTATCCAGCTAAACAGCCACACTTTTTGTTTTCCTCATTTAAGCAACAAACCCCATTTTTCTGTATTGACTATATATAGCTTTGCCATCCTCCTAGTTTAAAAATATTATAGGTCAATTCCTGTCTTTGCCTATTTTTAGTTGCTATTGTCCATTTTGACATTTTGGTATACAGTATTGACTTGGATGCATATGGATCTGGCAGAGGTTTTGAAGGGGTTTTTCAGTAGGAAGTGGCCAGGGAACACAAGCTGTGAAGCATTTCTGCATTTTAATTCATTAATTAGAATGCCCAAGGGAAGCTGGTGAACTTCCTCAAGTACCACTTTATCTTCTCCCCCAGGGACCCTTGGGTTTGGAGGGAGCGAGAAGGCGATTGCACTGCCTGCGTGGGAACCAGCCCCAGACAATGGAGCTTCCCAGTGCATATTTGCATTTTGCCACTGTATTTTTCCCCTTCAAATGACTCCCACCTCTCTTTCCTCAAAGATGACTTGGTTTGGAGGGTGCACTTCGCCTGCAGGCCACGTTCAAATGGAAGCAGTATTAAGTTTTTCAGTCCCCAGGCTATTTCCGTCTCAGCAACATCAGTTTCTGGTGGGAATTTTTATCTAGGATTGCAAAAGGGCTTTCTCATTCATTCAGAAAAGTAACCTGTTTCCACCGTGACCTCTTGGTCCACCTCTGCCTTTGAAGCACCTCATGTTGGCCATTGATGGATGGTGTAAATGGAGATGTGAGATACCCTCACAGCCTGTACCAAGCTCTTGCTTGTGTCAGAAGGAGATGAGCAATGAAGAGTGAAGGTTATCTTCTAGCCTACTCTAGAAACACTGCTTGGATAAGCTTGGGAAACTGGTAACTATTCATGATTTAATTGTCCTTGGATTATTGCAGTAACCTCTGAAACGCAGAGCCAGGCAGCTCTGCGCGCGCAGCTCACGAACATCAGACTTTCCTTCACCACTTCTTGACCCACAGCATCCCATTCCCATCAGGGGCTGCCCACCCAGCACCTTACCTGCCCCACAGCCTCTGAAGCAGTCTGTACCCCATAGCTGCACTCCTTGCCGGCCCTGACATTTGCACACACGCTCCTGTGACCGACCTCGGCAAAGTTGGAGTCTGATGCAGAAGGGAAAATATTCCCTTCACTTGACATACCTACGTGTTAAAATGAAACAGGCTCATACAGGGAAAAAAACCTCACCCTTATCAGTGTGACATTGTGAAGTCTCACGATCATAATCCAATATTAGTGTGCGATAGGGATCCTGCTGGTGGTACAGCCCGTACCGGGGGAAAGATTGGACCTTGCGAGTGACCTCTGCCTGGCTCACAGGTCTGCCTTCACCTGCCGCATAACCCCCAGCACATCCTCGCTCAGACACGGGTATTTTCAACTTTGGGAGTGGAGAGGAAGGTCTGGAACCTTTCCTCCTCATTCACTGCCTTTGTGCAAAGTGCTCTGTAAGAGGAACCGGCCATCGGGAATAGCCAGATCTCTCTGGGCCTCCTTCGTGCCCCAAAATCTTCCCAAGCTTACAGCAAGAAGGACCGTGGGAAACGGGGAGAGCTCTGTGCTGGGGAGAGGCAGCAGGGCTGAAGGGGAGGTTGGATGCAAATCAACGCCTCTTCCCATCAGTCTGCCCTCCAGATCTGGCCCTCTCCTCTGGAGGCCACAAGCTCATTTGGGTTCCTGCTCTTTATCTCACACACTTGCTCAATTACGCCAGTTTTTAAGGACCTCACCTTTTTAATGCAGTAATCACAGGAGGTGTGGAAGTGCTATTATTTGCAATTTATTCTGCTAATACCCACATCAGCTGCAGCACAGGGCAGTGGCTCTGGGGGGACAGGTCAGCCCCACTGCTCCCCTTTTTGGGTGCAGAAGGAGGCGTGGGGAGCCGGGCAACTTTGTCCCCAGCAGGCAGGTTCCTGAGCTCACCCTGCTCCAGGACAGCTCTGAGCCACAGCTAGATTCATCCCTCCAAACCTAACACCCTAAATCAGCAGTATGGTCATCTGAGGCTCCATCTTGAGTCACTGGACTCATGTGATCCAACTGCCCTCCTCACTCATGGAGATAAGAGACCGCTTTTTAAAGCGTAGGCTGAGATGTAATAGCATGAAACCAGAAGCTGAATATTTAAGAAAAAAACCCCAAGGCTAATAAAATTTCAAGGCTAATAAAAAAATCCTAAGAACCCACTGAACTGGAATAAACCAGAGTGGATTTGCACTGGCAGAAGCTTTTTACCCCCCAAATAATCCATTCAGGGGTAATACCCATACTCCCTGCCCACTGCCCAGGCTCCAGGTGACAGCAGTCTCTGGCTCAAAGGTTATTGCGTGAAGCAGAATTTGGCCCACGGCCCTGCTTCTGGACAGAGATGTTGGACAGAAGCAGGCAGCTTTTCACGGTCACTCTCTCCTCTGAGCATGGCATGGCTTTGCTGAGGAATACGTAGCCGAAGGCCAGCACGCTCCCACATGTGACTGGGACCCACGAGAGTAAACCTCGTTGCCTCATCCCGCAATCAAATCCCAGCCAACAGGACCCAAAGGGACTCTGAAACCTTTCTTCTTTTCGTAAATAAAGAGATAGACGTCAAAGAGTTATACTCGGATGTGAACCTGAGCAAGCCCTGTGCCAAATGATGAGTTTAGGAGCATTAAAGCAGGGGGGCTGCAGCCCCGTCCCAAGCCTCCTGCAAAGCCCTGCCCACAGCTGGCAGGGCCAGACTGGCCACATGTGCCTTTCGTATTTATCATCCTATAATCTCTCTGGCTCAAGGAAGGACATTTAATATGACAATCATATTCCCATTTCTGTAGCGATTCATTAGTGCGGTGGAATGAGATCCTGGGAGAAACCCTTTTAAAGGAAAGGGGAGGAGAAACAGGCTGGGGAGTCCGCAAGGTTAATTCACTGGGGAATTGCTTTATTTTTTAATTCAAGGCAAATTCAATCATGCTTGCCAACTATTTTAGAGGAAAAACCAATTACCTCGGGTGCTAACACACTGCAGAGACAAGCGTAACTAGGGACTGACCTGAGTTATACCCCTAAACCCAAACCAGATTTAAGTTTTTCCAAAGCAAGGGCAGCAGAAACAGGACAGCAAAAGGCACTGCTCACCCAGGCAGCCATGTACCGCTTCCCCCAGTTGTGAGACCTAAACCTAATATTAAAGTTTAGCAAGACAGTGGTCAGACGATACTAGAAACCCTCCTTTTCCTTTATACCCACTTGTAACTCTGCCTGTACTAGATAACCACGTCAAACCAGCAGCACAGGCAGCAGCTTGTTTACCTGGACCCCATACCAGATCAATGGGATGCACATGAGCTCCTAAAAGCACAACATTTGTCCCTGCCCTACAAGGATCCCTGGCCCAGACTTCAGCAAAAGCCACACGTGGCTGCTGAGAGCATCCATTTATAACCGAGACAGTGGAGATCCTACTCAGCACTACGGAAAGGCTCTTTACGTCATAAATTGTATTTAAAGGTTCTTTCAAGAAGACAAGCAAATTTAAGAGGGCAGTTAGCTTCTGGCACTTAGATGCATAACTTTATTTGAGTATTCAATTTCCTCCTTCATTCATAAAGTAAACATCTGAGTTATCTGAAAGTGACTGTATACTTATGCAGTGTTTTCTTAAAAGAGTCAATAGGAGCAAGGCGACATAAAATGCTTCAGAGAGCATGACACAGGAAAACACAAGCCTTTAAATTATACACATTCAGGAAACGGTTGAATTCAGCATTTTAGATGGAAAGGTTAAAATGTTTGTGCTGAATTGTATTAAATCTTTCACCAGTAAATCCTGTAGGAAGCAGAACATTTGAAGGAGCCTACTTATTCCCAGTGTCTAGGAAAGACTCCCAGAGTTTCAAAGGAAAACATCCATTAATCTCGTTGGACAAGTGCAATCTAATAAAAGCTGTTGTTAAATTAAGGCAACTTTGTTATTAAGTGTTTTCCAAATTTAGTCAATTCCCCCCTCCCAACAAAACCCCTTTTTATTCTGAAATGGAGGAGCTTTGTTGCCTTCCAGCCTGAAACGATCTTTTTTAGGAAGACTACCGTACAGAGGATTGGAAGTCCACCTTTTACAGTTTTTTTTATATAGATAGACGAGGTTCTGGTTTGGGCATCACCTTAGTGATATAAATACCCTACTGATCTTTAAGCAGCGAGCGAGGCCCCTGTTGGTTTGGGAGCACAGGCAGCCGGGACTGCTCGAGAACAGCTCAGCTCTGCTCCAGAATGGATTTGGAAATTCGGGTCCATCAGCAGGACTATCCCATGCCCACTGGTTGACCCTGGCAGTGGCTGCATTTCTCAAACACAATCCAAACTTTACTATATAGATTGTTTTCACTCCGATTCCATGACAAATTCCAGAGTCAAGAAACCAGGGCCATCCCTGCTACTGACACCCTGCTGGACCTTTGGCAAGTCACTTTGCCTCATTGCATCTCAGCTCCATCGCTTACAAAGTGTGGATGCCACAGATGACCTCTTACATGAAGATGACACCAGAAAGTGCCCTCATCGCCACAGGGTTAAAGGTGGGGAACCAAGCTTGAAAGTCTGATAGCGATTAAACATTTTACCAATGTTTTACCAAAAATCCCTCTGGGGAAGGAAATCAACTGACAACAGGACAGCATATTCACAGCATCTTTCCAAATTAGAACTGAATTAATAATTTCAGTGGAGGACTGAAAATGCATAGCTAGTTTTTTAAAATTTTTTTTTTGTTTAAAGGAATTTAGCACTTCTGGAGTCTGAAGAGCCTGAGGAGCTGAAGCATTGAAACTTGTGAGCTTCTCTGTGGTCAATTCAGACTTGGCTGGGAAGGGAAATTCTCAGCTTTCTTACAAAACAAACTAAAAGCAAAACAAACCACTTTTCCTGGTGAGACTTTCATTCAATTCTGCAGACTCAGGAAACTCACAAGATAAGCCTCCACTCCAAGGATACACTCCGAGCTGGCTGAAGCCTAGACCCGAGCTGGCAATTAGCAGGAATGCAGCATGCTTGATGAATTAACACACTTGGGCAGCCTGACTCAGTATGGAAAAATAACCTAAACATTTGAGGTGTTTTCTGCAACCCAATTGTGTGCCTCAAAAAAGGCATCAGTGATAACAAAAAGCATGTCGGTGTCCCAAGAAGCCTCCCAAGGAAGTCCCCAAATTTCCTGGTTCTGAGCAGAACCGAGAAATCATAGGGATTTCTCCTTGACTTTTTTTTTTTTTACTCCTAGTTTTGGATCTCAGTGGGAAATTCAGAAGCACTCAAATACCAAGTTAAAAAAGCTTATAGACCTCAAATCAGATTCTGGTTTTGTTTAGATTTGGTTTCTGATGAAGAGATAAGTAGATTCCTATTCTATCCAAACCAATTTCCTACTAATTACAGACTGATCCCTAGCCTGTTTTTCTTTGAAAAATCAAAACTGAATTTAATTACAAGAGTAGAAGACAGCTATTTTAACTGGAAAACATGGATGCTATTGTGGTTTTATTTTTGGCTTTTGCCTCCTGCAAATACAAGAGGGCTTGGTTGCCATTTATTCAGGCTGCCTTTAAAAAACAAAAGAAACTCTGTCCCCAGTGACCTTGCTCAGCATGCTCCAGATGTAACTGATTTTGTGGTTATGTTACAAGCCCCATTGACACTGCTGTAACTAAAATGATTGGTGATGCACGAACCAAGCCAGAACGGAAAAGCAAGACAGAAAAGGAAAAGTCAAGAGGTATCTTCATATCAGAACCACCAAAGGCTTCAAAAAGTTTCAGAAAAACCACTCTGTGCAAGCACAGAGACCTTCTGAAACCTGGAGCTCCTGAGGAGGAAAAGTGCCAACATCTCAAACCAGCTAGCCATGTCTCCTATCCGCTCTGGCTGTCATTCCCCAAAATTGTACAAGGCAGCGCTTTTCCTGCTTGTAACTTTGTCTTAGACATAAGTACAAATTTCCAGAGGTAGGAGACAAGGGGAGGCCAAGCGCTCCCTCCCCATGAGCCCCCCAGGGTGCTGCTCGCGCTCTCCCAACCACGCGACTTCAAGGCGATGGGACAGATGTGGCTCTTCTCTCCCCAGGTTTATTGCCAGTAACTCTGCAAATGTAACACCAGCTCTGAAATAGGGGTGCCTGGGGCACCCCACACAGGAGGGGAAGGAAGCAACATGAGGACCAATTCTGCATCTTTTTCTAAAGATAAGGGCAAGCAGCAATGTCAAAGTCAATATCCTCAGAGCAGAGCCCATCGGAGAAGGAGCACTGTTATTAAAACTTGCTGCTCAGAAATGAGTTATCCGTTATTAATATTTTAAATTGCTAAATCCTTTCTAATCATGTTTTAATATGAGGCAAAGCTGCATGATTTAAAAGCAAAGCTCAAGCCACTGCCAATCACTCCTGGGCATGTAGCAAAGCCTGCTGCAGGAATACTGATGAGACCAACTTTCCTGCCAGGAGAGACATTTCTGGAGCAGCTTTGCCTCAGCCTCTTCCAAGAGAAGCTGTGTGGCCTTTCGTGCTTTGGGACTTTCCTGGAAGCCACAGACACTGCAGGTACGTTTACCCCAAATGCAGAGCCCAGGGCCAAGCTGGCACACAAGACTCATGCTCATAGATCCTCTTCTGTGGATGCAAGGCTGGATTTCGGAGCAAGCTCTGCCATGTCCCAAGAGAGAAACACATCCAGGAACAACATGCCTTTACCCTTGGTTTTTATCATGAGCTTTCTACAGACTCTTGGGGAACTGCAAGATCCTTCTGGTACCTCAGCATGCAGGAGGGATTTTCTCTTGGGGAAAGTCCGTTCTGGGGCATGACCTGAAGCACCACTGCAGCCGGTAACCGAAGCCAAAGACGATAAGGTCTGGGTTGCTGTTGACTGGGATGAACTTGGTTATGGAGGAATGACAGTCTGTATTTATCACTTGCTCCTGTTGAACGAAGGTGATGGCAACATGTTCAGCTACATCTGAGCACCAAGTCAATCCCAAATCTTGCCTTGTTATTATATCTGTATTATTAAATATAGAAATAAAGTAGACATGTTACATCCATGATGATATAATGGGTTTTAAATGCTGTAGGGCAGAAGAAAAGCAAGCTTGCACCTTTCTAAGGGAAGTCCCATGGTGTGAGGCTCAACCACCACCATTATTCCCGAACGCTCACCATTAGCCATCACCTTCCGTGAAAGTCCCCTGCTCCTGTTTGGTGCTGAGGCATTATTAATCAGGGAGGAAAGAGGTCAAGGTAAGGCTCAGGAGTGACAATCACCCTGCGGTCCCCATCTGCGCTGCCTCGCAGCGATGGCCCTGCCAGTGACAGAGCACCACGGCGCGGGAACGCGCTCCCACAAAGCAAACACAGGTTGATCCGAATAAACTGCCTTCCCAAAAGGCCGCTTTACGGTGCTCTTTGAGCAGCGGCTTCTCCATTTAACATTTATGCTTACAGATCCCTATACACACACAGAGCGTCTATTATAGCCTCCATCGCGCTCGGGGTAAATGATTAACGCTGCCGATTCCACCTTGCCGCTCGCGTTAGTCCGCCTGCTCGCATACAGAGGGATGGTGTCTCCAGCACTATTTTCCTACCCCGCTCACTAAGGCCATATCACTAAAAGCAGCTTAAGCACCCCTCCAGTCAGATGTTACAGCAGGCTCCTGCAGCTAAATGCCTGTCATTTCCATTCATTTCACAAGCCCGAGCTATTCTTCTTTATTACAAGCAAAGAGTGAACAGATGGGAAGAATGATACCGACACCTGAAATAACAGCGACATTAGGGCCCCGCTCCACGTCCCGTCTGTGCCCACCTCTCCTTTCCTCCCATTCAATCTTTTTGGGCAGTCCCACGCCTTGCCCTGGAGCCAGCGAAATGTGAGCACAGGTGAGACTGAGACAAGGGCTAGAAGTTTCCACCAGTGCTTGCTTTAAGCCACTTGCTTGGTTTGGAGGAAAAAATAGTAAGAGGCACTCTTTACTCTTTTCTATCCATCCTTTCCCCATGTGTGCTCTTATTTGCAGTCATCCCTGAGATGAGGGCTCTCAAAGCTTTCAGAGGCATGAAGCAGCTAGTTTTGCACCCAAGGCAAGACAGACTCTTCTACTTGAATGCTAACATTTTCCCACTTTCTCCTGTTTTCTTATGGATCATCAGGAAATGTAAACAGCATCCTGTTAATGATGTTAGAGGTTTATACGAGAGACTGATTCAGCACTGTTACATTGCACCAGCTCAGGAATTGGCCCTGGAGGCAGCTCAGACTCCAACATTTTCAGACCCCACAATAGTCAAGGTCTGCTCTTGGCCACGTTTAACACTGCTGTGGAAACGCTGGTTGTAAAATCTTTAAACTCCAATACTAATGCATTTCTTAATGACAGCCTGAAAGAACAGGAAAAAAGCTGGTAAATGCTAACAGTCCCCCTGGCATTAAAGCACTGTAGATAAAACTGCTTTTTGCCAAGTTTGACCATCTAGACAGTCCACCACTGCTCCTCTTTCCTCTCAGCACCTACTGTATCCACAGCATCTTACCTGTGGTGACACTGTTGGGTAGAAATTTTGCTAAAACATGGGATCTGGGGTTTTCAGAGAAGACAACAGGATATGGGGATAAAATCCCTTTAACAAGAGCCTTTTTGGTATGTGCTGCTTCTCACAAAGCTTCCCCTTGGGAAGGCACTTCCTTGAAATAAAACCACTTTGCAAAAGGTGTTACTGCTCCTCATTAAGTGTCTTTTGGGTTATTCAATGTAAATTTGATGCTGAACAGGAGAGGTTCTTGGAGACACAACCTCCTACCAACCCCTGACCACAAGGCTTTCTCCAAGGACCACCTGATGTGATGAAAGGAGCAGTGCTGTTTGTTTTCTTCTCCTATGCATACAATGGTAAGATTGAATATTTGGCTCTGGTTTAGCTGCTGCACGAGTAAACAGCCTGGACATTTAATTACTGCAGCACATTGACCTGGAAAGCAACATGAGTTGTCTTCCTTGTTGATAAACAACCAACTTAGCAATAAAAAGCACTAGAGAGGAGCGGGGAAGCAGGGGACAAGGACTGGGAAGTAACAGTGAATTTGCCTCTGTACCACCAAGCACTTCCAAAGCAATCAAAAAACCAGCAACAGAGCCCCTACCTCCCCATCAGCCCCTATAGCACTGCTGTACCTGACTCACAGCCTTGCTTCCCCCTTCTTTCCAGGAAAAACACCTCTTGGATTCACACAACACTTCACAAACTCACCAAACACTAGGACCCAAAAAAAAAAAAAAAAAAGAGAGACTTGATGCCCCCATCCTCTTATAGCCATGATGGGCATGTTCCTCAGCTGGCATAAATCTGCCTAACGAGTGACTTTGGCGCACAGCTTCACCTGGGGGATCTCCAAAGCCTTTGCAAAGGAAGAGCCAACCGGTCCACCACCAGCTGGGTGGTGGTTGTAGTTCAGGCAGAGCTCGGCTGGCAGCTGAGCTGCCACACAAGTTGTGCTGAGGAATTCTGTGCGCAAAGCAGAAAAAATGATGGCTCTCTGTGCTCCAATGTAAAAGTGACACTCCATTAGAGAGTCTGAGGCTTCAGGGCTCCCAGCAGAAATTAAACCACAACTTTCCATTTGCCATGCAGAAATCAAAAAGAAACAAACTTTTTTGTTTTTGAAAGCAACTGCTTGGGTGAGCAATGATTTTATTGTGCTATTAATATGATCATAAACAAGAACAACATGTGTTTATAGGCTCAACTGCTTCATTACTCACTCGCTGACTTGGTAAAAATCACCGTGGCATCAGTATAAAGTGCAAAATAGAACAGATCATTGTAGTCATGTTGTAAAATCATCTGGGCAGCTGACCTTTGAACAAAGGCAATTGATAGCTCTGAGGCAGCTGTACAACAACAGTAAAGATAATAGTTGTCCACAAGCCACCAGACCTGTAGGAGAGCAAATACACACCATGCCTGGGAAGAGGAGAGAGCACCAAGGGGACTGAGAAAGGTTTGGGAAAAAGAAGTAAAAGATCTCTGAAGTGCACCTGCGAATCAGCCTTGTTTGGGGATGGGGCAGGGGGGGCTGAGCCTGGTCTCAAGAGGTGGCGATGGTTCTGGGCAGGCTCCCCGACCAAAGGCAGCTCCTGCCCGCTGGCTGGAATCAAGCAGGGCAGGACAGCGGGCACAATGTGGGAAGCCCGTAACCTCCAGATCAGCTGGGGGGGGTCTGGTTGTCCCAGACCTCAGTTTTGGGTCCGATCTCCTCCATTGCTGCCACCCCAACCATTCAAACTCCTGCAAACGTGCGGGCTGAGCTGGGCCGTGCAACCAGGTGCCCAGAGGCTGTAGGAGCAGGATTGAGGATGTAGCACGAGCTGGGAAGACCCAAACTTTCCCACTTATTCCCACCTATTAGGGCAAATGCTCCTCTTTGCCATGTAATGAGGGGTACAAAGGGACGTGGACCCCCTAGGGAAGGTCTTCAAAATGGCAGGTTGGGAACATAGTGGTTGGAAGGTGCATGGTTCTCTCTGGATGTGACTGCTGTAAGGCTGGGACCTGCACAGGGTGAGCTTTTTGGGGTGCTGGCTCCTCTGGAGGTGCAAGGACCAGGAGGAAAGGAAGCCTCCCCTCTCCCGCAGGGCTGTGCAGACGGTGTTGCCTCTCCCCTTAGGGCAGAAGTCTGCGGGGATGGCTCCTGCCTTGGGGATGGGAGTGAAAGATTGGAAGACACCCCCAAGAAATGAGAAACCAGCGTTGTGGACGACGCCATCCAGCAAGCATAGGGAGTGAGCGGGAAGGAAAAATTACACACGTCCCGGTTGTTTCACTTCTTGTCCCTCTGCCTCATTTCGTCAGCCACCAGCCCCTAGAGCATCCCGACGCCCGGTCGACAGTTACCAACAGGCAATAAATAAAACTGCTGGAGCCACTGGTGTCAACATCTTGGCATTGTTTGGGTCTTCTTGTTTGCCTTTAAAATAACTCTCCCTCTCGGGGTCACGCAGACGAAAAAGTGAGGACCCCCTGCCACCGTCCGTAGAAATCATCTTGCCACAACTTGTGTTGCGCTGCCTTTTTTTTTTCGCCTGCAAAGCCCGGGGTTTGGGGAGCTGCCTGGGAGCATTACTCACGCTACACCCAGGGCTCCTGCTCCCTCCTGCCCGCCCGAGTCCCAACATGTCACCTTGGGTGCCTGCACATCATCTGAGCCAGGGCCACTTCACCCATTTTCCTAATGCCCGGAGGCACAGTTTGGGCTGGATTTGGGGACAGTGTCACCCCGCCAGCCCTGTGCTGCTGCTTATCTGCTGCATGGCTGCGTCCGGCTCTGCTGCGGATGTTGGCAGGCCAAAGAGTGGAAAAACAAACGGTGGAGACGTGGATCCGCAGCGAGAGCCCGGCCATGCAAACACGGTGTGCCGCTGCCGAGCCCAGCGCTGGAGGGATGCCCAGTGACAGTCCCTGCCCGGGCACTGGAGCTTGGCATGATGCAAGCTGCTAATGAAGCTCTGGAGGCACAAGAAATAGTCCGCCAAAGACAGTTTTCATCCATGGGGTTCGATAAAAGGGTGACTTGGACCCCTCCATGCCTGCACAGGGCTACGTTGAGGGACCAACCGCTGAGCTATGGCAGCACTGGAGGGGACCGATGCTCCCCAGTACCTGGAGCATCCCCTTTCCTCCAGTAAGAGTTGCATGATGGAAAGCGTCGTCCTCCATCTCAGCCGAGTTGCAACTTGATGTCAGATTCACTCTCCCTCATCATCTTTAGCCTGTTGTTTATAATAAAAATCAAGCGATTCATCTCTTCTGACAAGAGGAAGAGTTGCTCCAGGAAGCCCTGGACAGGTCAACTTCTATATTAAGGAACTATTACTTGACGGCTTCCTGGCCATAAATAGCCGTTCAGCCAGGCTGGGGATTTTATTTAGAAATAACAAATAAAGCAGGCCATAGAAGTAACTTCATGACCTTGCTCCCCCTTCATTTCCTACCCATCTCCCCACCTCGGTATGGTCTTCTCACCCCCAGGCTCCTTGGGAGCTTCAGGACCCCCTTGCATGCCCCCAGAAGAGCATCTCTCCCCATCACCCACCTCCCTGGGGCAGCTCCAAGAAGCTGTTGAGACACGCTGTTGCCAGCTTTTGGAAGTGTGATGTAGGTTTTGCATCACTGACCATCTTTTGCTACAGCTCAGCTCCAAGAAATTATTTTCTGCTTGGCTTTTGTTAAAATAATTAAAAAGGAATGTCTGCCCTGCATGGCTGAAAACTGGAAATCCTCCATTCAAAACATCCCCAAAGCTGGATGCAAACAAATATACCTCCAAGACATCCTTTATTTTTCAGTCCCTCAAACCTTTCTCTTAACTTTTGGAGGACTAACTTCTGATTTTCTAATGCTCAGAGTTGGCGATATCAAAAACAATCAGGAAATACAAAAGAAAAACAGCATTTCGGTATTCTTTTATTATTGGGAGGTTTTGACCATTCTTGTCATGTGTTTTGCCTAAAATAATATTCAAAAAATCTTTGTTTGGAGCTGGAAAGGGAAGAGCAGTGTGTTTATTTCATGTATGACTCATCAGCTCAGTGTTGATATGCTAAACGCTTCAGAAGCTAACACTCTATAGAGATGATCGTTTTTAATATAAAACAGTAAATGTTTAAAACAACGGTTGCTTTTTTTTTTTCCTCTTTTCTTCCTGTTGTGGCCAATAAAACATAAGGGAGGCCACACAGTTTACATTTTAATAAAATTAAGTTATTTGGTGCCATGTTATTACAGTCTTTATTGGAAAGTGGAATAAATTGCACACAGAGGAGTCATAGGAGGGAGAAATCACTGCGAATAAACATAGATTCTGGGATGCATTTATTTGCTGGTTTCATCTCAAAGGAGGAAGGCTTTCCCCGGGAAAACGGAGGCGGCCCTGGGGCTCCAGCCTCAGGGAGGCAACCCTGGGTTGCTCCTGCCAAGGATGAGCTTTTTGGGGAGCCGGTGCCAACCCGGTCCCATCCAGCCAGCGTTTTCCATGCGCATCCTCCAAGAGAAACCTGTCCTGTGGCCACGGCTTGACAGCCCACAGTCCCGAAGCGCTGGGGCAAGCCGTCCTCCTGCCCATCGGCCGTTTGCAGGGCCAGCCAAAAACGTTGGTCCTGAGGCTTTTTGCTGGAGGTTGGGGGTTTTCTAGGCAAGCGCCAGGGCACACCAGGAGTCCTGCCGGAGTGGCACGCTCAGCCCGGGCTGCGGGGCCATGGTGGTGGGGGAGAATGTGTAGTCCTCAGGCTCGAATTTGAACTCGCCATGGCTGCTGGCCAGCGCCTCATCCGACTGGCTCTGCGCCTGCCCCGGGGAGGGAAGCAGAAAGTCATTAGAAAGCCTGTTATTAGCCAACGGGTCACTCTCCCCCTTGTCGTAATCTGGTGGTAGGACTAGGATGGATTATGAACAGGGTGGGTTATCCCCGATGCTACTGCTGCCCTTTGGAGGAGCCTGGAGCTGGGCAGGAGGGGTGCTCCATCCCCAGGACCAAGCGAGGAGGACGCATCCTGGGGCCCATCTGCATTTATTTATTGGCTAAACATGTCCAGTTTGGAGATCTCTAGGCGCGTGTATATTTTTTAAGAGCGCAGCACAAATCAGATTTATCGGTTTCAGCCAAAAAACCCTCTCTCCCATACAGCGCCGCTGGCGCTGCGCCAGGAGCTCGGGTGCTGGAGCTGAGCTTCCCCTCCGTGCACGCATGTCCAGCTTGGGGAGGGCTTAGACCCAGCATAAAGATAGTGCTGGGTCAGAAAATTTTGATGTGCGGGTTGATTTAGAGCCATTTTTTTCCTCTGCCAAGACAAAATAGTAACCCGCCCTAAAGAAATTCTCAGGGCAGAAGCACAGCCTTGCAATCTGGGGTCTCTGACAGCATTACAGCTCTGTGAGTGCTGAGTACCTCAGGGCTATAAAGCCCAGATAACGTATGCCCGGGGAGCCTTTTCTTGGGAGCTACATAGGTTTCCACCCTCGGCTCATCCCACCAACTCGACAGGATTGTAACTCCCAGGATTTCGTGGCAGGAGATGGGAATTAAACCCAGCTCTGTGCCAAAGTCAGGTCGCCAACCGATCGCCTCCGCGGCAGCAGAGCTTGGACCTCCCAGTTCACCAGTGCAAGATGGAAGAGCTGATGGGGAGCAAACAGGCTGGAACCCTTCCTGGTCCGCAACGTCTCGGCTCATGCTCCCTGCTTTCCTCGGTCTGAGGCAGTCCATCAGGCTGGGGGCCCCCAATGCAATGAACTAATTGCTTAGCCTCATCAAGGCCCCTCAGGTCAAGCGACGACCGAGGCGCGTGGAGCATCCGCCCCAGCAGGCGATGGCTGTGGGTCCCTGTGCCTTACCTGGGACACTGACACGATGGTTTGTCCGGGATACTGCGAGGTCGCGCTGGGCTCTGACTTTAAAGTGACCGTGCTGTCTGAGTTCGTAATGGAAGAAGGGGAGTTAGTGGCCGAAGTCGTAGACCCTGGAAGACAATTGGTACAAGATGGTGAAGCAACATAGGTGCAAATCTGCTCTAAGAAAATCTGTATTTTAATGGCTACCATCACATCTCATGGCACGACTCTACTGTTGTCTTTCTCCACCGCATCTCTGCCAGGATAAGACTTTGTACTTGGCTGCCAAGATGCTGATGGAGAAGGAGGAGCTGGCCTTTCACAGCCTGGCAGTGCTGGTCCTGGTACAGGCTGAGTGAGCTAATGTTGAATGTGTCGTGATACCTTCCCCTCGACTCTTTAATACACCATTCCCAGCCCCGTTTTTTCCCATTACTCAGTTTAGCCCAGATCTGCTTGAACACGAGCACTGCTGGGCTGGAGCTAGGTGAGATTTCAGCAGTGAGATTTCCCACCCAGCATCCTCCTTCCACATAAGGTCTACATATAAATAGAGGCTCTACATCTAAAGCAATCACCAGGGAAAAAAAAATCACAATATTATTTTCTAATTATGATAATTTCTTGCAGAAGACATGTTGAGGTGAATTGTGCCCCAAGCCCCCATGACAGATTATAGCTGCACTGTACCTGTCGAGGTTTTGCCTTTGGTAATGTTTTTAGGCTTCCTTTTCCTCGTCTGGATGCTTTCCTTTTTCATGGCCAGAGGTCGTGGTACCTTGACATTCATAAAGTTTGGAATCATTAATACTGTATTTTACTCAGCTCCTTCCCACACACGTGTTGCTCTCCTATTTACATGCTGTAGCTCATGCAAAGCACCTAAAGTCCTTGTCCTTCACTAAGTTCTATTTTTCTCTGCAACAGGCCTTGGCTGGAAGATGTATAAGGCTAACAGCTAAGGCTTTCCCACAAATTTTGTTTTTTCCTTTATTTCCTATTTTCCTTTTCCTGATTTATTAGTGACCTTTATGACAGGACCCTATTAAATTACACTGACAGACTGAGAGCCTACATGGCTCAGAGGGAACGGTCATGGGATAAAGAGACTTTAACCTTTAGGCAGAAGTTTGCAGAGGCCTGTATGGAGGGATGAAGTCTCCTCTTTGGCTGATGGACATGTTACCAACAGTTCCCATCCTCAGTGGATAAAAGTTATCAGCCAGCCTTCACGAGGACTCCTTAGCATCCTTCACACATTCTTAATGACCACATCTAGAAAAATATGCTCCTTGTTTCCAGTCTGGGCTTGGGGAGCTTCAGTCTCCAGCTACTGGAGCTTGGTAAGCTTTCTTTTTGGCGAGTAACTTGGCAAACAACCTAATTAAGAACCACCCAGCGCCAGAAATCTCTCCTCTATGCAGGTACCTCCTGAGAGTGTTCCAGTACCCCCTTAGCCTTATTCTGGAGAACCTTAGTAGACTGAGCTTTTCACTGTTCAAGGAGTCAGGATTGGGTTACGGCTCTCCTGGGTCCAGTCTAGAGGCTGGTCCCTCCAGACCCAATATCCCGGACCTGCCAGGCGGTGATCCCAGCACCCAAAGGGTCCCTCCCGGTGCGGACGCGCTCCTCACCCCGTGGAGCTTCATGTACAAGCCGCAGGCGTTGCAGACGGGCTCCCCTTCGGCGTTCCTTCTCCAGAGGGTGGTATTGGTTGTGTGGCAGTTAGTGCAACATAGGCCAGCACGTCTAGATGAAGACTTCAAAACAAGCAAACAAACACGTGAGTGCACACATAGGAATGATTAATTGGGAAATTTCCTGTCATATAAAAAGAAAATCTCCAATTACACCGATTTCCTGGAAAATGTGAAACACACACAAAAGCCAAATTCAGATCAAAGAAATTACATTCAAGTGAGATCACTCTAATTTGCAAGTGCTTTTTTTATTGAGCTTGATAAACCTGGCAAATATCCTCACAGCTCGTTTCACAAACTTCCAGCAAATCTGCTGGAATTGATCAGGACTCAGAGCACAGAGAACTTTCCTCCAGGAGATCCACTCAGATGGAGAAAGAAATGGAAAATGCCAGCCAGGCTTTAAGTGCACAAAGAAAACTCCTCATGCTTTAAGTGAACTCTTCTCTTTTTCTGCACTCAGAACTACCACTAAAGTTAGCAACACCCCAGTTAATCTCTGGTTTAAGACAACTGGAATCAATTGGCTGAACTGAGCAGAACCAAACCGAAGTGGCCCATGACGGGACCAGGGAGGTTATTCTTTGCACGTCTCGCAGATAATCTGTTCTCTTACAGGCTGCAGAAACACCGTGCAAACATTAATTAATGACATATTTTGTGACTGCAGTGATTGCTGGCTCTGAAATGTTAATACTTCCAAATGGAGAATGAAAATATTCTGGCAGAAGCAGCAAACTCATTTCTGACAACGGTACTCCAAGCCACTGGAAAATTCACAAGTCTCTATATACAGACTTGTCAGCTCAATAGGCATTTCATTTGAAAGTCTCTTAACACTAGGTATTGAGACTATTTTAATAAAAGACTTCACTAAGTATAAGATACCAGTGACATAAGTAATATCACAGGCTCTCCACATCCAGGTGTTTGAATATGTTCTTCAGCCTTGAGAAAAATCACTTTGATTCCTCTCAAAGGCAGACAATAGGTGATGCAGGCAGTAGAGAACTCCCTGTTTGTTTATTGTTTCATTATTGCTTGATATCATGACTGAGGAATATGATGGATGAGGTGGGAAGAGTAGGAATAAAAATGAAATGTTTTTACGAAGTTAGCAGTCAAATAAAGATCAGCTTTTGAGTTTCAAGAGACACAAGTGACATGCCCAAGCTTTGATTCACTTGTTGCTCAGCAAAGAGGTCTCAGCAACTATTTGCAAATAACAGCATTGCTTTGGAAATTGTTTCGCTTTCAAGAAATCACCAGGCAAAAATAATAATGCACCGAGGTGTGAGCTGACAAGCCTGGCACGGAGGAGGGGACAGCAATCCTCGTCCCTAATATAGGACATGGTGTCACAGCAAGATCCCGCAGCAGCTACAGAGCTCCCTTAAAGCCTTTCAGCTGCCGGGGCTGTGCTGTTCATCCCTGCAACCAGGAGGGACCTCAGCCCAGATGGGAGCAGAAGGACGTGCCGAGCACCCGATGGGTGCAACGGCTCTGGGGTCCAGCTCCTGCCACGGGTGCAGAGGGGAATTTGGAGGCACTCAGCCCTGGGGTAACTGTGCCCGGCGTGGACTGGTGAGATCTGTCATCGCCTGCGGATGGAGGAAGGCCAACGCAAAGCCCTTTGGAAAGCCCCGAGATTTCTGGGCCACTGCAGGTCCCTGGGAAGGAGGGACACACTGTCCCTATTTCATACAACGCTTTGTCCACAGCTTGCAGACGAGGTGGCAATGAGACCTGTGGCTCCGGTGGCCCAAGGGCAATGCCAGCCCCGCCAGAGCTCTGCCTGCCCTGCCAACACTGCCTCGCAACCTGCTGGGGCAGCAGCACGTGCCTTCTGCATCTCCTGCACCTCATACTGTGGGGTGCCTCCTCCTCGTACAGCTAGGGAGAGCAGAAACCATCCTCCATGACCAAATATTACAACTGAAACCCCACGAGAACCTGGCCCTGCACCACAACCTGCCAGCTTAGCAAGAAAGAGACAGTCAAGGCTACTGTTGCTCACTGAAGGACGAGGGTACAATACATTATTGCTGGTTTCCCAGCAGTTCCCTTAAAAGAAAATGCATTTCTGCCTGCCTCCACCCAGCTGCCTTTGTACCATTCTGACCTTGTCTAGGAAGTTGTTGACTTCAACATTGTGCTCCAGTGTTTATTTATACAAATGCAGCATACACTCAAACAAAAACTCTTCACGGACCCGGCTTGACAGCCAAGTGCTGCTGATAAGCTCAAGGAATGGTAAGTTGGTGCCTATCAAATCAACTGTGTGTGAGCGCTGCCTGGAGAGCCCGAAGAATTCAGAGCCAGCAGGGCAGGTCCTTCCGAGGGAGCCCAAAGCCATCAGAGACTTTGCTTCACCTCCTTTTCAGAGGTGGAAATGAAACCACAGGCCTTCACAGGAAAAAAAGAAGCCTCTGAACCCCCAGATTCAATCAGTGCTTCTCTGTTCCCCTTGCCAGCAGGACAGAGGGGACCTAGTGTTGATAGGAAAGAGGCTGCAGCAAAGTGTGCTGAGATACCCGAGCTCAGCTCCTGCAAACCGGCAGATCCGAGGCTCGGGACTAAAGGCGGCAGCATCCTCTGAGATTTACCTTTGTTACCATGGCTCTGGGCAAACCTGCACCTTGGAGGATGGGGGAGCAGAAGGAACTGATGGCCAACAGAAAGCTAAGGCACACACCATGAATGCTGCACGGTTCTACGGTCCTGTTAGATTGTCCCAGGGCTGTGATCAGTCCCATCCCCACCTTGCCCAAAAGTGGCACCAAATGCACTATGCATTGCAAACTCTGAAAAAGGACAGGCTGAAAAAATACCCCCTGAGCCAAACCAGCAAAACTCAGCTCCAGGTTAGTCCTTCAACTCGAGATGGTGTGGGAGCTGCTGAGCATCTGCCCCCCTGTGCTGGACCGCGCGGTACAGCTCTGCTCCTAACACGGGAGAATTGCATGCGCAAGGATGGAGCCATCCACCTCCATCGGCTGCTCCTGGATGGTAAAAGTGACTTGGCTTTTAGAATTGGGTCTAAGGTATCATCTTGTGAAACGTGCCAAGAAACTTTGGCTAGAAAAGATACTGCCTAAAATAAAGCGCTGCCTCCATCCTCCTCTAAGATAAATCCTTTTTGCCGAAAGCCGCAGTGCTTTGAAGCCAGACGCAGGCTGTAGCAAAACGGCTGTCCCTGCTGCGTAGAGGATGTTGCCCTTATGTCAAAAAAAAAGCAACAAAAAATGAACTGGAAACTACACTACTATTGCCTGCTCTCTCCCACGCACAAGCGGGCTGAGCACTACCGAGCTGCAGGACATCATTCCCGCAGTGTTATCTGGGCCACATTGCGTTCTCCAGGGCTTTCAGTGGGACTTTGCTTTGTGAAAACAGAAGTCAGAATAACTCCCAGCGTGGCATCTACTTACAGAACAAAGGTCGTAACGTAAAGGACAAAAGCAACCATTTTTCCTTCCCGTGTCTGTATTTCACCGTATTGTGAAACAGGCGATTTCATCGCTCCTAGAGCAACGGTGTGTCACCGCGTTCACTGCTCTGCTCCCACCCAGCCCGTACGGGTGGGGTTATGAGCAGGGAAGACATCCCCCACCATGGGAATCATTCGGGGGAAGAAAAATCCCAAGCCACAGGGGTGCAGGTCGCTCCCTCGGTGGTGGATTTGCAGAGTATGCCTGGCACCCTCTTGACCATCACCAGTGGATCCCCCTTCCTCTGATGGGGCAGAACTTGTTGCAACATGACATTTCAAACCCTTGGGAAAATCCAAGATTTTGAAATGTTTCATTCCAAAGTCAGGATGGAAAGGCACAATTGCAGCCCTTTTCCTAATCCATAAAATAAAATCCCCTCAAGTATTTCAACCTTATTGAAACGTTTCCCGGGAAAAAGAATCAGCTCTTTCATCTGGGCTTTATCATTATAGTATTGATTACCAAAATAATAGTATAAAAGGTTGGAAATGCTTCAAGATTTGCTCATCCCTGGGAAACGGTCTTAATTCTGCGAACGAGCGTTCTCCACCGGAAAACTTTGTTGAAATGTTTGCCGAAAAATGCCTCACAGGTGCTACGTACAGGGCTCTGCCAGCAATGACAGAGGAGCAGGCAGGGAGCTCGGGGTTCCCAAGTGGGGTGCAGGCAGCGCAAAACAATCTCCCTTCCCATGCGCTGAAATAAAATACTCAACAGCAGCAAGACCTCTCCAATTCCTTTGGGGAAAAGCTGTTCAAAAAAAAAACCCCTGGAAATTCATCCAGCACCACATTTTGATACCAGTCTGAAATTTAAACTGGTTTGCACCTCTCTCTCTCTGCACGGCTGGTATTTGCTCTGAAGAAATCAGCAGCGTAACTCTGAGATTTGCAGCGCAGCAGCGACCAGAACCCACTGCCGGGGTGCAGATTTAATGTCATTACATTAAAGGAGACCAGGAGGGGTTTGGTGAGGCAGGCAAATCCTGTCAGATAATGCTAAATGTTTCACAGAAATGCCTCGATTTTGATGCGATGAACAAAATGGAGAGATTTTCCACGGAGCCGCTGCTCATTTCATTTTGCAAATCCAGAACCAGATTTCTGGGACCAGAATCAGAATGAAACGTCTTGCTCAATCCCAGCCTTCTTTTTTTTTTTTTTTTTTATGGTTTTCTTACACAGAAACTCGTCGCTGTTGGATTATTGCTAATAATTTGTTTTGCAATGTAGAAAAATAACTGCTGGAATACACCCTGAGTGAAAGCAAAAGGAGCTCCCAGCTGTTCCCCAGCACGGCTCCAACAAACATCCTGTTTGTAATGACGGCTTCTGATGACAGGCTCTGAAACCAAAACTGTTACCACCAAATTTAAACATCCCAAAGCGACGCTACAAAAAAAAATCCGAGGCGCCTTTCCTCTCTCACGATGGGATCCCAATTGGAGGAAACCCAATATCACACTGAAGGGGGGTGTGTGTGGAATTAACCTGCAGAGAAACCGGGAACTACCAAACCCCAAATTTCCTTCTTTGGCAGGAGGGTGAAGGCAACGGGGGAACTGGGCCTCATCCTGCTCCCATCGCGAGCAGCTGCAAACCTGCCTGGGCCAGCTCAGGATCAACCCTGTCTGCTGTTCTACTACCCTGCCTAGACCATGTGTGGCTGCATGAAGAACTAGGAAATAATAATAATTATTATTGAATAAAAAGCAACAGGCTTGCTGTGGGAACGGAGCCGGGGGAAGCCCACAGAGCCGTGGGCCGCAGGCAGGGCTGATCGGTCCCCCGTTCGGCTGCGGTTCAGCCCCTCCGTGCAGTCCCGAGACCCCTCCGGTCCCGGCTGCCCTGTCTCCGTGCTGCCCACCAGCCATATCGGGGCAGCAATCCCTCTGGATTCGCTCTGCTTCTCCTGACCCCAGCAGGCTCTACACCGCAACAAGGGGCTCCTGCCAGCGCCGATGGCATTTTATTTTTGGCAGGACCGAGGGTCAAACAGGCCCTAAGACAAATACAGAGACCCCCAACAACGTGGGGACCGTGACAGCCCCCCGGTTCCTGCCCTCCAGCCACCCCCTGGGTGAAGCAGGGGATCCCTGTGGGGTTTCCCCCTCTTACCAGCCTTTTCTGCGGCTTGAGCGGCCGGTTGATGCCGTTCATTTTGTGGTAGAGCCCGCAAGCGTTGCACAGGTAGTGCCCGGTGCCATCCTTCCTCCAGAGCGGCGTGGACATGGCCCCGCAGTTCACGCACTCCCGGCCGTCCCCGGGGAATTCCTCCAGGTACTCTGGAAGAGATATCCAAGGTGTGCAGGTCAGGAGCCGTCCCCACCGGACAGGGTCACCCAGGGCCGGGCTGCCCACGGGGACCCTGTGGGACAGGGTCCCTAATTCTCTGTGCCCCACTACTCCTCTGCGAGGTACAATCTCTGCCCTGGGGGGGAGTTTACCTCCACCCTACAAAGTGTGGACCAAACCCCTTTATTCCCTCCACACCTTAATCTTTTAATATTTTGCTCAAAGGCTGCGTATTCCCCCATCCTTTCCCCAGAAGACCCCAAAGGACTGAGCGTGGCCGGGGTCTCCCTGGGATGGGAGCGGGCAGGGAACCCATCAGCAGGAGAGCGCAGTGTTATCCCTGCACCGGGCGCAGTCCAGGTTGCAAAAATAAATTGGAGAGGGGAGCAAAATGGGGCGATTTTCCTGATTTTCCATCAAGGAGCGTTAGTCGCGGGCCAGTGGGAATGATCCGGCTGGGGAAGGGCTCGGGGCTGCCCATGGAGCAAAGCCGGGCTGGCAGCCGCGGGGCGCCCGGGGGCTCCCCGGGAGAGCATCACCGGCCAACCGCGGTCCCAAAGCCCTGCTAGAGAGGCTTTTCCTCCCTTCTGTCCCCCTCCCGAAAGCTCCGGGAAGAAGCCGCGGAGCCGGCAGCTCCGAGCACCGTCCCCGGTGCGTCTCTGCCCCGAGCGCGGCTCCGCGGTAAACGGGCAGCCCGGAGCAAAACCCAGAGACCCCTCGATCGAGAGTCGGTGTCTTTCCTCCTGCCGCTTTTTTCTCTCTTTTTGAAATAACTTTCTCCGCCTGGAATGTTATTTTCTTCCGAAGAATACGCGCTTTTTAAAAAAAAAAAAAAAAATCTTCGATCGTATTAATAATGATCCAACGGAAAGAGATAGGGAAAAGAACAAAAATTAAAAAGGGGCAAATAGAAAATAAAAATAAAATGTAAAAAGTAAAAAAAGAAAAAAGTTGCAATAATTCATTAAATGAAAAAAGAATAGTTTACGCTACTTAAGAGCGGTTTACACTATTCGAGAGCAAAAATAAACGGCAGAGAGGACGGCGGTCACTGTTCCGGGTCCCAAACTACCAAATTCAAAGCGCAAAAGTGATTTCTGCGCCATCACCTCCCTCGGCAGGACCGGGACGATCCCCTCCCGCACAAACAACGGCTTTTCCCAGACAAAGAGAAAATCCTGGAAAGAAACCGCTCCCGAGCCCCTCCGGCGTGGGAGGAAAAGCCGAGCCGGGGAGGCAGCTCGGTGGGGAGGGGGGGGGGGATGTTGCTTCCCTGGTTTAACTTTGTTCTTGGGGTAAAGATAAGATAATTCGGTTCACCGCAGTAAAGATGATAACGCGGCTGAGATCTTGAAGTGGCTTTTAAAGGACTTTGCAAACCACCGCCGGAGGAGGATGGTGAAATACCCGCGGGGTTATAAACCCTGCGCACGGAGAGTCCTTTTAAATCAAGTCCCAAACTTTATTTGCCCGGGGCTTGGTTTAAAAGGACTCTCCGGTGTGGATGCAAACGAATGGAAGTGAGGTTTATTGTTCAACGCCTGAGTGCGTTTCAGTGTCTCTCCAAAGGCCGCGGAGCGATGCAGCTGCGGAGCTCTTCGGGCGAAGGCGAATTAGGAGCCCGAGAGTCTGTTCAAATATAAACTCATTTACCACAATAAATTACTTAAAAGGGAGGGAGCTATAAATCTGCCCCGCTAATTTAAACAACAAGGGTAAGTATTGAAGCACAGGCACAAAGTCGATATTGTGGGAAGGAGATATCGGGGGAGTAGAAGGGGGGAAGGGATTGAACGGCCTCTGCTCCTCCGTCCTGCGGGGGAATTGCTCTCCTTTGAAACGTGGTCTTTGCCCTTCGTGTCACACCCCCCCACGCCCCCCCCCACCTCTGTCCAGGGTCA
>NW_010972709.1:3722855-3723970 GCF_000737465.1 Haliaeetus leucocephalus | reverse complement strand
CGGCTCGGAGACGGCGCCCACCCGGGAAACCCACTCGGCGCCCCGAGGCGACGGTGAGGGGCGAGCTTACCGAAAGTGGACCTGCGGCCGGGTAAAGCCGCCTGCCTCGTCTGCAGGCTGTGGAGCACGCTGCTCTCAAAATGTCCGGCCGTCCACGAAGGCGGTATCTCGGGGGTCACGTAAGCGGGGTAGGGGCCGGTGTAGGACCCGTTAACGGAGCGTACCAAGGCGTTGCCGTACTGCTCCCGGCCCCCACCGCCCAGCAGCAGGGACCCCTGGTAGGCTCCGTCGCGGCCCGGGGGGCTGCTGCCCGGGGGGCTGTGCGAATAGGAGAAACCCGACGGTGGGTGAGGGCTGCCGGCGTTGAAAGCGGTGGCCTCGCCGCCGCTCTGACCCCAGCCCGGGGGGTTGGCGAGGTGGCTCTGGTGAGGCTCGCAGCCTTGTAGGTAAGGCAAGGTCTGGAGGACGGAGGGTACCCGGGTGGTGGGCACGTAGACGGGCGAGCCGGCCGAGGAGTGGAGAAAGTTGCTGGAGTCGTGGGAATAAGCCGACTGGCCATGGTTGGGGGCGAGGGCCAGACCCTGATACATGGTCCGTCCTCGGCGGCTGCTCAGGGCCCGGCCGGCTGCGCCCCGACGGTGCCGAGGGGCTCACTCAGAGGAACCTGGGGGGGGAAAAGCCGAGAACCGCGGGGTGAGACCCCGGCCCAGCCCGGGAGACCCCGGCCCGGGGCCCTTCGCACCCGAAAGCGCTTCTTCCCTGCCTCGAGCGGGGGCCGTCATTTGTAATTTGGTTTTTTTTTTCCTTTTAAACTTTCATCTGGGGAACCCCGCGGCGCCGGGCCGAGCCACGGCGAGAAATAACCTCCGCGAAACGGGCAGCGGCCCCGCGGGCACCTTCCCACCGCTTCCGAAGGGCCGAAAAATAACCAACAACATTTTTTTTTTTTTCTCCCCAAAGTGTTTTTCCCCAAGCCTTTTTTTTTCAACCGTCGGGCCTGAAGCGCTCCTTGGGACCTTGCTAGCTTGGAGGCGGCCCCTCGGGCGCCCGGGCATCCCCGGTGTCCCCCAGCCACCAAACGCTGCCGTTTTCTTGTTAAAAAGCGAAATAACCCT
>NW_010972709.1:3621846-3722658 GCF_000737465.1 Haliaeetus leucocephalus | reverse complement strand
CCCCAGGACCCTGCTTTAACCGGTTGCCGGGAGATACCGGGAAACACAGCGAAAACTTTCCAGTGGGGTTTTTCGGGTGCCAGACGGTTTTCTGCTCTGAGCGAGCGCTCCGGTTCTGCTTTGCAATAAACTAACGGAGAATAACCGCGGGGGTGGGGGTGGGTGTCTCACCCACCTGCCCCCCCCAGCCAACCCCCCCAGCCTTTCTCAAGCGGCCCACGGCTTGCAGTCTGTCCGGCCCGGCCTTACCCGGGGCTCAAGGAGGAGAGAAGTGCTCCAGCCCCTCACCGTCCCGTCGGGGCTGCGGGCTGCCCCCGCTCTGCTCTTCCCCGGGGGGAGCCGCGGAGAGGGTCCTCCTTCTCCCTCCCCCCCGGGCCGAGCGGCTCTGACCTTGCGACGGGGATAAAAGCCCTTTTCCCCGCTTTTTCCCGTCGGTGCCATCCCGGGAAAGGGCGACGGGAGGGAAAGGAGCAATTAATCCCCGCTGCCCGCTTAGCCCGGGTAATTTGACCGATTTAACTCTCCTCCGGTGCCGGGCAGCGAGGAAATAATTTCATCCTTATCGGGTTTTACCTCCGAGGTGTGTGCGGGAAAATTTTTGCACTTTTTCCCCAAAGCGCCGGTTCTCTCCTCGGAGAAACGGAGGAAAAAAAAAAAAAAAAAATCCTCGGTGAGTCTCACCCGCCGCTTGCTCCATCCACGAACGGACAGAGCTTTGCCGGCTGCAGGCCTTTACCGACAGGATCAGGCCCTGCTCGGCCCCGGGAGCCCTCCGGTAACTCAGCGGAGCGCTGCCCACCGGTGGGGTCCCGGTGCCCCGGGTGGGGGGAGCCCGTCCAGCCCCGGCTCCGCAGGGACGAGGGCTGCGGGAAGGGTGGGAAATTTCGGCTCCAAAATAAACTGGTGCAGGAATGCCAGCTATTTCCCTCGGAATAATGCAACGCAACTGGCTGGAGATGTATTTATTTGCTCGCGAAAGCGGCCGTTTAAGGCTGGCAGGGGATCCCTGTGCCCGCAAAGCAAAAGAAAAAAAAAAAGGGGAAAAAAGAGATAGAAAAAGAAAATAACAACCCGGGGAGGTTCCTGCTCAGCGAGCTCCGCGGCGGCACGGGCAGACCCGTCCCCGCGGAAAACCAGCCCCAAGCCCTGCGTGGCCGTGGCTGAGCCACCGCCGGGGTTTCCTTCGTTTCGTTTCGGTTGTTAAAAGCGGGGTGAAGCCGTGGGGACGCGTGGGTTTCCAGGCTTTACAATTTCAAGGTGTTATTTAGCTGTGATTTATTCTATTTTTTTTGTTTTTTTTTTAATGCGTGCGAACTGCCCGCTCCGATCGCTTTTGGCGTTTAAATAAATGTGAAAACGTTGAAAGAAACGAGGCGCTGCTGAAATCCGGAGGGATTCACCCCGTGAGCACGTTCACGCCGGAGAAAACCGCCGTGCGTGAAAACCTCCCCGTGGACGTGTTGCGTGTCTGCGTTCAGACCCATCCACTTGGTTTGGGGTTATTATTATTTTTTTTTTTTTTTGCCACTTTTTCAAGCCATTTTCTCCCCGCGGTAGCGTTAGCTCAGCTCCCGACGGTGCCGGGGCTGCTAGGCTCTCACCCCACTGGGCAGCGGAGACCCGAGGCCGCGGTGAGGGGCGGCGGTTTCCACGGGTGGTTCCTCCCGCGGGTGCGGAGCAGCGCTGCGGGCAGGTGCTCCGACACCCAGTGTGTGGGGGGATTTCCAGCACCACCCGTGGCAGTCACCGTGGGACTGGTCCCATATTCTGGTCCCAGCAGGGGACTGGGCTGGTGCCACCCACCCGTGAAAGCCTGCGTGGGGCTGCCCACGGGGTGGTGGTGGTGTGGGGGGGCAGCAACCGGCGCTCACAACGTGCATCCCTATGGCTGCGGTTTGTAGAAGTTGGGGCTGCGCTCGGTAACCGGGGGCCGGGCGGGGGTCTTCCTCCGAGGAAGGCCCGACGGGGGCGATGCTTTAAGTGAAGCGGGAGGGAAAGTCCCAGCGTGGCACCGGTGCCCACGACGATGCCCCGTCCGCAGCCCTCGCCCTGCGCCCCGGGGACATCACGCCGGGGTGCGGGACACGGGGAGCCCGGGCTCTGCGGGCGCCCTCCAGGGGGTCCCTGGCATTCCCTGCCCCACGGAGGGCACCCCCGACGTGGCAACCGAGCACAGAGCATCGGACACCTCCGCCCGGGACCCAGCTTACAGCGAAGCTTAGACGGGCACAAAACCCCCCTAACACAAGTAGGTGATCTCGGGACCCCCCCCCTCGGAGGAGACCACAGCCCCTCTCTTCCACCCCCGTCGGGAGTGGGAAGGCTTCCCGGGAGACCCCTGTGTCCCCCCCGACGGTACAGGCAGAGCTTGGCTCCGGCTGGGTCCGAGGGGGGCCGGTGCGGCTCTGGCACGGCACGGCACGGCTCCCGAGGGAGCCCTGACCGCTCCAGGTGAGGCTCCCCCGGGTCGGGACAGACTGCCCGGCGCCCCGGCCCCTCGGCCCTAATCCTGCTCGGGTTGATTTGTGAGTCCTGTGCGGGGGCGGACGCGTGGGAGCATCCTGCGCGGTCCCCGAGGGGGGTTTTTTAGCTCCCACCCCCTCACCCCCAAGGAAAACCAAAGGAAAAAAAAAATAGAAAAGCAAAGTGGAGAGAGGAGGGCAGAAACCTACCCGCTCCTGCTGCACCGGGCAGGGGAGAGGCAAGGCGAGCGGGGAGCCATGGGTTCCCATTCCCCCTCGGTGCATCGTGAGATGGCAATTCATTAAATATATTCCCTTTCCTGCTCCCACGGGCCTCAGCATCCTCCTCCCCGGGGCTCAGAGGCAGGGGGTGCCAGGGAGGGAGAGCTCCAACGTTAAGAGCTGAGCCTGACCCGGTGCCCTACGGTGGGGGCTCTGCCCCGGGTCGCCCACCCAGCAGCTGGCTCCGCTTTTGAGCTGCCCCGCACTGAGCATCCCACCACAAAGGGAAACCCACCAAGTATTTCGCCTGGTGGGATGCACCGGGCCGCTTCCCAGGTCCCAAATGAAGGACAAGCTGCCCTGGGGTACAGCAAGCTCCCCGGTGGCTGCTTTCCCCTGCCCGGTGGGCTGTGAAAGGCAGGGATCGATGGGAAAGGACCGATGGGGTCTGCATCCCATGGTCTGCATCCCCAGGTCTGCATCCCCCGGTCCACATCCGTGGTCCCCATCCCCTGGTCCTCATCCTTTCCTCCCTCCAGCCTCCCCCCCAGCCCCTTCCTACCCAGTCTCCAAGGGCTGGGTTGGCCCCTGCCCAGGGACCCAGCTCAGGTACCTCCTGCGGCCGAGGCCGGGCTGATTCGTAGGGCAGCGCTGGAGAGAAGAGAGAAGTGATGGACACAGCCAGGGCTGGGGGAGGCCCCAGCCAGCGAGGGGCTGTGGGCAAGGACTGAGCTGCTCCAGCCCAGCTAGGCAGGGACAGCAGGGTTTTGTGCCTGGAAGAGCGAGGGGATGCCAGAGGGCTGTGTCTCCAAAGGGTTAAATAAACAGCGGGCTCCGCCAAAAAATATTTATCTCTTGTTATATGCATGTGGCAGTGACTCTCAGGAAGGGGGGCTGGGGCAGGGGGTAAGTATTTAAAATCTTTTCCCCTCTTACTCCGAGATCCTGTTTTCTTCCTTAGCCCATAAGGATTTCACTGGCACGGAAAATAAAAGAGGTCCCGTAGAGCTGACGTTGCCTGCTGTCCCCTACAGACCCGTTTTACGGGGATGCTTCAGTCTCGGCCATTCCTCCAGCTGCTCATGAGCCAACAACGGCTACAAAAATCTCCCCATTTCCTTCAATATTTAGAGGCTACAAGATGCAGACTGCAACTTGTGCCCCCCTAAGATGGGTAACTTGGCACCTGCCTCCTGAAAGTGACTTTCGCTTGTGCGATTTTGGCCCCGATTGTTTAAAATTAGTTTTCCTTCCAGGCTGATTTAACAGAAAGCTCTGAGTTTCAGAGCAGTCATGAAATCCTCAGGCTGACGGCTGCAGGACCAACGGGCACGAGCTGGGGCTGCAGCACCCGCTGCTGGGAGTAACCCCATGAGGGATAAACCACCTCTTTTTTTGCAGACGAGCAAACTGTGGTCTCCAGATTTATTTGATGCAGGGGACTCCGAGGGCTCCGACTTTGCCCCTAGCCCAAAGAACGAGAACATCCAGCCTAGGCAGGATATCCAGCCCCAGGAGGGGCTCAGTATCTCCCAGCAGGTGAGGATTCGACCCCACCTGGGAAGTTCTCCAGGAGTTTTGCCATGAGCAGGAGCAGGCAGGAGCAGCGAGTGACTCAGGTTCTGGCCATGTGGGCACGCCGGGGGACGCCTTGTGTATACAATTTCTTGTGCGTGTAAACGCTTGTGGGGTTGAACCCGGAGAGCGCAGCGAGCCACCGGCCAGGCGATGAGAGGCAAAAATCTTCTGTAGTGTGAAATGGAAACTATTTCCCTGAATAAACTCGAGCCTGTGTGCGCTGAGGTGGTGGGCTGATGCTGGCAATGCCAGCCTGGTCCTGGCAGAGGCCAGTGAGTGAAGAGCTCCGATGGGAAACCTCTTCCAGAGCCTTTCCAGCTATGCGGGGTCTCTACCATGCTCCCCATTGCCATTACAGGCAATAAATGGGGAAAGAAAAAAAAAAAAAGGCTATTTTGGTATATTAACCTCCTTGTGGCCAGGTGAAAGGTTAAATTCACATGATTCATTGGCGGCTGAGAGACAGCACTTTGTTGCTAGGATTTTGGGGAATGCAGAGGGCTCCAGCGAAGGAGTCTCGCTAATCTTTAAGGGAGGGAGCCAGGCTCCTGTCTGACGGCTGCAGGCCCAGCAGCTCTGTGTTTCATTTCAGACTGTCACTCTCCTATCTCTCAGCTCACTCCCAGCTCCAGCTTGCTGCCAGATCTTGGGAACTGTTAACTCAGACAAATTTATAGATGGAAAAAGAACAGTTAGCCATTGTTCCTGGGGTGGGGGAGGGAGGAAAGCGAGGAGCTTCGGCCACCAAAGTCATGATGTAACCTGGTTGTTGCTTGGTTGGGAGAAACGTGCAAAGGATCTTGCTCTTCCCATGCCAGGGAAGGAAATTGGGACCATTATGTTATTGCTAAATGTTGGGAGATGGGACGCTGGTGCCCAAGGCACTTGGAGACCTTTGTAGAGCGTTCCCATAAAGTGGAATCTTCCAGCTGGACATCTCTGGGGTATGAGCTCATTTTTTTCATTTCAAATCCCGTGATACTGGGTGTTTTTCCTTAAAGCGTCAGAATCTGGAGTCATGAGATCTAATACCAACAGCAGTGTTCTCATAAACAAAAGTGCCTCACTATGTGGGCTGCCGTGGAGAAACTGAAAATGGGGAGATCTCAAGGATTAAAAAAGAAAAATCCAGTTGGTGAATATGGACACAGACAGATTTGTTATTCTTTAGGAGGTCCATGACTTTCAGGAAGCATTACTGACTTCATCTACCTGGGAGAAAAGTGGGAGACCAAGAAGTTGTTGTCTGACTGGCACTCTGCCCCTGCTTCCCAGTTGGATAGTTTTTCAACCAGCCTTCTTGGTGGAAAGACCTTTTTTTCTTCCAATACAACATTAAACCCCATATCTGGAAAATGACAGAGCATTCACTCACCCTAGTGTTTGGTTTCTAGCTTTTGGATGGTCTATGGCTCATGAACATAGGTATCTTTTGGAGGTATATCTTCCAAAACTACCCAAAGAATAGAGATACACCTTCTGGGAGCTTTATCCCCTACACAAACCTCCCTGCAGCAAGGCTGTACCTGTGTTACCGTCCTCACGGTCTCTGTAACCCCTTCACCATGTGGAGACATTCCTGGTTCTTTGTGCTTGCTTGCTTTCTTGGAGGGAAGTGTTTGGAGGACTGTTAGCTGCGAGCGGTTCCGCCTGCCCTCTTCTGCGTGTAGCTTCAGGACAGGAGGAACCTGCATTGCCGTGGGATAAACCAGTTGGGGTCTTTACAGCTGCTCTGAATCGAGACCCCCTTTTTCTACCATTATATGTATGTACAGAGTAGATGGAGGCGAGAAATTTTTGATTTAAAAAATAAATAGTAATCTGTTAAGCGCTTAGTAAATCCAACCGCTTGAGAATCTGGCTGCATGGAAGATGGTTTCTTCCTCCAAGGTCTGAGTGGTTGCAGAAGTCTGTTTTTTTAATTAGAAGACTGCACAGATTTGATTCTGAAGGCCCAGAAGGCAGCACAGTCCCAAAACATGACTGCCCCTTGTTTCACTTACTGGAGTTTTATTTAACTCTGCAATAACAGGGACAGACTTTCACATCCTATAAAATTTCTGCCCAAAGTCAGCTGCAATATTAATGCTCGTCATCTGCTTAGTTTTTCTGTAACTAGAAGCACTTCTTTTTCCTGTTGCAGGCTTGGTGTGAAGTTATTGACTCAAAACCCCAGCGTTACACAGATGTGCACTTATAAATACAGGTCTGAATTAATCTCTGGTGGAAGTCTTCCACTGAAGTTAACACAGATGCCCTAGGGATGAATTTGGGACACTATCTGCGTTATGGGCTAATTTTCATTTTGCACCTCTCTCATCATATATTTTATGTGTCTAAAAATAATCTTCCGTGAGGGAGAAAATGGCACTATGACTTCTCATAAGCAAGGTACTGGAAGGATGTGGCAAATGAATGGTGCAGCTTTTCCTATCTACTAGAACTAAATTTAATGTTCCCTGCATTGCTTTGCTACGCTTAATTTTAATACCCCTATGCCCAATATTTTTCCTGCCTTCGCTCACCGAGTTTGCAGGCTGTGCTTTCCTTTCACAGCTTCTCTGCCACATCTGAACTGCCTTGGTTTGGGTCAGCAAATCTTCTCCTCTACCCCACAAACCTCCCCTTCCCACTTCTCTCCGTCTCTTTGGCTGCATCTCTGACCTCTCCTAGCCTCATTTTTCACCTTCTTAACAATCTCTCAGCCCTCACTAGCTGCATTTTTCATCTGCTTTGGCATGAAAACATGGCTCCAATTAGTTGGAAAGGCGGTATGGAGAGGGAGAGGTAGAGAGGCAGCTGGTTCGGCCAGAGTGGGAAGCAAAGCACTTCTTTCTCTCTCTGGGCACCCCAGTTGCCCGAGAGATGCGGTGGCTTTCCTGGTTGAATGCTCTGGACTTGGGGAGAAGGAGGGGAGAGCTTTTTTCTACTTCTCTGGACTTGCAAAGGCAAAGTTAAGGCAGAACCTGAGCTTTGCACCATGTCAGCTTTAGGCACGGACCACAGCTGGTACTACCCAGCTGCTTTCTCCCAGCACCGTGCGAACCCACTCGTCCTGTGGTCAAAGCAGCGCCCGGGGGAGGACCGGCAATGGGCCACTTGCAATCTCCCACTCACTCTTGAGATTTCGCAGAAACAAGCTGAGCAAAGCCATGTGTTACAAGGAACCACTGGAACGATTTTAAGCGAGCAAAGATATGCAGGAGCAGAAGTCCTGGCAAGCCTTTATTCAGTTCCCCGTGGAAGGGAAGAAAATTATGAGCGTGTATATCCCATCTGACTGTAGCCAGGCCAATCTCTAGGTAGAGCTTAGCCATTGTCCAGCTTTTCCAAACCTTCAGCCCCACATCTGGTCAGCTGGCCCCTTCCTGCAGCCAAATGTCGGGGTCTTCCTTTCAGGGGACGTTGGCCAATCTGCATACAATCGGCACTGTGGGTTGAAGCTGAGGTCACCATTGAAATCGTGTGTTTCCAGGAGCTGTTTGATCAAACAGAATTTACAGACCAGAACAGTTATTGACAGGGCTGACAAAAGTGATGCTCCAATGATTTACAGTCCAGGTGTGTTGTCAGAGCAAGATATTTACCTGAGATCCCAAGAACTGTTAAAATTTAATCCCTAGAGACCTTCTCTGGCTTTTCTGCAGTGTCTTGAAGGGTGACACCTCCCGGACCATTTGAAGTCATCATGCAAATAGCCCAGAGTTTAGGAACTTCCAGGGGAAATAAAAGCAGATACAGTGATTTAAAATGTTTTTAATGGGTATAAAATTGGAGAGGTGATCTGATATAGGATGCCCTTTCCCTTATCCCAAATGTACAGTTCTCCACAATAAACCTCTTTGAACATATACACATTAGTCAGGATTATCTCTGAATGTCTAGCGGGCTAAGAATATGGAACCTGGAGACGTCAGCAGGAGGATTCATTAGAGGAGACGGCAAGTGCTTGGAAATGGGAAATGTATTCTCTTATAAACACAGCCTGCACTGGGGTTGACCTTAAGACTGAACAGAATTGGCTGGAGAGACGGGGAAGGCAGGGAAGGAAAACAACATTCATACGCAACTGTCTCCATTTTTTGTAACAAAACTCATTATCGAAGTTTCTGTTACTTCTCTTGGTGTTCCAAACAAAAGGAACTCTCACTCTGAAAACTGAGACGGCTGAAAAGGGAATACCAAATCAGCCCAAGCTTACTCTTTCCCGGTGAGATAGATTTTGTAGGTTTTGGGGGTACATGATGCGACTCCAGGAGGGATTCCCCCTCTGCTGATGTGCTGGAGCTTCCACGTGACCAAAGCATTACACATTTCTTGTCCCACAAACCAGATTATTTGCTATGGTCTCTTAAATCTTACTGGCCATTTCCAGTCTGCAATATCAGAGTTCATGTATTAGGATGAATTCTCGTATTTGAAGTGAAAAGATGCTGGGAAATTGTAAAGCTCCTCTGTGCGTGCATGGGCACACACGCGTGTGGCTGGTTTCCCCTTCATTACCACTTCTCCCTGCTCTCTCATTTGCTTACTGGGCAAAATGAAAGGAGCTAGCACCGAGTATGAAAGGAACTCAGCAAGCCAACATTGACTTCTACCTCATATCTATTAGCTGTAAATTACTTTAACATGAGTGACATCACACTTGACTCTTGGTAAAACAGTGTTAAGTTAGTGGGTAATAAAACAGCTTGACACTAATGATGGGTTCTGCGTGATAAATTACTGTCAGTGATCAGATAAGGGTTCTTGAGACTAACCTTGAACTAAATCTGGTTTGTTGCTACATCTTGTGTGCAGTGTTCCACTTCTTACCGCGGGGATTAAGGGCTCAGAGCCCAATCCTGCACCGTGCTCAGAGGCGAAAGGGCTGCTCGTGTGCAGGAGCATTTCCAGAAGCCGCTTCCAAGCATCAGGCTGCTCCCACGAGTGGAACAAGGAGGGTTTGGCCCTGGCCTTGAGAGCAGCCATCCAGTTACGCGGGCCTCACGGCCAGTCTTTCAGATGCAGGAACTGTTTCCAGCAGTGACTTAAGTATCCAAATCTCCGATATTTTTCATTAAAAAAAGAGAAGTGCTATGCAACTAAGGGGTGGATCCTGGAAGTTTCATTTTTTTGTGTTTGATGTGATGGATTTCATTATTGGGTGATATTTTTTGACCTATGCATTAGATCTATCCTACAAACCACAGACGTCAATGACCTCAGTAAGAACAGAGGATGCTCAGCAGCTGGCAGGATCAGGCCCTCATTCAAAGAACTTGTTTTACTTGCAAAACTTTGGGAGAAAGCTTTATACCCAAGAGCTGGGAGCTGGCCAAAGTCAATGTAACGCATGGGATTTTGAATATTTTTTGCATGTATTTTCTTTGGAATCTAACCAGGGTGCTGCTTAGAAAAGGCTTCACAAATTGTTTTACATTGTTATTATTATTTGAGGCTCCATTTTCATTTATCATTCAGGTAACATGCTTGTGAGATTTTTTTATACTGCTTCTTGTATAAACTATTGTATTAAAACATTTACCATCATTCAATTTCATGCCTAATCACTGTTGTCCTGGCCTGTTTATTACAACTGCTCTAATCCTGGCATACTTGCGTGTTATAAATGGCTTCAACGAAGAGAAGTTTTCACTGTCTTCATCCAGATACCTCATTCATCTATGATCATGACAGAACTCATGTTAAGATGCACTGGTTTTAATGCGAGTCATAATTAATTTATCATTCTGGAAAGTCCATAGTGAGAGAAGAGCCCTTGAGAGGATGGCTCCAGTGCAACAGAGAGGACTGGGGGGAAAATAGCTGGATATGTCTGGATCTCCTAAGGAACAAGGATCACTGAACTACAGACACTACATCAGGGACGCACTTAACAGGCTCCCGCTCTCAGTTCTTTGCTAAAATGCAAAATATTTATTGGTGCTTCCAACTGAGCAGTCAAGTAACGAAGAGCCCAGAGACACCACTTAAATTGAAATATTAATTGATCTGTATATTAATATAAGGTTAACGCTCTGTTTGCAGTGAGAGCATGGTTAGTTCTCCAGGAAGGGCCATCTTGAGGATGGAGATGAGAACTGGGCTCTGGCCATGCCCATGGTCCCTGAGCTCAGGGCAGGTAACACAGGAGCAGGGCTGCTGGAGAGATCACAGACGTTCCTGCAAAACACCTCCAATGAAGCAAACCCCATTTTGTTCCCTGCACTTTTCCCATTAAATTCAATTTTTTTTTCAGAATATTCTTGGCTGTTCAGTGCCATTTGAAAGGAGTGGGCCTTTTTCTGCATGATTCAATGCAAAAATAATTTCTCTTGGCTTTTTGTTTGTTTGTTCGTTTGTGTTCCTTCCTATCCCATATCTTGATTCCCTCGGGGAAAAAAAAAGGTAAGGAAAGAGAAGGAAAACAACACCTCTGTTTGGAAAGAAAGGGAGGAGTCTGTGTGGGAGATGTCAAATAGAGCAGAAAATCCCTGGACTTTCTCCAGAAACCCCCATCCACTTGAGCTGTGGATACGATCAGTTTATCAAAACACACTCTGGTGCATCGCTGTGAGAAAGCAGAGTTGTCCCTCCGCCGGGAAAGGCTTTTAAACGCTCCCCTGGCTTTCTATGACAGAGGTGAGATTCTCGTCTGTAGTGCGGCCCCTGTATGCAAAGGAAAAACATGCAAGGGGAGATAGAGAGGGGCTGTCATCCCCCGATGGAGCCGGGAGGAGATCTGTGTGTGGTGGCACTGGGGACGCAGGGGACAGCGGGGCTGCCGCTGCTCGCTGACACTTTGCCGGTGATGGAGCTCTGCTCTCTCCTGCTGCCCCCTCACATCCCTGCTCACCCCAAAACTCACCCAAACCCAAACCCTGATGGCCCTTCTTCTTCCCTCCATTGCCATCTGCTTCCTCGCCAGATGCTGTACTGGGGGGAGAAGCCTGGAACTCTCCTGACCGGCGATGAATCCGCTCTCATCAGCGCCGAGGAGCTACTTGCAGCCCTCCCGTCCTCCCACCGCTCAGTGGTTCCCGCAGTGTGGATTTGGGGGACACTGGAGACGTGAAATACTCGGTGGGAGCTGGTCTGCACCCCAGATTCCCCTGCAGCTCCTCCAAGCCCCGCTGCCGGGAGGGGAAGCGGCACACCAGCAACATTTGGGCAGGATCTGCCGGCATAGCCAGAGCTGAGGAATTCCTTCTTTCTTCCACCCTTTGATTTGCTGAGCGCAACTGGGGGCACAGGTTTTACATCCCTCCTTCTGACAAACCAGCCCATGAATGTGTCACACACATGCTCACAGACGTGTCCAGGCTTAAACGCTTTTGTCTTCAACGTGCCCTTTTTTTCCTTTTCTTTCCCTTCCTTCCCTTACCAGACATAACATAGCCCAACCGACCAGAGACACCGTGACTACCATGATGTAGGAAAGAAACAATCTCTGGCTGGAGCGGCAGGCTCCAAACAGCTTATCCGACAGATGCATGAGAAGGAAATGCAATATCATGTCCAATTTCTCATACCTTATTCATGACTGTTGCAATCGCAGAACACATGTAGCCCAGCGATATGCAGTGCATAATGCTTTTGGTGTGAGTCTTTTCTCTTCTCTCGCTCCAAAACAGGCGCTTTTGCTGGGAGAGAAGAGGGCTCCTGAGAGGTGCTGATTTGGCTGAGCTGAGAAATACCCGTGGGCTTATGTAAAACAGCCCAGGCACCGAGAATGGAAATGTGCCCACATTTGCTTTGCTAATTAACCTTAGCTTGGGCTCAGAGGGACTTGTTTTGGAGGGTAAAGTGAGATGAGATGGACCAGAGCCCAAATGGCTCTTGCCTGCTCTGCGTAGCTGTCTCTGGGGGCCAGGGAGGTTTTTCTCTGAGACTTTTGGACGCAGATCTGGTCTCTCGTTTCCCCAGAAGCACCCTGAGTCCATCAAGGAGTGAAAACACTTCATGTCACGACCTCCCCAGGCACGAGCAGGACCTCCTGTCCCTGATGTCCCAACCTCCCCCCAGCCAGCCTTATCCTAAAACCAGAGCAAGGATGAGAGGCCAGATTCTCAGACAGCATCACGGCACCTCAGTGCTCCCGGACTCGTGCAAGGAAAATGTTATTTATCGCCATGTCCTGCATGCCGGGAGCCTCAGTTGAGGTACCGGAGCTGCACCCTACACAAGCTGTTCCCCTGCTCTGCAGGAGGAGAATTTCAAAGAGTAATGAAAATGGTTTTGTTTTGTTGGGCACTGTGTCTGGTCTGGGTGCTGGCCTGGGCAGAGCAGGATGAGGCAGGCCTTTAAGGAAGGAATTGGGACCAGTTTCCATGCTGGGATCCTGGGGTCAAGCACCCTTTGGGGTTGGCTTCATATCTCCCTGACTTCTCTAACACCCAGTTTCATCAAAAACCTTTTTATTAATCTAATAACTTTTTCTTCCTCCTTCTTATACTGTGCCATAGAAAAAAGGATTGAGTAACAGCCTAATCCAAATGAAACTCCTGTGGCAGCAAGGGCAGGAGCGTAAGGATTGTGCCCTGAAACACAGCCCTGCGCAAGGTTACAATAATATAATCATGAAGAACTGTGGGAAAGATGAGTTCAAAGTTTTAGAAAAATCCCACCTGGGTGTGTTTGTGTGGAAACACCTATTTCTGCATGTCAGCACCACTTGCACAAGAAAAATTTAGCAAAGCGCAGCCCTGTCCACTAGTTTAAAAACCTAATTTCTGCAGTTTACCCCAAGTAGTGAGGTCTTTCCGAGTAACATTCATCGGGCTTAAAAAGGTGCCCACAAATTTAGTAATAATCATTACAAAGTTTCCACATTCTTGCCCAGATTCCAGGGTTTTCCTCCAAGCTGGCTGGCCATACTGTAAAAGTTGGTAATAAATATCTGTCTTTGGTATAATAAAAGCAATGTTTATATTCTTGACAGAATGCATTTGTGAACTTACAGTCATTAGAGATGTAAACTGAAGGCAAGAAGATAACCTCTCTCCCAAATGTTCTATTTATTTCTGTAAAGTAATTTGTATGATTTATCTTATAGACTAAGGTTTATGGTTCACTTTGAACTCCAGGTTCTTAACTCAGCAATTGCCTGTTTGGGCTGAAGCGTGTAAGTGATGGCATGACCCAAAGTGCTAGATGAAAGGAAAAAGACAAAAACAAGGCAGGCTTCTGGGATTTTAACCATCATTTCTATATTCCATTGACATCTCTGGGTTAAATATTTTCCTTTAGAGGCCAATATGATCATTCCATCTGTATGCCATATCTCCCAGTGACAAGGCAAAGCACAGAATATGGGCATCTTCAATGAGGCATGCCAGGATGCGTCCAACGGGGAATGCGAGGAGGTCAAATGCTGGTTTTAGTCATAACTCCCAGTTTACACATACTCCTAAGCAAGACGGCATCTATTTCGTGATTCATAAAAGAAGCATTTGATGTGGGACCGCATATCGCTGCTGTACTGGGCTGGAAAGCCCATGCATTTTTTAAACAGGCTTCGAAGTCATGTTTGGAAGAGATAATATTTAATACTCCATAGACGCAACCTTCCTGAGTTTGCAAAGTTTGAAAAGAAACTGAGAGATGTGACCCGCCCTATTCATTCAACGCCAACCAGCAAAAGCTGTTAATGTAACAGGAGAGCTCCTACAACGCTCAGGTTTTGGGCAGACGGACACTATGGTGATGTGTCTTGAAAGCCAGAGCGGTGCTGGGGGATCTGCAAAGCTCAGTGCTGAATAGGTGGGGTGGTCCCAACTTTCTGTTTGGTTTTGTATTTTTATCACCTTTTTATAAGTAATGTCTCATTCTGGCATCTTATAAGAAGGCAACTGAATGTGCTTTTCTGAAATATTTAGGATTGGTTTAACTTTGCCCACCCCTGAGTGCGTCTTTCTGTTAACAGGAACCACATCGTTAGGGAGAATTGCTGGAGACAGCGTAGCACCTGGTTCCAACCATGCTGTGGGTGCCAAGAGTTGTTCCTGGGGAAATGCTTGCTTGCATTTGGCCCCAATTTTAGCAGATTCTTAATACAGGGATGTAGTTAAACATGGCTCATTTCTCAGCATCTCCACTAGTGCCATCAGAAGGGATGAGCCAATTTCTCTGTCACTTAGCCTGGCAAAAATGCAAGAGACTCGAGTGTGTATCATGACACGTATCGGCTTTCTTTGGCTAGGTGAGAAAACCTGGAGTAGGAGGAAAAGTATCCCTCATTCCCAGACCTGGCAGGAAGGTGGAGTTTATGTTCTGTAGGAAACTCAAAGTATTCAAACCATTTTTCATTCCAAATCAGTATCAAAAAGCTAGCTCCCCTCCAGAAACAGCTCATAAACTGGAAATTTTGAACATTTTCCATTGAGAAACATCTGAACAGGTCAATAACAGAAAAATATATTTCATATATATATATATATATAAGAAGTATATACCAGAATAAAATCAAGAAAGTCAAACTATTAATTTTGTTGCATTCCTCCTGTGTATTTTCAGAGCAATGGGGTATCTCCATGTTTTCAAGATGCTGAAGAACATGCACAGGTGATTTTAGGCAGATTATTATGCTTTGAAAAACGACTGTGTGAACTTTTAGTTGCTCTGGTCAGCTCTAACAGAGGACAGTGAGATGGCTTTGAGAGCTTTCGGTGAATTTAGGAGCTATTTATAAAAGGTGCTGGCTTAGCGTGCATGGTAAGTGTTCAGCCACCAAATACACCCAGGGTGCAGGGACAGCACCATCCTCTCCAGATCTCTGCCATTAGGTTAGTTTAGCACCAGCACTTGTTTAGTTGTTATTTTATAACAACATATGGAGCATAATTCAGGTTGGTAGCTGTCAGGGTCCCTGCAGAAATCCCTCCCGAAGGCTGCAGGATTTGGCCTCCGGCTCTCACCCGGATTAGCAGGAAAAGATGCTCTTTGTTATGGATAGGGAGCAAAGCTGGAAGTTATTGAAGCCGTTTAATCTCCTGGCTAATCGTTCACATATGCAATTACCTGCCCTCCTTGGCACTTCTGCTATCTGGCCCAGCTGAATACGATTTCTGAGTGAGGAAGAGTTGCGTGCTAAGCGCTGGCTATATTTTGGTGCATGTAGTTATCAATAGGTGGAATTCTGTCCGGTCCTGGACGTGAAAAATCCATATCTTATCTGGCCTCTGCCAGGTCAACATTACTCACAATTCAGACACCATTTACCCTGCAGGGCTGAGACCCGTGTGATGCCTGGCTCTGACCAGTACTATTATTCACTTACTCTTGAGAACACCGTAATTAATCAGAAATACATGTTAACACCCTGTCTTCTCTCCCTTGCCTCCATCAAAAATCCCCACCAGCCACCCAGCTTCTGAAAACCACTGGATTAAGCCCTTACTGAAGTTAATGGGAAAAAGCTCAGCAGGAATTCATCACACTTGGGGTCAGCCTTCTGCTTTTTCTTGTCTCCTAAGGTAGAGAGAGGATATGGGAGCAGGGTTAGTAGCTACCAGCTGCATGTGTCTGGTGTTTGCTGCGCTCGATATGGCCATCGCTCGCTACGCAGAAGTGAAAAACTTCCTTGGAGTTGGTTTAACTGGAGACAGCTTGACACTGAAGCTACTGTCATGTCAATAAATTATTATACAGTACAATAAAAAAATGTGAAAGGAAGATGGTAATACACAGTTTGGAAACATCTTCATGAAGTGCCTTTCTTTGCCGGTGTAAAAACTCTCCCTTTTTTGTGATAGACGTCACCCAGTGATTTCAAATAACATACTGTACTTAAGAGTTTTCCTACTCATGTAGCATCCAAGATGCCACCCAGCAATTAATGGGGATGACAAAAAGGACACCTGTGGGAACACCTGGGGCTCCTGGCTCCAGGACACCCATTCCTGCCCCAGGGATCTTCTTCTCCACCCAATTTCTTCCGGACTAGCAGGAAAACCATCCTAACATAGGGGGAGACCGAGGTGCCCCCCACCTCAGGAACACAAGCTGTCCCAAATTCCTCTTAGCACATGCATTTAACCTGAAACGTGGAAAATCAGAGGCAAGAGCTGGCCCCAGCGTCGGGTTCTTGGGAGCCGGGGCAGGCAGGAGCAGCATGTACAATGGACCATCTGTTTCCCTCTGTTTTTATTCCCAGATTGGATCAGCCGGGCTAAAGAAAAATAGAGAGAGCCGGAGCGCCAGCACCGCAGCCCTCGCTGCACGAGGGGCACGGGCATCGGGGAGGTTCAGAAATGCATAACCTCTCACAGCGGCAAGTGGAGTGGAGATAGCCTACTGCTCGGCTTGGAGAATTAAAAGGAGCATGTCTAAAATGTGAAAATTATACCAGAAACCAGGAAAAATGAGAAATCCCCCAAAACACTCTGTGTTGCATATTTTTTTTAGACAGTTGCTTCACCCTGGCTCTGGGTGATGCTGAGTTTTCTATATTTCCCTGGGTGTGGGAGAGTTTGTTGCTCAGAGATGGGGTTGTTTCTCCTGAAATTGTGCCCACTTGCCCCAAAATGTCTCTGAGCAGGGCCTGGGAAAGGCTCTGCCTGGGTCCCAACTGAGCAGGCTGTGACGGGCTTCGTGCTCTGCATGGGAATAATTTCATCAATGTCAGGGAAACTACTGGTGGCCTTGATGTTAAACACATGATTAAATGCTTCGTTCTTTTAAGCCTTAACTACATAAATAGATGCAGGCTGCAAGGTGCAGGCAAATAAATATTGGCAGGATTCAGAGCCTTGTTTAGGGTCATCCCGTGCACCAGCAAAGCTTCACTGTCTCCTGGGTCAGGCACGGAAATGTGCATAATTCTGGCTGGAAAAGCACCTTTTTTTGAGTAGAGCAGGTACTTGCCATTGCACGGTGTATATTGGCTTTATATCAAAGCTGTAACGATGCGGGAGGTGGGCACCAAATGGGATTAATCTGCCTGGAAATCTTGTTCCCCCATGAGAGCAACTATTAGGCACTAACCCAAGGGTGACCCTCCCGGACCGTCCTTGCAACCCCCTTCCCTGCGCCCACCCCACGGGTGTTTCTCCACCCGCCGCAAGGACTGATAAGCGGGGAGGCGATTGCTGTTTTCTCTCTTTGGGGCTGACCTGCGGCTGACCCTGTTCTTGACAGGTAATACTGCAAAGGCGGTGGGGCACGGAGGGTCCCTGCGCTGGCACTGGGGGGGGACGGTGGGACCGGAGGACGCCGGGACCCTCCCAGGCTCAGGGGATGACTCTCGGGGGGGTTTAAATGGGTTTGCTGTGAGTTTAAACCAGGCAGGCTGTAGCTGCCTGCTCCCGATACGTACACCTTCCCCATCCATGTGCATGTGTTACGGGCATCTTGCAACCTCCCCCAGGCACTCGCCCCTTCTTTGAGGGGTGTTTTAAGAAAAAAAAAATTATCCTGGCAGAACGCACTGATTTGGGATGTAAGAGCGGACATCTCATTGCGCTCAGAGGGTACAGCTGGATGAGAGCCAGCCTGCAGGGCACGAAGCTGGACCCTGATGGCCAATTCCTCCCCAGTTTGGAGGCAGGAGCCCCCCGTGTCGTAGCAGACCCCCCAACATCTCCCTGGGATTGTGGAGAGGGACCCTGTGCCGTGGCTTGGCCACGTGAGCCCTGGCTCAGGACGTCCCGCTTCTCAATACCTTTGAATGTCTGAAACATCAGGGTTTGGCATTTCAAGCTCTTCTTGGCAGCCATAAGATATAAAAATTTATAATAAATGAAAGCTGAGATAATTGCACAATAACACAACTCCAGGAGTAGTGGAAAAGAAAAAAAGAATCAACACTTGTTGCAATATTCGGGGTTTTATCATCAGAGCTGGAATCGTTATCATTAAAAGCAAATATTGCACACCAGAAATATCTCTGTTATAATGCCATATGGGAATTTTGCACTAAAAATAACCTGCGTTTCTCTTAGTTGTACTATGGGAGAATCTCTGGACCCTAGCTGTAAATGTGTTAGGAGCCCTGTAAACAAATAATATCAGTATCTCCTTTGTGGTATTTATACCCTGCATAAATACAACAGGGAAAAAAAGCCTTTGTAAAAGAGGGTGAGGAAGCATAAAGAGATTTTAAAACCTGGAGAAGGAGTCACTAGGGGAGACATGAGTGAATACAGAATGTTTTATCATTGAGATCGTTCCTCTTGGAGACACAGACTATTTAAATATTTATTTTTAATGCAGTCGAGAAATATAAAGGCATCGTAGAGAAGTGATTTTAAATAAACAAGTAATAAATAACTTGAAAATATATCAACAATGAAAGCACAACAAAAATGTTCATATAAATGAAGGTGCTGATGGCAGAAATGCATTTTGCACAACAGTGTATATAATAGAAATACTAACACTTATTAATAGTATAGAAAGATTTGCAGGAATACTGTTTTGGGGCCGTAAGGTTATTAATTTCAGAGCTTTCGATTGTCAAACTCCTTCAGAAAAATGATATTCTTTCATTTCAGCTCCTTTACCATACAGGTATTTTTTTCAAAAAGTAATCTCATTCATGTTTTCAGAAATGGGTATTTTCCTTCTAGTGCTTCAAACAAACTTTTACAAATAAGACCTCATTTTGGCTCATATTGCTCTGATAAATCACCGAAACAACACTCTAAAATATTAGAATCGGTTGACTTAAGGAGTTTAGCATTTAGAACTGAGATAAGAACCGAAAAGTCACCAAAGGGAACGACGACTTTGAATCCAAGAGCAAAACCAAGGAAAATCTGTAAAGGGAATTTGCAGTTAATGGAAACACCACTTGAAATATTTACTTTGTCACTTTACAGGCTTTTCACTATAGTTTTGTCTTATGTCCAGATAAATACTAATCTCTCTGGCTAACGACCTTTTGCAGCGCTTATCTCCTCCGGCAACCCTACGTCCTTGGATCTCTGATCCTCCTGCCTTTATATCCGCTGCCTTCGCCCCTGCAGCGCACCCGCCCGTACCGGGGAAGGGTGCGCAGGGGGGGTCTGTCCTGCCTCTCCTGCGTTTGCATTTTTGGCCACCACCAGCCAGGTCCTTCTTGGGAACCCTCAGCCCTTGGCGGTGGGATGACGGGGGGTAGCTGGGGCAAGGGAGCCCTGGCAGGGACGGTCACCTTCTGGTCCCCACTACTGGCTCAGAGCATCGCCCCTGAGTGGGCTCACCCCGAGGAGTGACACTGGGGTTTGCCCGCTGACCCACGGTCCTACGCTGGTCCTGCGTAGGACCCCCTCGCTCCCCTCCAGCCCCGAGATGCCTCCGGAGGGAGGAGAAGCCGTGTCGGGCAGCTGCCGACAGCGTGGCCGCTCTTCTCCCACTGAGCCATCCCACGTGAGCCCCAGGCGGGCGTGCAGCCCTGGATTTTGGCTGCCGAGAGGCTTCTCCCCGCCATATCCTTTCATGACCCCATTTCCAAATCTTCCCCCGCACCCAGGAGCATGTGCATCCCTGCTTGGGACTTGGGAGAAACCCACCTACTTATTTAAACCAGATCGAGAGGGTGTGAGCGGATTAAGAGAGGATGTAAAGAGGATGTTTCTGCCAGGCTCTGCGCAGACTGCGGCTGTCCTTCGTATGGGACCCTATAGAAAATGCAAGAGCTGCTGTCTGCTCCTGCCCTGGACCTGCCCCAAAATTGATTTGCCTGCAGGCACCCATGGAGACCTCCACAGCCCAAGGGTGGTGGGCACCCATCAGACCTTCTCCACCGCTATGGCCCCCACCCTAACATCATTTCCTGGCAATGGGAAGCCTGAACCCATATCTATTCCCGCCCTCTGCTTTTTATAAATTAGATACCAGCATCTCAATGTGTTTTAAGAATTTTCCAAACACTTTATTTATCCCTAGGATCATGCAGGAATAATCAATCCCCTGAGCATCTGGTTCCTTTTGATTTCTTTTCTTCCCCCCCCAATCTGGAAACCTGCTGGGGAACCAGCAGGAGACACGTATGATACTGAGCGACTTCACTTATGTGGCTTATTCAGTAAAAGCCGTCTTCCAAATGTATCCTGCTCCGAGAGGCAACAGCGAAGCAGGGGGAGAGAGAGAAGGGAAAGAGGCTGGGCAGGGAAGAGATGTTCATCAAAGATGGTGGGTTGAGAAAAGGGACAGAGGTAGAGGAAAAAGTCAGGACAGCAAAGGGACCGGTGGCTGAGGAGAGGGGCCGTGGGTGGGCAGGGAGCAGAAGAAAGGTGAGTGTGAGGCAGGGACACACAGGTAGAGAGGTGGGGGGGAAATCACTGAGTGATAAGAGGTTTTTCCTTTGCAATCCTCATACACACACCATGGGGTGAAATGTTACTTAAAGAATTGGAGTTTCAATGGCTGGGGCCAGATCTCCTGCCCACAGCGAACGTGACTGCTATTGCTGGGTGAACTCATGCAATTTTTCTGTGGAAGTTGTACAGAAACAGCTATACTATGATGACAGCACTTTTTTTAAATTTAGCTGATTTTACTTTGAAAGTGGATTAGGATAAGCCAGAAAAAGGCCATCATGAACATGAAATGAGCATCCATACGGGGTGTTATTCCAGATGACAAATGGACCTTTACATTTACCCCAGAGTTTATGCTGGTATGATGTTAGAGAAAAGATCCTTCTCAGGACTCTGGGCTGTGGTCTTTCCACCCTGGGGAGATGGAAATAGCTCTTAAAATCTGGGCCCAGCTGAGCTGCTGGGGGTCTGACCCATAGTGTTACCCCCACCAGCAGACACTGAGTCCCGCAGCCCCGAAGTGCATCCCGGATGATGGAGCTGCTTTATATCCAGCCCTGCCCCGGGCAGATCATCCTGCCTCTGTCGTATTAATTGACCGTACTCAGGCAGTCTCCATAAGCCCAACGCGTTTGAAGGTTAAAAAGCAAAAGTCCTACCCACTCCCTCTGGCTCAGTGGCTTTCGCCCCGTTTCCTCGGAACGGCAATCTGCGAAATGGCTCCCATCCATGGCGCAGCCGTAAAATAAATAAATGCGTAAATCGACGGGGCACACTTCAGACTTTGAACCGCAGAGCTGGGGAGCCCTGAGCAGTGTTTTCACAAGCTCACTACTGAGCTCTAGCCCTTTGTAAACTTTTACTGGATTGCCATGGACGTGGCAGAAGCAAACAGTCTGCCTCAGCAATTACAAACACGCGGGGAGGCTGCGGCGGCGGGCGGCCGCCCGGGAAGCCGTGCATGGCACCGCCAGACACGGGACCGGGTGACTCACGCCTTCCCCGGCCATAAACCCCGAGGGACTGGTAGGATTTGCAGCCTGGCGGGGCCGGGACCGGGACCGGGACCCTTGGAGCGGCTCCGCCGAGGGGGCATCTGGGCGACGCTGCTGCTCCCCGTGTTGCCTTATTGACCGCTTAAATCCTCCGCAGATCAAAGCAGGTCTGAGAGTGTCTTCCTAATGCTGCTTGAACTACACTGACCTTTTCCTCTGGAACCTCTGTTAACTCCTGCCCATTACTCATTGTAAACAAAAGGGAGATCCAAAGGGTTTCCAATGGCCAAGATGGATGGGAAATGTTAGGAAGCTGGTGAAGGATGCTCAGGCAGATGACATGATTTAAGGGAAGCCAGGAATCCAGACCCGTGCGGGCTGGCAGCCCCAATCCACACGGTAACGCCTGTAAGTTCGGCTGCGTCTCACACAGAAATGGCTTAGAAAAGGTAATGAGCTGAACCACTGGAGCGGCTCAAATATGAACTTTATAGCTTGGTTGTGGGTCAACCTGGAAAGCAATCTCCAGCCCTGCTGAGCACGTGCCAGTGCCATGTCATGGTTTGCAGCTATATCAGACACAATCAACCCATCAAGTTGGAGGGACCTTGAACTCCGGAGGAGTTCTGCTTGGGGCTTTGAACTTTGTGGCTCGGCTTTGCTTCCAACACAAACACTGTGCTGCCATATGGATATTTGGCATTGCAGTTTATCCTCTCCTTTCATATCTTATCCTCTTTGGGAAGTCCTCTGGTATACCTCACATTCTCTTTTCACCGGAAAGACCATGTGTACAGGCTTGAAACGACATTAAACCCCATCATGGTCCATTACTCTTGTCGTAAAAATGCCTTTTTTCATATAATTCATCAGAAACGTCTGGTTAAACTCCAGGGATGTTTCTGCACGGGCTGCAGAGGGGAGGAATGGCAACGCACCCCACTCCCCAAACACGAGCCCACGCTTGTCCTGCAGCACGGAGGTGACAGCCGCTGAGGGACAGCAGCCACGGCCAGTCCTGGGCTGGGACCCAAATTCTCCCAAACCCTTCCTAGTGCTCAGGAAAGTGCTGGTAACCGACAATGAGACGAGTTTTGTGTGCGATGGCTTCTCAGGTTCGTATTCAGGCACAGGCGTACGACTTATCTGACTATTCAGATCAATTCTTCATGCTTTCCAGTGAACTGCTGTTAAGCCGAGCCTGGCAGGCTGCCCTCCTGCCTGCTTTTCCTGCCCACAGCCAAAGTCCTGATGCCGGGGGACTGGGGGTGACTGCCAGAGCAAGCATCCTGCTCCTGGCCATCTCCAGCAGACCTGCATCCCAGTATTTGATTTAAGCGGGGCTCATCTTTCCCCGACCATAAACCCCAACTTGTTGCCTGCACCGAGCCCTTTATCTCCCCTCGGCTGGAAACGAAGGCGCGGGGTGCGACACAGTACCAGCAATGCCGATTCCCCGTCCGATGGCGAGCGATAACGTGGCGGCTGCCCCATGCCTGGGCACGCTGCCTCCCTCAATCCCCTTGCAGGCGTAGATCAATTAATCTCTGACTTTTCCCCATTCCCTCCTCACGTAGCCTGGCCCTTGGCCCAGGAATTCTCCCCTGGCTGCCCGTGGAGTCCTCTGCAAACCCTCAGGAAAGTGCTTTTGAAATATCCCTGCCTGGGCAGCCTTGGGACTTTGGGGATTTTTGGCATTAATGCCCAGGGATTTAGATTTTTTGGGAGCCACAGTTCATGGTCTGGTACTGCGGGAGGGAGGCACAATTCCCTGTGTGGAGGCTGGGCGGTTTGGTAACTCCTTCATGTTGTGGGTTGTTTTTCACGGAGCTGCAAGCATGGGATGGAGAAGAGAGGGAGAATAACCACCCCACCATGCTGCCCTGAAACACGGGAGTTTATGATCACTTCAGCACTTTAACTGCACCCTGTAAGCCCATGCGGTGCCATTTACACGGACAAACTAAAATCTCTGCTACAGTTTCACCAAGTCAGGAGCAAGACCGATGAAAGCCATGAACACGAAAAGCAAGAAACCAGTTTCACCCCGGGAAGACCGAGTTTTGCACCGGGGAGAGGGAAAGCCCAGCCCTTGCCTGGGGATTTGGGGTTTGTGGTCTGTCGGGCACACAGTGACCTCTACTGTCTTCTTCCCAGCAAACTCCAACCCGGCAGGAGAAGGCAGATGGACACGCATCTTTTATAGGGAATACGAGCTGTGATTATTGGCCAGTGCTGTATTAATCGCATTACAAGTGCAGCCGAGGCCGGGACGCCGCACGCTCGCCCCAGCCATTCTTTAGTGCCATCTTCAGGCAAAGCTTAAATATTGCTGAGATCAAAGAGGCGAGCGTGGCACCAGCCGGGCAGCCAGCTCCTCGTCCTGCCACGCCAAGGCCCAGGAATGGCTTTGGCACTTGTTGGGGTCTGCACGGGTGAGGGATTTGATCAAGGTCGGCAAGGAATTCCCAAGGACTGCGGTGACGGGCACAGCGTCTCTTGCTTAAGAATAGGTACTGAGAAGTTTTTCCAGGAGCCGGAGCAGCCACCAGGTAAACTCCAGCCCAGCGAGCTGGAAGTTGGGGTAATGTCAGTGTTTTTCTGAATAAGGTATTTACCTACCAAATCTCCTTTTTGGTTCCTATTTAGAAAGGGGGTAGCAGAAAGGGCTGGGCATTCCCACTGCGCTGCCTCCCCCATTCTGCTGGGTGGGATCCGGGGCGCAGGATGGGAGGACGGGGAGGGGGGATGCAATGTGTGGATTATATCATGTCAGCAGCCATCTGCAATATAAACTATACCTGCATGGGCTCCAAGGACAGCAGCCCCTCCGCTGCAAGCCCTGAAGTACTTACTGCACCTCACTTTGCTCAGACTGCTCCCAGCAATATTTACTGGTGTGCAGGTCTGGCTGGATGGCCAGGCTGGGGGGATGTCCGCACTTTCGGAGACCTCCGAGGCTCCGGAGAAGGCAGGGTTTATATGGTGCTGCCTGCTCAGGGCTGGAAGCAGCCACGCTACAACCTGGCATGCAGATGCTGGGAGCAGCTCTTCCACTGTGGATGGAAGCAGCAAATGGAGCCGAAGGTCTCATCCAGACCCAGAACACCCCAGCAGCTCCAGGGGGGCTCCCCAAAGTTGTCGGGGCTCTGGCATGCTCACGTCTCAAAGCTGTGACCTCCAGCTTTGCTGGGGTAGAGACGCAGGATGAGAAAGGCTCCAGCCTCGCCTGCCTCCCGCACACATCTGGCACAGACATGGAGCCGATCCTGCAAACCGTTGCTCATGTTCCTCTTCCGCTGGAGGATTTTTCAAAGACCAGGCTTCCTACAGCTGATTTACAGCGCTTTTTAAAGCAAAGGGGTGATTCCAGAGAAGCCACCAATTATGTTGATGAAGAGCCTGACAGTAAACAGTGTCTTGTCTCCCTCTAAAAGAAAAAGACACGGAGGGAATTCAGCATCTTCCCAACATCAAAGCTAATAACAGAAGTGAAGTGAGACTCTGACCTTTAACAGCCTGCCTGTTAGTGTGGATTATATCATGTCAGCAGCCATCTGCAATATAAACTATACCTGGCTTTGATGAGACCTCTTATAGACCTTTAAATGGGTGGAAATACTGCACGGCTTTCTGCAGAGAGGAAACCACACGAATACCAAGGCATTAGTTACGCGGCACATGGGATGAGGGTGTCCTGCCCGAGCTGCTGAATCGCTGGGGCTGCCAGGACCCTCGCCGAGCCATGGCTGGGAAGCTGGAGCCAGGGCAGGTCTGGTTCGGCTATTTCAGAGTATTTGGGCCAGTATTACCTCCTGGGTCTTTTCCTGAGAGCAGAACAAGGTCGCATCCCTGCTCTCGTATCGAGAGGTTGGCTTTCTGGAGACTTCAAGGGTTTGTCAACCTGATTGACAAATTAATCTATTTGGGCAGCCTCTGTCCCTATTTTTGCTGGTCTTTCTTTTCTTTCCACCCAAAATGCCACCCCTCAGATGCTCTGGGTGCCCCGGAGATGCAGCACCCATCTTCCTGCAGTGTCCTCTCTGGTTTCATTAGGTGCTGGTGCAAACCTCAGGTTTCTCAGGTGGTTAACCAAGCTAGCAACCTTATAGATTTCCAATTTTCCCTGGGTTTCCCCCCTCCTCCTTCATCTGGAGACTGGGGAACAGCAAAATATAAAATTGCAGGGCTAAATATAGCAGGAGCTACTTCCAGTAATGTATTAGCCTAAGTGTCCAATAATTAAAGCTAAACGGGAGTAGAAAGTCTGTGTAAAGCATATGCATTGCCCGCATGAATACCAAGTGCCATCATTAGGAGTGCAGCATCGCATGGATGCTGGTGACCATGAGCCAGCACAGGCAGCCTGTGCTGCTGACAGGGAGGGTGATAGGAAAATGCAGGTGACATTTAACTTTTGGAAACATTAAGGGACTCCAGGAAAAAACATATGTTTAGGACAATTTTGCATTAGATCACATTAGGACAATTGCATTAGATTAGATTTGCATTAGTGATTCCTGGGAGCAGAGCAGTCCTTTGCTTAACAGAAAGCACAGCACTAACCAGTGCCTGTAAGGAAGGAAACCTGGCTTCTTGCAGACATGCAGGACAGGCAGCTCAGTACTCAATGCACCAGCAAAGGAATGGAGAGAGCACTTGTAACTCTCGTGCCTTAAAGCTGTGTGTCTAACCCGGCTTTCCTGAGCGAGCTGCAAATGTTTGGTACTGCCACGCACATTTGCAGTGATTTTTTTTGGAAGTCTCATCAATTTGCAGCATGGCGAGACCCCACGTTACTGCTGCTGTTTCTGCTAAGGTCCAGCTCAGAGGGGACGGTGCATGAACTGTTCCACCTTGAAGCAAACTGCCATTTGCTGGTTGATGCCAGAGGCAATTTAGGGAGGCTTTTGCGCTGCTCTCGTGTGGTAAGAAGTGTGTAAAAGCTCTTCTGCATTGAAGCTTTGGGGGTAGATAAGGACAGAGTGGGATCAGGAATTGCAGGCGCTGGTGGCAGGAGTTTTCCTTCTACACAGAAGCATCTCAGTGCGTTAGAAGGCGATAGCCAGAGCTCCCCAAAGAGGATCCAGAAATAGTAGGTCTGATGGAGTCACGGAACATCACTGAGAAGCCGATCTAATTTCCTAATACGTCGAAACATCTCATTGACTTCTCAGGGGGCTTATCCCTAGAAAGGAAGTTTTCTTAACCATATCAAGAAGAAAAGAAAAATGGAGGATGGAAAAAAGTCATCATTACGCTGACACCTGGAGATAACATTTAAAGCCAAGCATTGGGTAGGATAACTCTGCTCCTAAACAAAGCTGATTTATTAGGAAAACTCATCCGTTTACAGTCTGTAAGTTAAGGGCTCAGGGTTCTGTGCACAGCGGTGTTTCAGTCATCAAGGAATACGGTAATAATGTTTTATGGAAATGTCTGAGTCTTCCTCTCCGTGGGGCCCTGGCCATTTCTGTTATGAAATACACAATGCTTTTGCGTCTCGAAGTCCTACACATTGAGCCATAAAGACAAACATGAGTGATCTTGTATCTTCTGGGGCTTTATGATGTTATAAAATATGTTTTATGTTCCAATCAGCAGTGACAATTTATGAACAGAGAGGCTCGAAAAGATATAACATCAGACTATGTATTTTAATATAGTTTGAGAGAACTGTAATGCCTTGAATGACATTTGCTCTCAGTGCACATGGAAAATGAATAGTAATGCAGCAGAGATTGATGGTTTATTTCATCGGGAAGGGTCTTCTGTGCTAAGAGTTTTATGAGCATTATAGACAATAACTAGTTGGCTTAAGGAAGACGATTTATTGGCCGTGTGGCTACCTTCTCCTAGAGTGCTCACATTTTCTTAGTGCCTTGTTTGTGAAATTTGTTAGCATCAATTCCAAGAGGTCCCCTCCTCCCCCATAAGTATTAATATTAGAGCCGGAGATAGGCACCGACCATTTTTATTAATGTTTCATTTTATTTACACAATGTATCAGTTATAAGAATGTATTATGAAGTAACACTGAAATGATCTATTTTATATGCAACTCCTCTGGGGAATGAAAATAAACCTGCTCAGAAGTGGAAGTAACGCGGGTGTCAGACAAGAGTTAGAGCATGCTCTTTGTTGAGTATTGGTCACGTTTAAACATCCCGTTTTTAAGATTACACCGAGTATTTATTGCTAGTGCTGGATTTTTGTGAGTTCAGCATGTTTTGGTAAATCATCCTCAAAGCTTCTGTTGTAATTCATCTTTGGTTAAGCATCGCTGCAAAGCACGATATGCAAAAAGATGCTCGGGCTGGCGGCGGCACAGGGGCTCGACTCTGCCAACCGAAAGCAGCTGTTGAGTCTGCGACGACCGGTCTGTACTTGTGCTTCTGCCCTCAGACCCTGCGAAGGACCCAGGCATGGGTAAGTTTTGCCATCCCACACCTGAGTATCTTTTTGCTGCCGTTTACCTGTGCCCAAACCACCACCGAACACCATTTCCAAGAGTCCCATGACAGAAGAAGAAGCTGAGTCCCCATTCTCATATTAAAGCGCATTTTTTAGTCACCGCATTAGCAGGGAAAATTTGGAAAATGCCCTTTTTTAAAGCATCCCCGTGAGAAAGCTGGGAGAAAGAGGACAGCAGCCAGCTTTGCTTTCGAAGCAGGTAGGAGTTTCCTGGAAGCACCAGCTTACGATTTGTTTAATGTTGGGCATTGCAGCTATAATTCGCCAGTCTGCAGTGAAGCAGAGGAGAAGGTGGCTTGCCTCTGCAGAGGGGAAAGGGTATGGAGGCTGACGGGTCGTTGCGTGGGCAAAGGATGGAGGGAACAGCACGGCTTTTGCCCAGCTGAACTCGCTGCAACCTCCTCCTCCTCCTGCTGCCGGCACGGCCGTGGGAGCTGCCTGCTCAGGACCGTCAGGACCTGACCCATAACAGAGATGCTCACAAGCGTCGCCGGCATCAGCATCATCTGCTGCCACGTCACCAGAGCAAAACCTGCCCCGCTCGTCACCGCTGATGCATTTATACAAAGCTTCCAGTGCCAATTGCAACTTGATCCTTACAAATTGATGGGAAATTGTGTCGGGAATCAATGAAGAGAATCCCAGCCAGCAGCCCGGCAGTGGGGGTGGCACTCCGAGCGGCGAGGGATTTTAGACAGCAATGGGCTGGGTCAACAACAGCTTCACGGGAGAGACGTGGCCATGAAACACTGAAGGGTGAAGCACAAGCATTGCCGTACCGCAACGCGGGGTCACTTCAGCAGGAGCTTTTGCACCATGAGATTGGAGCCAGGAGCTATTGATGCCTCCAGAATACTCACATGAGAGCACCTAAAATCTCGCGGTGAGCCCCTGGTCCCCCCCGAGGCAATGCCTGAGGTGAACATTTCATTCCCTAACATCCCCCTTATTGTACCTCCTGATTTATTTTTACTCTAGGAGTTTTATTAATGCTGTTGACTCTCCTGTGCTTAGTACATGCCCCTCCACAGTAATTAAGCATTAGCTAATATCTGCTCATTGAAAACCATAAGAGAGCTTTATTATCAGGCAGGAAAAGGCTGCATTGATTTAGACGACACAGTTCACATGGTAATTTCCGTGCCACCTTAAAAATCACTGCAAAGTGATCTCTGGAAGGTAATAAACAAGATGCAAAATCACCATGATAACATAAATCACTGTGAACTCACTTGATATTAATAACGACTATGCCATGGATCCATCCAAGGGAATTGCTTTGTAATGCAGTATCAATGTCCCATTATTTTAAAGTGTTACTAAAGTAAAGGGGAAAATGGGATTCTTTATAGGATATGTGGGATTTTATTAAGCGCTCGTGTGTGGAGAGGAATGGGAGAGCACGGGTGTATCTAGTGGTTATGACATCTGCTAAGGATGATCAGTTTGTCCTTTCAAACCTGTGTCACCCGAGTCCCCCCATACAACAGCCTGTCCTTAAAACCAGGGCAGAAGCTGAACCAGAGAAAATAATCACGAGCATCAACCTTCTTGTTCCAGAGCCCAGGACAGACAGGGAAAGGCTGATGGATGCATCTCCTCTCCTGCCGCCTGCCTCGATGCACACGATGCAGCTCCAGCTCCCAGGGTGTCACGGGGAGTTAGGAGCAGAGGAGGTGGATTAGACCCTTCTGGCTGGCATGCGGTGAATTATGTGTTAGCTCTCCATACAGCCGTTCATTAGAGATTTACCAGCTGCTTTTTGCCTAAATATTTGCTTAAAACCCTCAGCATATTTCATTCCATAGATTATTTTTTCCTACCAGTTATGAATCAGGGCTAAAAGCGTTTTAGAAAGAAAACACACTTTGCCAAAGTCAGATGTTGCATTCAATCAAAATCCATGAGAAACTTAAGACCGGTTGGAAATACGAAGGGGGTTAGAGTTCACAGTGCTGGCAAGCTGGTTGTTCCAAATTTGGGCTGGGAGCAGCAACTGGGACCAAGTCACCTGGGACAGATGCAGTTGGAGAAGAGATGAGCTCATTGCTGCAATTTTCAGCTTCTTCTCCAGCAGAATCAATAAGAAAAATTATTCTGTTTATTTTCACTCTTTAATTTTTCCTTTTCAGTGGTATAAGCCAACTTTTCTGCCATTCCTCTAAGCACACAAGGACGCAGTAAATTTTGCTGTCAGTCTGGCAACACTTCTCTAACAGCACTGGGGCTTTCAGCTGATGCCAGCCTTCCCTAAGAACGGTCTGTTGAAGGTAGTTGTACTGGCCCAAATGGTGGTGGGAATCACTGTAGCCGGGGATATGGGAAGGCTATTCCATTTAATCTCTTTATTTAAGTTTTGTTTCTCTTATAAAGTCAACATTTCAAACTTGCACTGAAGCTCTGAAATTCTGCCTGGTAGTGACAAATTTATAAGGAGTTGAAAAATCTGTGCATCTGTCTCAGCTATCCCAGAGTTTTCTCTGGAGCTTCCTGAACAGGGCAATTTTGAAGCAACATTTAATTTCATCCAATTTTGAGATATTCCAGGATAGTTATATTTCAGAAGTTTTTCTTTTTAGTACAGCCTGAATTTTGATGCCATCCTAGCAGAACGAAACAAACTGAGACAATTCAGAGAAACTCCAAATTCCCAACAAAACCTTCCAGAATTTGCATCCAAAGTCAGGATCTGTCTCCAGACTCAGTGAGGAGCCAGACCCTCCTCTCATGCCAGTCAACGTAACCATCAGCCAATGAACCTGGATGAATTAATGTTCCCTGAGGAGCTGAAACCTTCACCTCTCTACCTTTGTGGAGCAATACCCATGCCCCCCAGTAAGGGAACTGGTTCCAGTGGGCACCGGTGTGTACTGTAGGAGATTTCCCAATTCAAACCAGCTGCAAATCTGCTCTAAGTGATTTTTCTTTTTTTTTTACAGGTCCTTAATCCACTGGGTTAAATCTTTACAGTGAACAGAGTACAGACCAGGACAGTCCAGCACTTCAGATTGCAGCTGCCAAAACCAGTCATCCCCCTCATCTCAGTGTTTGAAATAAATCCTTACATGGGTATCTTAAAGAGCTGGACTAACTCCCCAAAGCATTAATGGGTGTTAAGTGGCGTGCTGAGATAAGAGTACATCCCATTGTTAGGAATGACCGATAGAGCTCAAGGGTCAAGTGAAATTGTGCTTATCTGCTGGCAATTCAACCTTTTTTCTTCCTGTGTTTGCTGTCTAGAATTTTCTTCTGGGGGGGAAAAAAAAAAAAGAAGAAAAAGGAAAGTGTAAACCAGCCCTTATTTTAATCAGGAGTCAAGCAAAAGATTCTCTGGGGGCTATTGGCAGATGAAAGACAGACACAGCACTTTGGGTGGAAAAGCCAGGGGATGCCTTCCCTGCACAATGAAACCCTTGGGACCACCAACTTATTACAAATTACAGGGAAGTCAGAGCTCCCTTCATGACAGCAATAGTGCAGGTAAAGTCCTTTTCCCACTAAATAATGAGCAGACAGAAGTCTCCTCACTACTTTCTTTAATGCACAGCAGTTGGCACCTGAACCTACAAACTTTTTCCTGGTGCCTCGGGGGTGGCCGGACCCCCCGAGGATGGGACGGTGAGAGTCCTCTGGGTACGACTTCTGCATTGGGAAAGCAATGACAGTGCAGTGCTCCAGAGAAGAGCACTTTTCCACACTTTGCTGGACTCAAAGGTTTTTGTCGTTGTAGCTGATGTGTTTTGGAGTGAACTGGGTGGGAGAAGGTCCCCGGCTCTGGAACGGACTCTCTGTTCTTGGCACAGCAAAGTCCACTCTCTCTACCTGGGACATTCGCCCAAGATTTGATTAAAAGGTTGTTGCAACCAGGGAGAAATGAGGTTCTTAGGTATTGGGATAGGTCCCAGCACATCCATTTTACGGGGACAGCTTGCAGAGTGAGTAATAGCAACGGTCCGGGTCTGCCTTACCCAGGAGCATCTTCACTGGGGTTAGGGGAGCACCTTGATAGTGAGGTGACAGCAGAAGAAAGGGTGAGGTAGGAGAAATGTTCTTTAGAAGTAAATGTCTAACATTTTTGCTTTAGTGGAAAGGGAGCAACTTTTTTAAAGTGAGGAACTTGAAGTCACAAGTGAAACAAGCAGCTGAACTTCTCTTTATTGCAGTTCTCATGACAAAGCCTAAGGGGTTTTGATTGCTCTGTGAAATGGCTCAGACTGCTGGGCTGCACACAAACTCTCCTAAATAATCCTACCTTGTTTCCCAAGCTCTGCAGTCTTTCTGAGACCTAAATCAGCATTTAGCTGGCTGGGCAAATTCCCGGTCCCACTGAGATCAATGGATGCTTTGCACTCACCTGCAGCGGGACCAGGATCTCACCTCCCTGTATTTCTCCCTGTTTCCTTGCTAGTCACCACGCCAGAAGGTTTCCATAGTTCTCAGAACCACAGAAATGACATGGGTGGTCTAATTCCACGCAACTAGAGTTGAGATTTGAGATGTAAATGCAGCCCAGTTAAAATAAGTAGCTGCAGACCCCAAGCTCTTGACTCTGACCTGCTTTCTGCCTAAAGAGCACACTGGGAAGGCAACGGCTACATCCCTCCCTTATTGGAATCTGATAAATCCCTATAAAAAATATTATCTGAAGCCTGAAACAATCAAATGTGCTCTTCCCCGTGCATTAAAGTACAATATCCATATATAATGGCAAGTATTCAAATGAGTGGCAAAGAACAGATCTCCTTAACACAGTGTGTTAAAGCAATTTGTTTATAATCCTGAAGGAGCCCGGGATTTCCCTGCAGCTCTTTGGTTTCAGTGATGAAGCAACCCTGGAGTGTTGCAAAGTTGGGTAGGAAGGCTTTTACTGCGCTGTCAAGTCTGAGCACAGAAATAAGAATATATATTCTCCTTCCTTCTGATTAATAGTTCCAGTCAACATCAGCTAACTTATTCCTATTGACAGATCTATGAAATACTTGCAGAATCAACAGCTATAAAATGGATGGCAATGCACTGGCACCATAAAGCCGTAACGTTCGTGTCTATTGCAATCAAGGCTTTTAAAACCTAATTACTTCTGGGTGACATCAGTCATATATTTTCATGTGAAATTACAGTGGCATGCAAGTGCCCAGCAAAATAAAAGAAAACAAATGATGTCCTATAATAACGGAGAAGTGAACTATCATTTTTAATCTGGCATGAAAGCTCCAACTGATGAAGCTTAATACAACTTGTTAAAACACCTAACAAGCGAGGAAGTGATTAAGTATTGTCCTTTTGCCTCTGGGAAATGGGATCTGCTCTCAGCAAGCACGGAGTGACTGAGATAGCCCTTTGGAGCTGATTGAGCTGCACATAAAGTAACTTCTAATGATCTCAGTCCACTTTGAGCCATAAAGATTTAGAAGGGACAATATTTTAGAAATGATCAAGTTCCACTCTTTTTATTAGTGAGGATAAAACACCTTTGTGGAGGAAATTAAACAGAATAAATTGCTGAAGCCTTCTGCAGCTTCCATCATTTAGCTGTGTCGGAAGAGTGCAGCGCGGCAGGCACCAAGGGGGAGCAGGAGCTCATTCACAGCGGAGTGAAGCGAGGGGAAAACCTGCCTTTTGCTCCCAAACTGAAACATGAGGAGTTTGCAGGGTGAGTAAAATCCTGTGTCTGGTAAAACCCTTCTGAACAACTCCATTGACCCGATGCTTCTAGAGAAGGGCATGAAGACACCTCACAGCCTCCAGCTCTGTTACCTCTGCAGCATGCCTGGGTTATCTCCCTCCGTCCCTATGGGGAAACTGAGGCACTCAGAAACCGCAGCAGGCTTTGGGGCTGTGCAGGGCAGGCAGAGCCTGAGGCTGCCCAGGCTCTCTCTGCAGCCAGGGCAAAGGAGGAGCATCCTTTGGAGGAGCACGTAGAGGGCTCCAGGGATGCTCCTGTCCTGCTCTCCAAATTGCTGCCTTACTGCCAAATCACCTCCAGCGCTAATCTCTCCGCAGGGACAAACCCGTGGAAGTTCCCAGTTCCTGCAACGGACCATGGCAGAACCTGCTACAGTTTGTTCTTCTGACTTTTATTAAGGACACATTTTTCAGGAGATGTTTCTTTTATGGTGCTTAAATTAAGTTTTCAAGGTTAATTGTCCAGTTTGATGTCTTTGTTTCAATAAATAATTCAGAGACAGTTTACGTCCTCCCATGTGAAGATGCTACTGAGGTTACAGTCGCAGCCAGGCACTTCCTCTGATGTGCTATTAGCTAATGTGCTGAAGGTTTTTCCACCTCATTTTGGAAGCATTTATGCTCTTTGAGAGGACATTTGAATGGAACTGAAGTTCACTGGAAGGGACCGTAGTGAAGACAGCCAAAGCCCCAAGCTATCGATAAAGTCACTGCCAACGTCCGTCGTCCAGTGATTTTCCTGTTGTCAGCCACCAAACAGCAATAGCACAGCAATAATTTTAGGTCTTAATCACAACCCACCAGACTTCAGTTCAGCAGGTCAAGTTGAGGAGCCTTTTACATGCTCTTTGGGGACTCTTTGTAGAGCAGCTAACTCAGACAACCCTTTTCTGCGAGCCTCTGAGTTGTCACCAGGGCTGATAGAGACGCTGTTAGGAATTTCACGTCGCTAAACTGCTGTGTGGTATATATGAAGTTGCTTCTCTTAGTCACATTTTTATAGCTCTCTTGCAAACAATCTACAAGACTGGTTTTCCTATAGGCTTTGTGTAATGGGATCATAACCCTGCTGGGAGTCCCAGGTACCAATGCAAAAAACTCCTATAAATCATAAATATTCCTGCGGTGCCTTAGTGCGAGTTCCAGGGCTGGGAGAGTCCCAGGGGAGCGCTGCTGGGGACGGTGCTTGCTCCTACCCCTCAGGGACCAGGACCTGGCAAAAGAGAGGGATGCTGCTTCTCTTATCAATATTAGAGGAGTCTTGTGGGACCAATTAGTTAATGTCTGTACCATACTACTGATATATAAAGCAAAAGATTTGCAGTGCTTACTAAATACGTTTGGTTTTTTTTTTCCCTGTTAATCAAACTCCATGCTGAGTTAACAGCATCAGGATTTTCAGCAAATCCACCAGCCCCAATATCTATAGGTGCTTTATAATATCAAACCCCAGCCTCCCTCTCAAGTACCAGTGCAGGTTTGCTGGCACCACGCTCGCCTGCGGGTCAGTAGGTCGTGGAGGATTCAGGGAAGAACTGTAGCTGGATCAGTCCCGGTGCTGACACTGCAATGCAGCTCCGATGCAGAGCTCCTGGCAGAGGGACATTGATTCAACGGTACGGTTGCTGTCCTTTAAATAAAGGTCACGTTGCAGGGGCTGGCTCTGCTCGTGTGTGTGTGTAGCTGGAGGGGAAGGCTGGACCGGGAATTTGGGTAAGGGCAAGGTGCTGTGCCCTGCGTTAGTGCCAGGAGTGGGGATGTGCTGGGATGGAGCCCTTGGCCCGTTCACCCCGCGCTGAGGATGCAGAGCTCTCCCAGGGCAACCGACCGTAGGGCACAGGTATGTCCTCACTCTGCAAGAACCTAGGGGCTCAGTGGAGCAAAAACTGGTACCTAGAGGATGCTATTTCCATAGCTGTCTCGTTACCCCACGACCCATTTTTTGATCTACTCATGGAGAGGAAAAAAAAAAAAAAGATCTGAATTTTGCCTACTAGAACAAATTATGGCTACAAATATTCTCACTTAAAAAAAAAAAATGCAGCTATTGGCAACCCGGCTCATAGCTGAGCAGGGCTTGCAGAGCAGCAGATTCTGAGGTTTGCAACTGGCAATGTATTCAGGAGGCATCTGATCAAAGCTATAAAAGGGGAAAAAAATCATCAAGGCAACATTGTAAAAGATGATAGTTGTTAAATCTAATTTCAATACTGTGTGTGCATAACCTCTAACTCGGAGGCATCTAAGCATTCCAGACATGGCCAGTACATTGTAATTTTTGCATCGTTTCACATTACTCACAAGGTACATTAGATGGACACTGAAGGATGAATTATTCTTTTCAGCAAAACATTTTTGTGGAGTAAGTAAATTTATCTTGCGGGGAGAGTAAAAGGAAGAAATATGGCATTAAAATGTGCAGATCTGAGTTGAACACATCTCTCTTTTACAGGGAAACCATGATTTAAGTGCACTCTATTACTAATGTTTAATAAAAGCCATAATTCAGAATGTCAGGCTGAGGCTGTGTGCATTGAAACTATGATTTGGGGAAAAAATGACATAGACATTTTTCAGTACAGTAGCTCTTCTTTAAGCCATTTGTCTGCAGGCCTAAATTAGCTTTGAAATGTACTTTATCTTTTCTAAAACGGCATTGATACAGCGATTAGGTTTTATCAATTAATTTTACCCAGAGCACCGAAGAGGACAGAGGTTCCTGGAGCCGGGTGCCCGCTCACCTTCCCCTCCCCGGGGAACGCAGGGGCTGCCCGGGAGCGGGCAGCAGGTCACGGCGCTGCTCCTTTGCCTGCGATTCTGCAGCACATGCAGCTTTGAGGGACCTTGGGAAAGTTTATGCTTGCACAGGCTAAACCTCCGCCTGCCTGCGAGCGGTTCTCCTAAAACATTTGCCGTTCCATAGGCGTCTCACCGGCCATGTTTCCAAGGTGGGGAACCCCTGTGCTATCTATACCGTTGCTGGCAGACTGCATATTGCTCCGTCAACGTTGGCTCCGAGGGGAATGCGGGATTGACCGACTGATGGAGAAGCAAAGCAGCTATTGCACGTCTCTTCCCTTAATACTTTGCAGACCCAAACTGGCAGACGGACCCGACCAGAGCTGGCTGCGGGCTGGCCTCCGCTTGCTGTAGAGTCGAGACTCGTTCTTCTGAAAAGTGCAAATTTGGAAGATTTTGGTGCTTTCCACTGCAGAGCAAGCCCCCAGCGGTACCCGAGCAATAGCAGAAGAGCCATGCTGAGCTCGAAGCTGTATCCCTGGTGTCGCAGCAGCTCCCGCTTGGGCACACAACTGGAGCGCTGCCCTTCTCCAACGATACCACCGCCTCTGAGAGGGTAATTCAGCCAGTGGTGTCCCTCCTGCAGCTCCATTAGGCATGTCATTAATGTCTGTGTGTCCCCATTTAGATGTCACGCAGAGTTATCAGTCCCCCGAGGTCCATCAGACAGTTGTCAAGTGGGAGTTTCTGCGCCCAAGCCTGCAAACACAGACTGTGAAAGTTATACCGGAGCCTGAAGAAGTTCATGGACATATAGTCATTAGAAATGCTCCAGATTTTGTTTTGCTTTCTCTCCCTCTACTTCCCCTCAATAAAAGTTTTTTCTAGATTAAAAAAAAAACCAACAAAAAAACCAGCAGCTTGTCTGATCTCTGCTCTGCACCTTCACATGTGTGCAGCTATCGCTAAGCCTGCTCAGCTCCTGCCTCCTGATGCTTCGCTGAAATCTCACCCTGCCTTTAAGGGGGCTGAGGCCAGCTCTCCTGCCAGCTCCGGGCACGCTGCTGCCTGCAGCATCCCCACCGTCACCCCCCGGCTGCCCAGGATACTGAACCAGCTCCACAAATTAATCTGCATTTTGACCTGCAGGACTAAAAGTCACACCGTGAGTAAGAAAAAAAACCCCCACCAACACACCTCCCCTTCCTCCCTCTTCCATTTTCCTTTGCCCGTGGTGCAGGGTGCTGGGTGCTGCAGGGCAGGGGTCCTGCTTTGGTGGGAGCGCGTTGATGCTGGGGGGCCCTCGTGCATTTGCTCAGGCTGCTGCAAACCTGGCAGGGGTTCTGTCCTTGCAGCTGCTCCATCCTTGGGAGCATTATAAACTGGTGTCAGGCTCGCAAGACCTTCCCAAAGTCATGTACACAGGTCAGTAACACCTGGATCTAAACCAAGCCAGAGCCCAGCGCGAGCAGTGGAGGGGGCTGGTTTACACCAGCGGAGGATCTGGGCCATTAAATATCACTTTCATTTACAATCTGACCTGCAACTGGGACATTTATTAGCAGAAACGGATTCCCCTTGGGGCAGGCAAAGCCTGGGAGCTCGATGCTGAGCCTGGCCCTTGCTGTGCCTCTCCTGAGGAAATGCTACCTGCGAGAGGCTCCCCTCCCAGGCACCCCAGTGCCCGCAATTAAACTCTCCTTAAACTTTAAAGGCATACTTAAATGTGTTTTTATGGCCCCATTACTTTCTCTTTATAACCCTAGGTGAAGGCTGGAATCCTGTCCGAGACATCTTAAAGGTTATATGTACAATTAGCTGGTTCTCATCACGTCCTTTAATATTTCACTTCATAAGCCAAAACAAACCCCAATAAATCAGCCGGATACTGGTGGCCATACGGTGCGCGGGGGCGAGGGGACTGCCATCCCTCCCAAATATTAACGGGTGACTTGGCTACACAGAAAAGGGTGCAGGATGAGAGCTGGAGCTCTCTCATCGCGATTTCAGCGGGGATGCGGGCTCCTCTCTCTCGCTCCCTAACCTGCCTGTGATGGCAGGGCAGAGTCATTAATGACAGATGTGTAAACTTTTGCATGGAGGGATGCCAATATTTTGCATACTTACGCAGTGCTGCCATAAATATTAATGCGGTGCTAATATGGGAAGTTCCACCAGCTGTGTCCATTCTCGAGGGATACTTCAACTATTTATATTCGGGGTAATGAGCAAGCTGTTATTATATAATCAGGCTGTTGGAGAAGCCTTTGGAATAAAAGTCTCGCTGAGAATTAGCCAACAACTGGAGCGTGTTTGGAGCCACGAGACATCACAGATTTAATGACGGAGGGTTTGACAGAGCAGAGGCAGGACAGGAGAAAAACAGGAGAAGGAGAAAGATGCTGAAAGTTAAGCTCCTGAGTAATTAATGCCAATTGGGACAATGAGGATATTTTTGCAGTTGCGAATTTGGCGTCTTCCATAGCATCCGGCTTCAGCCCTGGGAGCAGCACTGGGAAAGTATCTAGTATTTATCTTTAGCCTTAAAAATGAGTTGTCTGGTCATGCTGGAGTGGAGGTGAGATGCCACCATGCTCATGGCTCGGTTTTGAGCTCCCATGGACAGACCCAGCTCCCTGGGAAGGAGGAGGCAGCTTTCCCCGAGTCCAGCATGGGCTCATATTAAGAAAAATAAGTGAAACATCCCCAAACCAACCAAACACCAAAATTCCTACTTACAAACAAAGAAATCTCAAATATCAAAATATTAAGTTCCCAAAGGAGGCAAAACCGAGGAAAGGTCAGTGTTTGCTCAGCGTTTGCTCATCCGCGCTGAAAACCACAAGCCAGAACGAACTTTGTTATGCTCCCCTCTCTCCAAGCACAACCAGCTTGCTTTAATCAGAGCTGGAATGATGCTGCTTTCAGCTGACTTGAGAATCAGCCCTGTCTTCTCGTGCTAAAGCTGGATTTGTGTTGATTTTATTACTGTTTTGGACTCCCACAACACAAATGACTGATGAGCCAAATCTGTGCCACACGCCTGGATGTATTACGCTCCTATTGTCTTTTTTTTGCATCAGATCTGTGCTTTTTACAACGCAGACTTCTTCCTCTTTAAAAAAAATGTTGGAGAACAGTTTCAAAGTGATTTAAATCCTCTCTCCCCCTTTTTTGGGGAACGATGAATATTTAATTGAGTTGAAGGCGGATAAATGATCATTTTCTTCATCCTATATGGTAGTGAGTAGTAAATTACTTTACTGGGAAACCCAGTTATAATTGCAAAATTGATAACAGAGGTGTGAAAATTTACACCTGTGATAATAAAGACTAGCTTCCCATCGTACATCGATGTTATATCTTATGAGTTATCTCTTGTGCCTGATCTAAATATTTCATATAAGCCAGCAATCAGAGCCTTCAGCTCACCAGGTAAGAAATAACCTGCTTTTCTATTTCATATGCAGATATATATTACAAATAACAGCGCGTTCTGCATGCACTACACACCTGCACAGCAGTGCTCCAAGGGTGGGTGTTCGTGCACCTGAAAACTGATAGAGAAACCCAACATCGTGCTGCAATGCAGAGTTTAGAGGCAGCATGGCAGGGAGGGGAGGAGAGAGCATCATAACCTTGGGCAGACCCAGATTAAAAATTGCTATTTGGCATCCCCCGACTCCGGGCTGAGTCGCCGGGGAGTTGCCAACAAGAGGGATCTGCCTTTCCCCTCTCCATCCTACCAGCTTTTTCTCTGGAAACTGCTGAGTAAGGGGAAGCACAGAACTTCTGCTCGATTTTGGCAGGGGCCGTAGCGCTGGGGCTGGCGGGCAACGTGCGGACCCCCGAGCCCTTCGGGATCCGACTCGGGGCTCAAGACCCACTGGAGGCTGGCATGCTGCTACCCCACGCTAAAGAGGCGATGCTCGGCTGGTAATTAACCACTGCAATCAGCAGAGCTCTCAGCAGAGCACGCTGAAATGAACCCTATACAGATCGAAATTAATACCGAGCAACCTAATGGGCAGAAGTGCACTCGCCAGTATTAACCTAAGAGGAAATCAAACCCTTTATATAAAGCTTTTGGCAGCAGGAATCGCCACTTTAATATCCAGCGAAGGTCTGGGCGCTAACTCTGAATTAATCCGTAATTTGGGAAGATTTCCTCAAGGTCAAGGCTTTTTTGCTAAATTGGGTCGCACTGGATGCAAAAAGGGCTGGACGTTACCGGGGGTCTCCGTGGCATCGGGGGGTCGGAGCAGGTTCTGGCGGAGCAGGGCTACGGCTGGGGCTGGCGGCATGTACGGTCATTAAGACAGAGGGATTAGAGCCTTCAGCCTGAATCTGAGTCTAATCCATTACCCTGTTCACGCCGTATCATTAGGAACTGGAGCTAATACCCACCATTTAGACTAAAAGAGATGGTCTGTTTTAAAAAGTTTGGTCTGGTTAACAGCGCTGTATTCAAGATTGCTGTTGCAGAGGTGCCAAAGCCATAAAATACGTAAATTGCCTCTTTCTCCTCATTTTAGCATGTCATTTCATGCCTTTATATAGATATATATTTTATTATGCACTCTGTTTCTTAAGATATCATTACTTTTATCTGGGCCAGTTTATTAAAGATAATTATATGGAAGTTCCCATGCTTCCTCCAAGATTGCAATTGGCTGAGCTGGATGAGAACATTATGTTAACGAGAACATATTTTGCTGTACATGAGACAATCCTTTTTTGGGGGGGAAGAAGTGAATCATTTTCCTTCTCTTTTTCTCCCTTCCGATATTTTTCTTGAAGCTCATTTCAGTAGCAAGACATCTTCAGCTTCCCCTAGACTAAAGCAAGAGACAAGATGCAAGAGCCATTGATTCACCTTAGGGAATACTTTGGAGAGATCAAAAAGTGCTCATGTGCAAGCTGTTTCCTGTGGGAGGAGCGTGGCAGTACAATCAATCCATGAATGCATTGTAAAATCAATGCTCTGTATAATTAGGGCACTCCAAGGGGAAAAAAAAAAAAAAAAGGGGAAAAAAAAAAGAAGGAAAAAAAAAGGAAAAAAAGAGAAGATCTTCAATGCATAACAGGACTCTTGAAGGCTGGAGAACTCACAAGCCCCTGAACAAACAGATTTTAAGTCCATTTCAGAGGCAGTGAGGGAAGATCTTGGGGGATTGATGCAAACCCCTTTTATCTTGGTGCTGGCTGCAAAAAGCCGAGAGCTCTGGGATGCTGGTCACATGTGAGACAATCTCCTCAGTTCTCAGCTGGGACACCCAGTGCTTTGACACCCTGACTGCCACCGACCTGCTTGCTCTTGGCTGCCAGCGGGAAATCATTTTGATGGCAAACCCCTTTGGCAGCCAGCAGAGATGATCTGGGAGGAAATCTGTGCCCAGAAACCACCTTGGCTGTGCGTGGGGTGGTCGGGATCAGACCTCCACGTGCAAATTCGATCCTCCCCCTGCAGTGGCGGTGGTGATGGTGGAGATCCTCCCCATCCCATCTGTATCCCCAGCAGCGCAGAAAGGCTCTGACCTCGAAAGGCTATTTTTGTATTTAAGTATTTCCAGCCATATCTCAGAGACCGAATGAAGCCGGATAGTAATTCCCAGCTAAACACAAAAGTTAACTATAGATTATGAAAATACAGTGGGGCGTAAATAGTTTTCTTTTATATTGCACTAAATTATAAGTAGAGCCAATTAAGTTAGAAGACAAAAATTCCTTCAAATTAGCAGTCAATTTTGCAAGCTCTTGGTGAAAGCGAGAACGGGTTTTTGCCCCCAAAAATCCACTTTTGGGGGTATGGGGAGGCCGTTGCAGGCTGCTGGCCCTGCCAGAGCATGCTACAGCTCTTTAACAAAGCTTGGTTTGACAAATCAGGTTTTTTAATTGAAAGGCTAATTTAATATTTTTTAATTATTCAGTGCTAAAAGAGCTCTGAAGATCCAACTCGCCCCCAAAGATCTTCTCTGGAGGAGACTCCCAAGCAGGGGGGACAAAAAACCCAAACAAATTCTCTGCCTGGAATGGCCACCGTGCAGGTTAACGTTCCTCAGATGGGTCATTAGGTCTTTTATGGATTGTCAGCATGGAGAACCGCTCCTGGTTCCAGGGCAAAGAAAACTACTTCATATTAAAATACATGGCTCTTGTGGGACGCGGCACTTTCACAGGGCTGCCTGCGAATTTGGCAAGAGCCCTGAAGTTGAGAAAGACAGATAACCCTGCAAATCAGAAAAGGCAGGTTTTCATCAATAGAAAATTACAGATCCCTGGTGAGAACTCCCATCATTATCTATCAAGAAATAAATTGGCCTGAGTTCCTCTTAACTAGTTCATCTGCCGGGATCTCGTGGTGGGAAGGACCTTTGCCTTCTGACCAGCCATCGGTTTGCTGGGTGTTTTAATTGCTTGTAAGATAACTCTTGCTAGAACGATGGTAAAGCTGCTTATGCCCCAGTTTCAAAGGCAAGTGGTTTTTTTGAAGGATTCATTGGCCTGGAGTGCTCTGACCGGTAGCACAGGTGGGAAGGGAGAGATTCCCGCAGGGAAGAGGTGCAGAGGTGTATCCCAACCTGCCCCTATAAATCTGCGGTTAGAGCAATCCCCATCCATATGAAACCAACTCCAGGAGCAACGCTGGGTGTCAGACCTTCATCGTCAGATGAGGAGGAGAAACATCCTCAGGGGGATGAGAAACACCCCGGCAGGGCTGCGGGCCAGCTTTGCTGCGACAGCTTGGAGACTTTAAATCCCATCTGTGGAAAATGCGTGGATCTACCCCATGTAAAATACCCAGGAATGTGGAAGGTAAGTGTCCCTTTTCCTTTAGGATACACGGGACACGCTGGAGGTGCGATAGCAAGGACAAAGTTTGCCGGCCATCACCCAGCTGACAGCACACGGACAAGGACAACTCTGCTGAAGCAGCGTTTGGGCTCCGTTGGCAGGAGAAAGCCGGCATGCCCAAAGGATTAATTATGCCCCCAAAGAAACGTAAGGGTACGGCTGGAGAAAAGTCCCACCGGGAGGATGTCTGGCACCAAACTGCACGCCAGAGGAAACAGCGAGGAGGATGATACGTGGAATTTCCCTGCTATTAAAGCCAGGTGGTTAATATTCATCCTTATTCTGTGTGTGGGGGGGGGCCACGTGTGGAGGGGAGGCCTTTTCCAGGAGAGGGCACTCGTGGGAAACAGCAGCTCCAGCCGCTCCGGCCCTGGGCAGCGGGGACCCCCCCGGATCCCCCCGCATCCTTCTGGCACCAGCTCCGAGGAGCTGGCAGAGACTGAGGAATTCATTTGGAGGAGCTGAAGCCTGGCCGATCCATTTGGATCCTCTCTGAGGGCCCGGCTGCTGCTGTGTGCTTCTATTTGCTATCAGTCCTGCAAAAAAAAAAAAAAAAAAAAAAAAAAAAAAAAAAAGACGATGTACAGAAAAAAAAAGCCCTTAGGCCACCAGTGCACTATGTGAGAGGGAAACATCATGTATGCTAATTGGCTTTAGGTACTTACAGCAAGATTGAGACTTGTAGCGTTGCCACAGATTGTTGGAAATTCCTCTGATAAGCTGACAGATGAATGTGTCTCTCTCGTGGAGAGGTGAGAGAGCAGCAAAATACTTCCAAGAGCACAGGCAGCGAAGCAGAGATATTTCTGGCATGTCAACACGCCGGGGCGGTGAGAACGCTGACCACTCGCTGCGGGAAGGATGGGGGGGAGAGAGGGAAGAGAAGGGGGGAAAGCAGCGGGCAGGCACGAAACGCTGATCTGCTGGCCACGTCCTGCCACCCGCACACTGAGAAGCAGCTTTTTGTATGAAGAGCTCCATCAATTTGAATTAGTGCTTGTAAAGCAATGTGGGAGCGAGCAGGAGTAACTGCCAGAATCTGGCCCATAGGATTTCGTACACAGGAGCACGGCCAGGAAAGATGCAAGCTGAGATTAATGTCCCAGCAAAGCTTGTTGTTGGGGCCTCCTTAAGCCATAAACCATTTTTGTTTGTTTGGCTGGGTTTGGGGTTTTTTTTTTTGAGAGGTTTGAGAATTAATGTTGCTTATTAGCATGGGCTGGGTTCTTCTCTCCCAGGTCCCCAGCCCCGCTGTTTGGGTGATGCTGGGGGAGCTCCCTGGGTGCTGAGCCCTGCAGGGTGGCAGCGGGCAAGGCAGAACCGTGCCAAGGGTTCCCCACCAGCACCCACCCTTCAGCACGAACCTCCACCTCCCCTCTGCGCCGTGAAAAAGGCGAAGAAAAGCCTGGAGGCACGGGGGACCTCATGCATCTCGCACCAGAGACTTAACGCAGCCGGCACAAATGCCGTCGCTCTGCCGGAGCAGTGCTCTGTCCTGAAAAAACACCAGACCCTGTCCTTCACTTGGTCTATTCCCAACACCGAGGATAAATCCCGCAGGAGCGCAAAGTCGGTGTCACACGGACGAGGTGCCGAGCTGGGCACCCATGCCACCGCACCGCTCCGGCTGCCTCCCGCTGCCCCATCGGTTCTTCACTTGCAAAGACTTGGGAGTCCTTTCTGATGGCTGGGATGGTAGTTGCCGGTCAAGACTTTTTTGCGTGATATTTGGGGTCATTTCTGAAGCTTTTAATTTGACTCATTTGGTACCTTTGAGTAGGGACACGTGGCTGAAGCGGCGTCTGCTCCCAGCCATCAGCCGTGCCCGATGCTGGCTGTGGTTCCTCCTCCCCAGCCGTACCAGAGTTGCATTGAGCCCTGGGTATCGCTCTGGTCAAACAATGTCGCTTCTTCTCTCCACCTACCTGAACGCATTTGCACGAGTGATTTCCTGCCAGTTTTGGAGTGTGCAAGGAGCAGAAATGGTCCTGTGGCATTTTACTGAGCCCCCAGTTTCTAGATCTGGGTTCAGTTCCTCATCCTCTGAGAAGATTCTGCATCTGACCTTGAGCAAGGTCAATTTCTGCTTCTGTGCCTCAGTTCCCCCATCAATAAAACGGGCTTAATAACACTTCCTTTCTCCAAATTTAAGTTTTCCTCACTATGTCTAGCTTTCTGTCTCTTGCCCACATCTGCACACTGTGGATCTGATGGGACTCTTAATTTAACGAGCACAAGTGAGCCTATTATTATAACCTTCATGCCGTAGCTCCGTCTTTATCTCTGTCTGCTATTTGCTGTGGGAAGTATCTCAGCTTTCTCTTTTCAATTGCCATTAGCAATCGCAGCAGCTGTGGTACAGGACCCGGGGATTTTCAGCTGAAGTCTAAATGCAGTTGACAACTGTATGAATCTTATAGCTAATGTAAGTAGCTAATGCAAATATCAACATTGTAGTAAGAAACACTCAGAAGCAGTAAGTGACTGATAGAAAAGTGATTGTATGGACTTTATGTTGAAAAGTAAATATTTACTCTCCAGCATTGACAGATGCCTCAAGCACCATAGATCTAAAAAAGGCATTGATTCGCCCTCCTCCAGCCTCTCTTATCTCCTACTTATGAAAATATCTAGCAAATAGTACATCATCTGCTTCCTCCATAGCCCGAGTGCCTCAGAGCAGCCACTCAGGTAATTTGCTGGTATCCAACAGTGCAATAGTTAATTGTAGTGCTTGAGGTACCGAGCGTGGGGCTCTGCTGTAGCCTCCTGCAACGCAGTCATCCAGTGATGCTCCTGCTTCGCCAATGCAGAGCTCAGACTGTGGGTCAGTTCCTGGCCCTCTCTACATCCAGCCATGTGCTAAAAGGGGGGAAAAAAAAAAAAGGTTTTTATCTGCAAGAAATTTTATCCCTTGAAGAAGCAGAAAAGAAAACAACCTGGGAAAATGCGACTGTGCTCTTTAAGAGCAGACTGGCGGTCGGTGGCTCCCTGTGCCGCTCTCCTCTTTGCCCTCCTGGAATTGCCTTGAAATAACTTAAATGAAGTTGAGCCGTTCTGAGGCTGTCAAGTTTGTAGGACCTCCTTGGCAATCAATTTAACCTCCTGGAATCATTTTTTTTCTGCTGCCTGAAGTTGCTGAGTCAGTGATGGGTGTCCGGGGGCTGCCTGCAAAGCCGGTCCTGGTCCCTCTTCCCCAAGGAGCCACCCAGGGACTTCTCTCCCGTGCAGAACTGCCGGCGGATAAGGCACCTCGCGCTGTTCCTCCGCCTCGCTATTTTTGGAAGGGGCACTCGCAGATGCTGTGTTTTAAAACGACCCGTGTGTGTCATCAGCTGGGGGGGGTGGGACACCCTTTGGGGGCACCTGTGGCTGCGTCCACCGAGCGTAAACCAGCCTCAGCCTTCCCACTCCGCTCAAGGGGAGTCCTTCAGCATCCCAAAGGACTTTCCCTGCCCCTTGAGTGGAGCAGCCATTTCAGCCTCACGTTGGCTCTAAAAGAGAGAAACGCAGCGGGCTCCCTCACTTTTGTCCCCTTTTGGGGCTCGCCTGTCTTTAGAAGAACCCTTTCAGCTGCAGGTGGCATTGGTTGACATTGGCAGGGTACGTTCATGCGTGCAGCCGGTGAAAGGCATCCCTCCCGCCCATCGGAGCTTCGCCGCGCTTCACACTGCAGTAGCTTTCTCTCTACAGTTGATAATTACTCACCTCAGAAATAAATAATCACAAAGTGGAGGATACAGAGAGTCGTTTGCAGAAGAAGAGAACTAAGAGCACTTTGTCTGTGTCTCCTACGGAGCCTCCACATCAGCCGGAGGGATCTGCCCAAGCAGCTATCTGAATGTTGTGCTCAGTAATTACTAACTACATGCACATTTCTCTTTTATTTTATTTTGCCTGATGATAATTAAGTGTGAGAGCCTTGTTTAGCAGCCTCTCACTCTGTGCTGCTCCCAGTTGTTTTCAAACCTGGAACAGAGGATGGGACCTGCCTTGAAATGATGTGACCCGGTAAGATGCCACCCAGCAAGGACACTATACCCTGAGAAAAGCGATCCAACCTGAAAAATCCTCCAGATTAAGGCCAAAAGACAGCTGCAGTGTAAGGCTGTCTTCCAGGGGCTTCACCTAGAAAAGTGTTTAAAAGGAGAGGAATAAGACATTTGCCAAGTTCATAAAACTGCGACCTTGAGACACACGTCACCAAGACATCACTGGCTTTGACGATAGGGTCGTGGCACAAGGGGACCACCATAGCGACTTGGAAATGGACCTTTGATGAGATAAGACATTTCAAGGAGAGATTTGCTGGTAACAGGGGGTTTGGGTGTTTGCAACACTTGGATTCTGCTTTTGCTTTCACCAGAGCATCTAAAGCCAATGAAGTAAATGAAGTTATAGGAGTTCTGCATCTGTATCGGTGGCTCATTGCATCCAAATTGTGCAGTGAGTCAGGGCTGGGTCTTGATACGTCCTGCACCCACATAATTTGCAGACTGCCTGTCCCTATTGCTCTCCTCCTCCATCAAGTCCCGCTGCCTGCATGCAGGGAAATAACTCCAGGGACTTTGATAAGATTATTCCCGTGAAGGAGACAGGGTGAGATGGGACCCCCCTTTTGCAAAGCCAGTCCTTTTTTTCCTCTTTCTTTTGTAGGTGCTCCGGTGTCTACAGTCAGGCTGGAAGTGTATGGGCCAACACAGATGTCTGTGTAAAGTTTTATTGTCATCAGAGCAGAGAGGTGTGTGGATGGAGAATATTTTCTTCACATAGCTAAAATTCAGGTTTCTTTTATTTCTTTTTTTCACTCTTCATGCGATGCCAGCAGCTCGGAGAGCTGCTGCCTGCAGTCTTAGGTGTGCATTAGCTTCCATTTGATTGCTGTACAGCAACTCTTCTTATCTTTGAAAATTAACCATTTCATAAGCACAGAGGAGGTGTCTCGCAACGTGAGCGTAATGCACCAGGCATTGCACCAAAGACTGCAGAGTGCACCACTCTTTTAGTCAATGCTGAGTCTTTGACACCTGAAAGAAAAAGTATTTTCCAGCCCTGTCAGATGTACAGAGCAATTATGCAAAACTGTCTTTAAGAAGATATTATTCTCAGGACTTTTTTTTTTTTTTGTGAGAGGTAGTATTTCACAAAGTATTTCACCTTTTCTTTGTTATATAATTCAGTGCCACTTACAGTAAATTATATTTGTGTAGTTTCATTATCACATCTATGTAAATTCTGCTGCCCTCCAGTAAAGTATCCTCAGACTTTAAGATGCAAAATGATCTTATTAAGATAGGGTATAAGATAAAACAAAGGAAAGGCAAGCAAGGTGGTTCCTTTCTCTGCATTGACTGCATGGATGTTAATGAGAGTCATCTCCATGTACAGGTCTAGCATCTGGTTGCTATATTTATTTTAATTGTAGATATTTTTTTTTCAGGGAGAAATCCAAATCCCATTTGTGCTCTCTTATGACACAAACCCCTGCAAATTTGGAATAAATCTATAGATGAAACATCCATGTGCTTTTTAATTGCTCCCTTTCCACTAACTAAATATTGTGGGATGTTTTAGGGTGAGATATGAACTTTCCAGCTTCATCTCTTTTCCACTCCTGTATTGTCCTAGCTGCCTGCAGTTGACTCCTTGTAGGTCATTTCCAGCAACATAAGCAAGACAAGCAAACAGCAAAATTGCAAGATGCAAATGCCCTTCATTTTTGGCTTTGAGTCAAAAAATAATAAGTTCACAATAACCCTGCCAGAATATGCAGCAAGGGTGACTGCATATTTCTTCCTGCTAGTGTGACAGTGCAAGGGAGTTGAGCACCGCGAAGAGACAAGCCTGTGTTCCCCTGGACCCTGCAGCATGTGCCTTGTCTTAGGTTTTAAAGGTTTTTCTGGATAAAGCATAAATGATTCCACATAGCCAGCAGCTCGTTTCCCCTTCTTCAGCAGAAAAAGTAGGTGTGTGGGGGGAAAGCAGGTGATTTAAAGTTATGTCAAAATAACACTAAATGAAGAACAACTTGTTTTTTAAAAGCTGCTGTGGGTGTAGGGAAGAAATTTTTTTCTGGGTGATGCCTCTGGTGAAGATGGGAGGGCAGCTGGGGACCCACAGGGGTTGGAGCCGAGAGCCCAAACTTGACTTGCCGGTCCCCAGCCTCCCACTGTGCTCCGAAATACCACCCAGGTGTCTCATGGGCCCCCAAATACTACATAGTAGAGTCCTCTGTATCAGCACCCAGGCTTTTGCACCTCAGGACAAGCTCGGTTCCTGCTGTCAGTCTTGGGTCTGTTTGTTATCTCTGCATTTTCTCCATCACCCCTTTGCAGGCAGCTGGTCCGGCTCTGATGCTGACCTGTCCCAGGTTTTTCTTCCTTTTCGAGCCTCCCTGTCTCCAGCCATCCCTCTATAACTGCTCTTCAAACATCACCCCTTCCTCCCATCTCTTGTTTCTCAGAAGATTTTTCAAAATTGAGTAACTTGCTTTAGCATCCTTGGAGCTGAAGGGTTTGAGGTGGCTTCTCCTCCCTGCTCTCCAGGGAGCCGCGGTTCCCCACCGCTGCCTGCTGCGTCGACGGTGGGGACATCCTCGTGGTGGGAATAGACTAAATGATTGCATGAACTCCTGGACGCTTTGGAGGTCAAGATTTGGGACTTGGCAACCATCTCAAGATCTTGAGTTGAAAGTATTGGGATGCTGCTACGACATTGCACGCAAGAGGAAGAAGCGATAAAGTCTGGCCATGGAGGGACGCTCATCTTCCAGCCTTCAGATTTCTCCCAGCTAAGCCCGTCTCTTATTTAGCTGAGGTCCAGCTCCAGCACTGGAGGCTCTTTATCTCCAGCTGGGAGGAGGCAGTGGAGAAGAATCCTGCAGTGAGCAGCACTTTGGGATTTTGTGATAGATGCCGTCTACCTCATTACTGAACAATGAAACTTTATTGTTCCCTCTGTTCTATTGATTTTTATGTCTCCAAAGCACACTGGTGAACTCTGAAATGAATATCTGTCAGAGGAGGAGGACCGCTGTTGCTGATCTGCATCTTTGAAGCGAATGTCCATGGATCAAGTCCTGGGGCACCGTTGCTGCTGTGTCTCTGGGAGGGGAGGGACGGCTTCCCCAGCACCTCCCCGGGGGTTTGCAGGGGCTGGGGGCTGAAAGCGCGGTGGGGGTTTGTCCTTCCAGTGCACCCAGGCTGAGAGAAGGATGGACCTACCTACAGACCCGGTGGGGAGGGCTGCACCGCAACCTCTCTGCTGGAAAAAGGCAGTATTTGGGCCAATATCCCTGGAATTCGGCATGGATCTTCTCAAACTAGCTTGGCTTAGAGATCGAGGCTCCGCTGATGGGGACTTCACTGAAAACTCCAGCCTGGGGCAGCTCTGTGCCTGGCAGCCTCCCTCCATGGGCTGAGCACTGGGAAGGGACCCCACATCTCCCTGACACTCTCCCCCAGACGCTGGTGTCCTCCGTGTGTGGCCACCCTGCCTGCAACACCAGATTAAATGTATGTATTATTTGTTTCAAGTTTGTATATAGCCCTCAAGTGGGGAAGCATTTGCCCTGCAGTCTACATATATATCTGGGAACTTCACAATTAGTTAATATTTTATGCATAATTCATAAAATTATACTACATTTTCTGGGAATAATTAGCTGACTCTGTACCTCTAATGAACTGCAGGTTTAGCTATGACAAATACATCGGGCGACTCCAAGGGATAGCAACACGCAGGCGCCTTTAAGCAAAGTTCAAGCAGCTCCTAAATTAAGCAAAGCAAATCCCTGAAGATGCAGTATTTATGCACTGAAGCAAGAAGGGAGGGCTCTCGTCTCACAAGTCTCATCAGCCGTCACAGCCCAAGAAGCAAGAGAGAGAAAATAAAAGTTATTTATGTTTTGCTAATTGGGAGCTGGGCAGCTCAGGTGAGACTTTCCTCCTTTTCCTTTATTTGGGTTATTGCATGGAGCCATCATGGAAACGATTGCTGGTGTGGAAACATCGGGACGAAAATGGATAGAATCGGCACGAAGGTTTTCAGGCTTAAATTGCAAACTTTTCTTAAAATTCTGGTCTGAATTGGAGGAAAGCAAAATCCATTTGAGCTGGTCTGGTTTTTAAAATAGGAAGCAGGCAATTTTGTCAAAATGCTTATTTCCACAGCAGTTCTCCTGCCTCGGCGGGTGCGGGGCTGCCTTCTCCCAGGGAGCTCAGCCCCAGCACCAAACCCCTTTGGGGCCGCCCACAGAGGCAAAGCCGGCTCTGCTTTGGCAGTAGATATACACCCAAAAAGTTGAAAATTTGGGTGCTGGGTAAGCAACGCCTGCCGTGACACAGGAGACAGCCTTTTCCTCTCGCCTCTCGCTTTCAAGCTGAATAACTCATACAAACCCTGGAGCAAAGCCAGCACCCGCAGGGTGCTCTCAGCACCCGCCTGCTGCCTGCTCCCAGCCAGGGACCCTCGCTCCGTTGGCATTCATTTATGGCATTAAATCCAGAGCAGGCATCCCAAGGCAGGAGAGCATCTTCTCCTGCCCTGCTCAGCCTGGCTGCTCCATCGGACCCGGCATCAGTGCTACAACCAGGTGGCACGATGCTGGATGCCGGCAGCATCTCCAGGGCACACACTTCTCCTCCCCGCTCCCCGGCTGCCTCCTGCTCACGGATGTGGGCAAAAACAAGCTACTCACTGAAGACGACCTCAGAAACCTGGAGATCTAATACACTGCTACCAGGAGTCTAAAATATTAAATTTTCCCTAGATGGCATGCTCCCTAAATGAGGAGGCAAGGCGAGCCCATCCCGCAGCAGGCAGCCGCACTGCCGGGGCAGACATATCCACTGCCAGTAATTGACTTTAAGTGGAGGGCTGCAAACTGGTAAATATATTAACTTTATGTGCCCCTCTGACATTTAAAAAAAAATTAGATTTTCGACTCTGTTGTAGGTACAAAGGAAGACACGGAGAAAAGCTGCGTGTGTCAGGGGGTGAGCACATTAAGGCAGACGATGATGACACCTGTCTGGTTGAGTTTAGGCTGACAAAATTCAGCAGAGAGACCTCGGTGGAGGGAAGAGGATGCTCGGGAGAAGCAGTGCTGGCAGGGCCCTCCTCAGAAGCGTACCTCATTTTTTTTAATTAGGTTGTAACTCAATTACGAATGCAAAGCTCTTCATTCCTGACAAGTTTTCCATAATCTTAATTTGATCTCATGTCAGAAGGGTACCTTCCTCTGATAACCAAGCCCAGCTAAGAGTTTAACTAGAATAATAGCTGATTAAAAGGGGTTAATAGATACACCTCAAACAGAAGTAAATTAACGGGAGACGCTGTCTGTTGGCTAATGGGATCAGAACAGTATTTGTTTAGTTTATGAATGATTAATCTCCCTCTCTCGGCATTCCTCAGATGCTAATTGCACTTAGGGAGCCCGTGTTTGTTTTTACAAGAGTTGGAGGTGGCAGAAGGAAGGCGATGGTTGGCCCGGGGGGGAGCTCGTTCACCCCGCGTAATGGGCTCTTGGCACAGCCAGGGGGAATACCGGTAAAACCACGCTAAACCAGACCTGACCCCAAACGTGTGAAACTCTTGAATTAAAGATATTATTGCAATAATTTGAGGTATTTTATGAGAAAAATTGTAAAGTGCACAAATGCACCGAGCGCCGAGACTTGTCTCACCCTCCTGCCTGGACGATGGGTGAGTTTCAAACCACAAAACTACTTGGATTTTTTTTCCCTGTGGAAATACTCCAGACTGATCACAGAAAAGCTAAAAGAAAGGCCAAAGGAGGGAAACCACTTCTCATGGCAACTTTTGCATTTGACAATTCAAAGCAGGAGAGCAGAAGCATTTGTCAGAAGCGCTGGGAGGGAAGCAGTAATTGCCTGGAAGCAGCCACAGATGCAGGGCTCACTCCAGCTGCTGCTGCATCGCTAAGAGGTAACCAAATCATTTTCCTCTCTACACACTTGTCAGCATTTTAATCCTCCATTATCTTTGTACCTAACAATACAAATGTGCTATCTCAGCCATACTGTGAATTTACTAGCAAACAAACCATTTTAAACCAAAAAAAAAAAAAAAAAGGTTTTTCATCCCAAGCTTAGCAAGCATGAGGCATTTTCTAAATAAAGCCTTGCCAAGTGGGGGCCCCGATTCAGCGAGATACCAAGGCATGTGCCACCGAAGTCAGCTGGCACCAGCCAGCTCAAACTTTCAGCATGTTTGCAAAGGGCTTATTGAGTTTGGAGCCAGGAGGAGCAGTTTTGGAAGGCAGGTGCCCATCCCGAGTGCAGCATCCTTGCAGTGATGGGGCAAACTATCTTTGAAGCTATGGCAGTCATTTGCAGAGATCGAGGTACCTGGACTCACCAAATTACTGAGCTGTGACAAAGGCCAGTTCTTTGTCCAGTTTCGTTTTAAATGTCCCAGGTGACAGTGGGTGTGGCTTTATGGACGAGTAGGGCTCATTGATGAGATAATTTGTGTAGTGGAGAGGACACTGGGGTGCTCAGCCTGTGTTCACAAGTCTTCCAGTCCTTGACTTCACCAAGGGATGGATGTTTGAAAGACACAAGGGACATTGGGAAGACCAAGCCAACACCATTTCTGCACAAGACCTTTTTTCTAAGTTTGGGATGAATTGAAATGATCTGAGGGGAATCTCATTTTAATCTCAAAATTCTGCTGTTACCAAAATTGCATGCTAAGAAATGGGATGCTCTTTTACTATTCGCCATAAATAATGTTACTTTGTACTGTTCCCAGGTATTTCATTCATCACTGTATCATACAGAAATCCTGAGCTGAATAAAACCTTCTGAAAGAAGATGAGGAGACGCACTCTGCCTTATAGATTATTTTACAGTTACTGAAGCCATTCGTTTTCTCTGCCTGCTTTCCACAAACATGGAAAATAAACCATATACCAGGAGGCGTGACTTCTACTTTTTGCCAAACAGCATTGAAATAAATCCCCTATCAAGGGAGTCACCTAGAAATTTTGGTTTTAATAATAAATTACTGGATTATTGGCTTTCCAGCTTGATGGTGCAAGCAGCACTCTCCAAGGCTGGGGGAAGCTCTAGCAAGGCAGGTTTTGGCCAAGGTCTGATTTTTTGGGGGGGCTCAGAGCCAGGGCAGGGTGTGGGTACAAAGCTGTGAGAGCCTTTGCAAAACCTGGGTGGGGAGTCCAGGCATTGCTTGTTGCTGGAGTGTTGGAGCAGATGGGAAGTGGAGAAGCACCAAAGCATTTATTAAACACCCCCATGTATCACATTCCTGAGCCATTTGATCCCCCAAGATATGAGTATTCGTTATCCAAACCAAACTCCAGCTGATCCGCAGGGATTATTGCCTGCCTCTGCCCTGCCAAGTGAAGCGCACCTCGTCCCTGGAGTTATAAGAGATATAAACACATATGGGTGCAGGTATGGAGTGGTTGTACAAAGCGGACAGAGACCGTGCTAAACCCTTCTTTAAAAATGATTAAACTCACCCAAAGGCAACACTGGAAGAGCGGGTTAGACGCGGTGACAGGGCTTGCGTGCCGTGGCTGAGCTTTGGGACCCCGTGGAGGGCGGCCAGGGGGAAGCCCAGGGCGATGGGTGTTTCTTGTAAGGGACTGGTTGAGTGCGTGGTGCCCTCCAGCCCTTCTGCCCCGTGCTGAAGACCCATGTCTGCAGCCCAAAACGGCCTTTCGTGCAGCCCAGAGCATTCTCCCAGGCAGCGGCTTGAAAATATTCTGGCTTTTGCAGGCACTTACAGCTGCAGGTAGATGCCTAGTGAGATTTTTCAGAAGTGCCTAGGCATGTAAAGCACCTCATTCCCAGTGCAAATGCCACCAGGTGTCTGCCTGCATCATTAGGCACCTAATTGCCTCTGAAACCCGGCTCCTGGGAGCAGGGCGGCTGCTGCCAGTGGCACCCCGGCGCCGAGCGTCGTGCCGAGCCGGTTGCACCGCGGCACAGCTCCCGCGGGACACGCGGCTCTCAGCCCCATTCCCGCACCCTGGTGCCTGGCAGGCTTCTCCCTGCCTCGGTTTCCTCATGCAGAGGCTAAATTACTCACACGCCTTTGGGAAATCCTCTGAGATTTCCCACTGACGAGCCGTGTCGGAGAGAGAGGTGGTACCAAAGGGCTGATTATTGCAGTTATTGCTAAAAAAAACGCCTTTGCCTGCAACCTAGAGCACAGCATGGCACTGAGTCCGAGAACTGGGAGCAGGGTTAAAAACACATCCCGGCAGCGGATGGCAGGAGCTGCCCTTTGGCTGTCCGTATTTCTGACTTGTCCTTGCACAGACGGGCTACAAGGCGAGGAAGTTTTTGCTTCTCGTGCAGTGACGAATGGCCTGGCCAGGTAACAAATTCCAGGCTGGAATATGCCTCCTCAGCAGCCCAACATGTGATTGCAGTGGGCATTGCATTAATTCGTGAAATGTCGTTTTTAAATTGGTTTTACAGTTCACTGGGAGTGTGAGGCTGCAGCCTCAACAGCAAGTGCTGCTCGCACACGATTTTAGGAAATAATACCAGAAACTGGTCTCTGCTGCTGACCCACCACGACTGGGCCTGGCAGCAAGGAGCAGGGACCGAGTCAGGTGTGAGTTAATAAATACATACGTACCATGAGCAAAGAGCGTGCTGTATGCAATCATGAAATACAAGTGCACGCAACTTGGTTGCTGAAAATTACTCCTGCTAAACTCTTTGCTCCCATCGCCTGAACTTCCCTTGTATGCAATGCTGCAAGATGGGACTTTGTTTCCAAAAGTGCCAGGCAGAAACCGTGCCCAGGGTAGAAACAGAGATTAAGGGGTGCTGAGGTGCTGTGCTGGAGGGGAGGCTGGTCCTCAGCGCTGGTCGGGGCAGCGCCTGCTCTCAGACCAATTCGGGGGCTTAGCGGGATGCTGGGAGCTGCAGGGATCATAAAGGGCTCAAGGACCTGAACCAAGGCCATGGAAAGTCCTTCTGGCTTAGAGGAGTTAAGCACCATCCGTGAGCAACCTAACTGTCAACTCAAAGCAATGACTCAAATGGCACAAACTCCATGATACGCTTACGCACAAACCCTGGAGACTCCAGTTAACTCCTCTCCTGCCTGAAGGAAAGGCCCTTTCCCTGCTGAGCAGGTATTTGTTTGCTCTGGTTAAGTGTTAATATGGGTTTAACAGCTGCCAGGCTCAGGAACGAGCCTGTGCTGCCCATGTGTGCCAGCACCATCCCCTGGTCCACGGGGTGAGGTGGTCCCTGCCACATCCCGCTGTTGAATTCCCATCAGTTGAATTCCCAGGTTAAAACGTGGTCACGCATCAGACGTGCCAGCAGCTTCCTACCCAACAGATCTGGATGTTCATCCTCAGATCTGCTGATTTTAGGGATAAAATATGTCTCTTACTATATTTTGCCCCTGTTAGCACAGCATAGGCACCGCAGCAGTGATTTCAGGGCAGGAGCTGCCTCCCTTGCCGTCACTGTGTCCCACCAACGGGACGAATTATGGCTCCTCTTCACCCCCAGAGCCCAGGGTGAGCTTGCCAAGCTGCCAGTCAGAAAACAAGCAAGCAAAGAAAAAAAAAAATCCCAAAGAAAAAAGAAAGAATCTAAACCCCTTCATTTCTGTCATGTGTTTTTTTTTTTTTTAACCTGGAAAATGAACTAGAGCCTATAAGCCCTGAATCCCACAAGGGTAGTAATGGCAAGTCACTTTTCGGAGTGTAATCACACTTGGAGAGACAAATATCTGCAGCGTGTCTGCATGGGCAGGATTCATGCCCAAGAGCCGCCGGCTTCCTCCAGCCCCTTCAAGCCATCCGAAGGCTTTGAGAGACCTTGGCACAAGTCTACCAATTCCCCCTCGGTTGTGTTTTATTTTAATTTTTTTTCTCTCAAGCAGACCCTGCTCTTAGGAATCATTTGCTCTTTATTCTAATATGTCTCTTAACAGGCAGGAGGCTGCGCTGATCTCCATGCGATGTGTCTATCATCTTAGTCCAGGCATTTTAATTTACACTGCAGTAAAAAATTTGGCACCCAATGTTTTCTACTTTGAGCCACAACACAGAGGCTGTGCCAAAGGTTTGACTGTGCTTATTTCCCTCTTCCATTTGGGGGGTGCATGCATGGAAGAAGGATGTCGAAAAGAAAGAAACCCCCCCAAATCTGGGATGACAGTTTTTAATCATGTCAGCTCACGATCGCATTGCTGGCATGACTCTGCCAAATGAGTATCTGTCTGTCTGTCCAGAGGAGCTTTGCAGCACGCAGAAATATAGGCGATGTATCCTAAAACATCGACAGAGGCTGTTTCTCTCTAGGACTAGTAGAAAATATGGGTTGCTTTGCTTGAGGAGGTTGCACCAGTACAGAGGTACTTCCCAGCCCCCTTGGGTAGCCTTCGGAGCTGCACTGGGGAAACCTCCGGCGAAGGGACGAGGCTCTGGGTGTCTCCGGGACCTTTTCCCTGCCTCTCCCCTCCACCTCGGAGCGAGCTGAGGGTTGGTGCAGCCCCAACGCTGAGCTCCAGGAGCCAAGCAGCCAAGGGGACTCCTCTGCTGCTGCAATGCAGGGCTGAGTGCAGGTTGCAGAAAACGAAGGACATACAGACACTGCAGAACCAGGTCCGGAGGCTGGAGGGGAGGATCGGAGCCCAGCCCGGTGCTGCTTTCGCTTTCCCGTTTGGCTACATCCATTTGAAGCCAACGCCATCCATAAACAAGCAGCCAGCAAAGGGCACCTCGGGCACCATCACATTTAGGAGGTGAAGGGGCAGGAATGCAACCAGGAATAGGCAGGACTGATTTGCACTGTCCTACGTCGCTTACCTAATGCTTTGGCAAGAAGCTGGAGCCAATTCATCACTGTTTATCCCCAAAACAGCTATTGCCTTTGCCAGCTAATGTCTGGGGAGAGTCACCTCTCCTCCCTCCTGGGGCCATTCCTGCTTTGCTTTTCAGGGAGGTAGCACTAATTCAGCTGGGCACAGGGAAAATGCGCTGATAGGAACACACTGATCCAAAACTCTTAAAAAAACTTCAGGGAAGAGCAAAAAAAGGAGCAAAGCAGATTTCTTTCTCTCTTGTCTTGCTTATTTATCACCCCCACTGTTTTCAATATAAAACAAGGAGAGGACGAAAACCAAACAAAAAGCCACTGTAAGTGGGGAGACAGCAGCCTTTGCATTTCTTTTATGCATGTGAATTGTTCCCATGAATTAGGATATTTTTGGTTTGGACAAATTCCCCAAAACTAGAAGGGATGAAAGGTCAAAAAGAACTTCTTGGATCAAAATTTCCAAGCAAGAGGCTGGTTTTCCTGCTCCTCTTTCCTTATCTTAGTCTTGATTCTTGCTGATAATTGGTAGCTTCATTTATTCCTATACTCTTACTGAGCAAACCCCCCTGCCATAAACTAGCCCCAGCTTTTTTTCTACAGACCATCTTCAAAACCTGTGTAAACAGGAATTTAAAAGATGAACACACCTTCAGAAGACGGAGCAGAAGATGAAGACAAGGAGCGAAGTTGCGGACAGTGTATGTTTGCTATTGCCCAGAGAGATGGGGAAACAGCCAGCCATGAGGAATAGCATGAAGAATTGGAGCCATCTTGGCGGGTCGCATGTTGGCAATGCCTCAAGGACAAGAAACAAATGATTGACTGCTGTGTTTGTAATAGGATGGAGGAGAACGGATGGCAGGCAGGGAGACACGGTCCTGCGGCTGGAAGGAGCAGGAGGGAGATGCTGGTGGAGATGCAAAAAGCCACCCGCTGGGTTACCCTTTGGAGAACGTTATTCCTTCATTTTTTCCTGTCTTGTTTGCTGTCCTGATGGAGTAGCTGAGGTTCTGGGCATCCACAGAGTGGGATGGAAAGTAATGGGGAGAAAGGACAGGAAAATGGGACCGAAGACACAAGGAGCAAGGAGAGGAGGCTGCTGACTTGTGGGACATGAGGTTTCTTCTGAAAGTACATTGGAGTTTCCTGGGGAAAAGGAAGGCTGAGAACGGGAGAAGGGACAGAAGACGTCAGACGGGGACACAGCAGTTGGTGCACAGAGTGACGGGGGTCAGGGAACCTCAGTGTTACAGAGCACAAGGGAAGCAGTGGGGAGATGGGCAAAAAATAAGCAACAATAAATATTTCAGGACCTGTACTACTCATGACAGCTGTAACAGGCGTATATCAAAAGCTCCCACAAACCCTGGAAATTTCATTAAGAAGTCCACAATGCCTGGACACATATGGAATTATGATACTCCTCATCCTTTCCCATGTCAAAATCCTCCAAGCCTCAGCTACCTTAAAAAGTTGTTTATAATAGATCTGAGAGTTTACATCTTCTTAATGCTACCATATAGGGTATTTGCAGCTGGATATATTTGACTGATATAGTACATTCTTTATGGTGATCATTCCTTGATTAAAAAAAATATTTTTTCTGTGTCAGGCGCTTTCTGTCACTATCTACCATAAATCAATTTGTCACATAGATGGTAATAAAACAAGAGGTGCTTGTTCTCTTAAACACTACATCCAAGAGGCTTTCGCAGCATCGTCATAGCTGTGCTCAGAAGTCGGACTCGGTGGTCCTTGCCCTGATGGTCCCGGGAGGGCAGCACGGCTCGGTGGCACCGGAGGGTACGGGGGGAAGAGTCAAGGACTCTCCCAAGCATCGCTGGTGTCCCAAGGGTCACAGCCGTGTCCCAGCACCAGGGGTGAGGACTGAGTCCTGCGCCAGCCACACTCACTGCAGACATCCCCAAACAAACCCGATCCAAACTGAAATATTTGAAATACTGGGGCGTCCCGTCCTAGGCAATGGTGCTGCAGGGTGTGGGTCAGTACCTGTGAGTGTCTCCATGTGTTTTAATAAGAAAAAGCCTTTTCTCTTACTGCAATGACCGGCAGAGTCCCACAAAGTGATGCTGAAGCCGCTTCTCCTTTCTGCGTAATGTTCTCAGAAACGCTGCTTTCCAAAAACCCCCGTGTTTCTCCTAGTGAAATATTCTTATTTTTTTTAAATTTCATAGCTTGGAAAGACGGGACAAGTCAGCTGTGCTGTGGGAACCCGAGTACCAGCCTGGCTCATGGGCCATCCGTCTCCCGCTCCTCACTTTCAGAGCTTCTCAAATTTCAGGCTGGCATCTCTGATCGTAAGTCTACTTAACCATTTTAATAGCACTAAATGGAGTCTGTGTTACTGCCCTTATCTGCTCTCTATGTCTTCCGGGTCATACATGCTTAGTTTACTGTCAGAGACAAGTTTTTACTGCTGTCAGCACTGCAGCGTGGCGGTACCTGCAGAGCAGCAGGCTGCGGGCTCTGCTCTGCCTTCTTCATTGTCAAGAAAATTACCACCCGCAATCTGATTCCCGAATATTTGTCTTGCGGTTTCTTAATTGGTGCCATCAAGGAAATGCTGGAGAAAAAACGCTACACGGTGCAAAATAAAAGGTGATGTTATCTATTTACAATCCTTTTGTGCAAAGGTAATAATAATTAACATAACAACAATGACTAATAATTAGAATTGCCTGCATTAAGTTAAGGACATGATTTTGTTTTCCTTTGTGCACGGGCAAATCTGGACTTGTTTTCCTCTTGTCACCAAGGGAAAAAAAAGTGGGAGAAGACAGTAAGTGCACAAGCAGGGAAAATGCATTTAGCTGGGCATATGCAGAGGCTCCAGTCACAGCCCCAGACCCTTGCCCACTGCTGGCAGAGGTGGCCCCTGGCACACACCCGGCTTTCCACGCAGGGTGCTGGGCGTTCTGCGTGCCAGCTCCGTCTACGTTTGGCCCCCCAAGAAACCCGGTCAGCTGTCTTTAAAATCATACCAAGCAGAACAATGCAGGTGAAGATGATAAAAGATGCAGAAAGATGCACACGTGGCTTCATTTTCACCCCCCTTCACTCTGAGCCCTGCAGGCTGGATCTGCAGTTCCAGCAGCTCAAGAAAATCTTTGTCAAATTAATAGACTTAAAAGTAGAAAACACCAGCCGAGACTCCGGGCACGCTTCTGAGATCACCCGCTCGGGTCTTGCACCAACAGCACTGATGGAATTACTTTTGCTTTACACCAGCAGAAATAAAACAAGATCAGGTCCACTATCTGGAAGATAAGGACGAAGTTTTACAGCCTCCTTTTCCTTATCACCCCCGGACTTTTTAATACTTTGGAAGTATAATGAACAAGGTTGTGCCAATACCCGGCTCTCCGGGCTTGCAGGCACTTCTTGCCCCTCCTGCCAGCAAGTGGGCTCTCATACCCTTTTCCTCCAGAAATTCAGAATGCGAGCAGCACCGGGGCCCGATAAACGATCAGTTGTTTATGAACAGATCATTTATTAAATCCTGTTTGGCTAAAGTAATTCCTGCCAGCGTGAAGGTACAACAAATTGAAAATGAATAATCTCTCCTGCAATTCGCAGGGGCGGGACAGCACCCCCCCTGCGCGCTCTGTTACTATATTTAGCCCAGATACAGTAAATGCATTCCTGTATGGAAACCACTCTCCCCAAAGAACACTTTTTGAGCGTCTCGATAGCGGGCTGCCGGGAGAGGCTGCAGAGCAGTTTGATGGCCCTGGGGGTGTTACCGGAGTTGCTTCTGCTGCAGGATGCTCGTGCTGGGCACGGAATTACTGCAAACCCAAACGCGGGGCGCAGCGTTCGAGCCCGTGAGCTGGGATAAATCCATTGTAACAGCTGTGACTTACCCAAACGGTCACTCCAGCTTTGGACTTACCTAGTTACAGGCACGTTGCTCCTGCTTCATCTGATGCTGGGCCTTAATATAACTTTTAAATCATTGGGAAATGAACTTTGCATTTTATTTCCTCAGACCGTGAAAAAATACATTGCTGTATCGTGCCCTGGGATAGGGACAGAGACAGCTATTTATATCATTTCCAGCAAAACACCCTACGAAACATAAAGTAAACTGGAAAATCAATAATTATTATTATTACAGTGTCTCCGGGTCTCTGGTGTGCAGGGCACTGTACATCCCCACTCCAGGATCCAGCCCCTACTCAGAACATTTACAGCTGCGGTAGCAGGGATGCACCGCGGGAAGGGAAGGAAGGAACAGGGAAACTGAGGCAGACAACTATTTCTAAAGAGAAGTTTATGGCACAGCAAGAAAATCTCTGTCCTCACTGCCCAAGTCCCCTGGCAGGGAACAAGGGTGCCCCAGTGTGACGGGAGCATCTCTGCAGCAGTGCAAGAAGCACAGGGCCATGGCAAAGCACCGTGGGGCTGATGTTTTGGGGGCTGAGTGTTTCTGGCAGTGATATAAACCTACCCAGATGATGCAGCTGTGCCCTGGAACATTTTAGGGCAGGCTTTTGTGCCATGCTTTGCTGGGTTTGGCTTCCCTGCTGGGGTATTCCCCTCCCCAGGACCCCCCCTGCCCCGCATCCATCCTCGGTGGCCACGCGGCAGGGAAAGGCGAGCGGGGCGTCGTGGTCCTTCTCGCAGGATCCTCATCCCTTGGAGGGGCTGAAACCCCACAGTGGTAGCTTGGGCTGGTTTCATCAAGGTGGGCTTGCTCTGCCACACTGGTACAAAACCTCCTGACAGACGGACAACAGATCCCATCGACGGGCAGGGAGGAAAGGAGACACGGGCTGGGATGTGCCTAGGACAGCAATCTGCGGTGCTTTGACTGCAGGAATGCTTATCATGGTCTAAAAACACTGATCTATGGATCTCACTCCACCACCCAAGCAGCTTTCGGGTAAAAGAAACCACCAGACCGAAATCTCAAGGGAATTTCAAAGCTTATGGCACTGGCACATTGCTTTTAGATCAATCGTCTCTATTTTAGGGGCAGTACAGCAGGAAAAACCCATTACTCTTTTTCTTGTCCAACCGGCACTGACGTCTTCACCGCAGCAGTGGGCTCGGGAGGGAGAGGAGCTCAATGGTGGCGAGTCCATGTTCTTCCCTCCCTCCCTCCTTTCCCTGCATCCCTTGTGCATCACGGAGCAAGGCACGCTCCGGCTGGCATCGCGATGGGTTGGGAGTGCGAGCCACCCCTTCGCCTGGCTTTATTTTTAGTGCGTGCACAGAAGGCAGATAATGGCGATTGATGTGCTTTTTCCTTCAGGTTTAGGTTTCCTGTCAGCTGAGCCACAGATAAACCATAAACACGAAGAACAAACAAACAATTAGCCTCCCTCGGACCCAGGCGCAAAGGCACTCCGCTAAGGTTTATAGCCCTTTTCCAGCTTTACTGCCAAGATAAATCTTTCACCACCCGCTGCCCAATCAACCCAAATACAAAAAAGTTTTTGTTGTTTTTGTTTTGTTTTTTTTTTTACAGTAGATATTTGATTTTTTTATATTTAGGAAACATTAAAACAAGGGTGCGGACAGGGAGGTGGGGACCAACATGTAAATTATACATCGACCTAGAGGATGTGCTGGCTTAATTCTTCCTGGTGTGGGACCAGATGAGAGGCAGAACAACCTCTGCTTCCTCTGAGCTGTGGTTTCCACCACTGCTGGACCTCCGTGCGCAGCATCCTTTGGCTCCACGCACCCACCGGCGTGATCTCCGCATGCCGACGGGTGTGTGAGACTGAAGGATGCTGCTTGCACACCCCATTGTCTGCTTTATTACCCAGATTTGCTTTTCAAACCCAAGAAAATTAAGATAAGTCTGTTTGGGAGGTTGTTTTTTTTTCTATCCTGCATTTCTGTTTACTCCCTCAGGTAGGTTTTTTGGTCACTGGGTGGAAATTCCTTTCGGGGTATCACTGGTGCATCACCAGCATAAAAGGCTGATTCAGTTTTGGTGGTAAATTACCCATGTCCTTTTTTTTTTTTCCATATGACTGTGAATTTTGTCAAAACTTTGTGTGGCAGTTTCATTTTGTGTCGTTATTGTCCAGTGAGGGAGAGCTGGGAGTGCTAAATTAATTTCCGTGGTGAGACCAATAAATTCAGCTCTCCTGCTGTAAAAGATACATTAATTTTGCTACATTCCCCTTTTTAATAGGCACAAAGCCACCTGGATAAATACTGGTTGCACACACAGAACAGCCATGGACCTGGGCACAGAGACTGTCAGCTAAAACAAATAAGTCAGATGTTAAGAAAACAGTATATGCAGAGAAATTTCACTTTCTTTTGACTTTGGTTTTTAGCATTTTTTATGTGAGGTGAGGGAAAATGGTAGGCTCCAATAATCTCATCTACCTTAAAGACATGAAAAGGAGATGAAGAATATTCTCTGGGTTTAAAATATTCAGAGTTTTTAATGTTTAATGTCAAATATGTTGGTTTTGATAAATACAATAAGGGAAGAATTAACCTCATGTATGGTGCGCTTGCACATGAGGCTATTCCCTCATTATAGCTTCACTGCTGGTAGACAAACCTGTGGACCATTTTTAATGGACTTTTTTAGGGATAAACAGGGATACTTGGGACTTGAGCCCTGTTTTCTGCAGTTCAGGGGTAACTTTCTGTTGACCAGCAGAAGTTGGCTGGAGATCTCCACTAATATTGACTGGGAGAACAGGCCTATGATACCTATTGGCATGTCAGCTCCAGAGACGGGTAAAATAGAAACCCAGCCAAGCCTGGGAATATGACTGGATTGACTATACAGAGAGCATGAGGAATTTGGGTTTGGTGCGTGGTTTGGTGTTCCCGTGGCATTTCCTGGTGAGAGCTGGGGGAAACTGGTGACACCAGTGCTTACCATTCAGTCGGCAGCTGAAATGCGTTGAACTGCAGGCAAACGCATTTGCTAGAAAGAAGATGCAGATAAGACACAATTTGGTACTTGTCACATTTTGCGGCTGTGCAACCAGCCAGCTCTGCAGCCAGCCCTGGCCAGAATTCAGACACGGTTCTTTGGGGGGTGTATCTTCTTTTAATGGGCTCATTGCAAAACCTTCCTTCTTTATGCTAGAAGTGAAAAGTAGCAAATCTCAGGCTAGTGGCTGCCCCAGGGACATGTCCGTCCAAGGTCACCCAGCTCAGAGGTCTGGATTTGGAGAACGTTCTCAGAAAGTGCTAATTCTGCAGTTGTTTTTTGAGCCTGATTCTGGTCTGGAGGGGGTCTTGGTATCGTGTATTCGGAAGTCAATCAAAGATATAATGAACAACTTTTTGGATGAATAGTCGGATGGTTCTTTAGTTCCTGAGTCTGAAGATCAAACCCAGAGGCCTCCGGAGGTTTGCCGAAGTGAGGACAGGCAGTGATGCCAAATGATGTCTGAAAGAGCTCCGTGTCCACAAGAATCCTGCTCACGGCAATGCATTCCCATTTCTTAGACGGATCTCTGTCCTGTGCTGTCTAGCCAGCTCATAGATTTCCTGCCAAATTCTCCTTGCTGTGCTATTACCTCATCCCTCCGACACACCGCTTGTCCAATTTGACCATTTTTCCTGCCCTGTCTGGAGGGTGAACTCTCCGAGACAAGGACTTTGCATCCGTTGCAGCTCCGCATTGCCCCCTCGCCCGACCCAAACGCTGTGCGGATGGGGTGAACCTGAGGTCCTGCAGCAATTTCTCTGCAGGGACCCCAAGGACTATTTTTCTGTGTTGGTCTCAGCTGGTTTGGGGTAGGTAGAGTGGGACAGGGGGCACTGCCAGCGTTTGTCAAATGCAATAGGAGAAAATCAATAGGACAAAAGGTACGGATGTATTTCCTTAAAGCTCATAACGTGGTCCCATCACCGGCAAGAAGGAAACAAAGGAGGGAAGTTGAGAAAAAAAACCTACAGACCCACTAGCCTTTGTGTGGCAGAGCAAATATCAGAGGCAGCGCATGTAAATCACCATGCAAATGAAGCTGGCAAAGCTTTAACGAGATAAAGTTACCACCAAGCTTCCCGATGCAGCCCCAAGGCTAGAGAGGAGTATTTCACTCTACGTGAGCATCCAGAGCTCAGGCACAAACTGCGCTTGCAAGGAACAGAATAAAAAGGGCAATTTAAGACAAGGGTGGCCATAAGTAGCAGACGAGAAAACACAATAAAAAGGAAGATTTCTTACTCTGCAAGTGAATCCATTTACTTCAAAGGTACTACATTTCTGTGATACCATAGCATAACGTTTTTATTGGGGACTAATTGAGCCAGTGATATAATTACGACAGTAAATTAAGGCCTGAAGTATACTCTGAATTTAGGAATAAATTCGTAAATACTTCCTTATCAGTGGCATGTAGGAAAACAGCCAGACTGATTTAGCAAGGAGGAATCCTTACATATTGGCCATCTCAAGAAAATGATGAGCCTTCTTTCCACATAAAAATGAGTGATACATTAACTGCTTTGACTACAGCCCTTTTATTCATTGCTTGGTACAATCAGTTTTACTAGTGGGTTAATGAAATTTAATTAATAGTTAATTAAGGCTTACAATCAAGTATACCCATTTTTGATTACTTTATCATTGCAGTGTTTACATCAACGTGCAAAGCACAGGCCAAAACTGATCTGTCTCTCTGAGTGCTGATGTCTGCGAGACAGAATTGGTTTGCAGATCCCAGTTCAAACCTGCCAGCCTTGGGATGCCCTTTGCAGAGGTGTATGTACCTGCAGCCTCCGGCTCTCAGAGCACCCTTGGATCTCCACGGTGAGATCCAGCCCTTGTCTCTGCACCCAAAACAGAACCGAGCCTCACCATTCCCAAAGCCGTGTCCTTTCCCAGGTACCCACCATCGAATGGGGCAGCATGGGTGCAAGCAAGGGAGAAAAGCTGCATTGCCTTTGAGTCTCAGAAAGGAGCAAGGGGTGCTCAAAACAGCTCTTCTTGGAAGGACAGGCTGTGTGTGAGTCTTTTGCCTGCAAGGATGAAGCAGAGCTCTTTAAACCCCCTGGGTTTCTCCAGTCTGGCTTTCCTTGCTGGTTTCAGCCATGCCCATCTGAACCATTTACTGGTCAGGAAAATAAAAAGGCAAACAAGCAACTAGCCAGAAGCGCTCCCAGTCAGTTCCTCCTTTCCCAATCACTATGCAGACAATTATTATCGAGGACATCCTCAAATTAGATTAATAAATCCAACTCCATCTCTTCCACTGGAATAACTTTTTTTGCAGTTCGGTGACAGTCTGGATGTCTTATGTATTGAAGGAAGCTTCAGCCGCATGTATAGCCAGCAGAAACTGGCTATTAGAAAGGAGAAAAGCCCTTGAATAATGTGTTTAATGCAGAAAATGCCACTGAACTGTTTTTTATGGAAGTGTATCCCTCAGAAACCGCTGACTTCTCTTTTATTATATTTAGCAATACAAATAGCTGAGGACTGTGTTTGGGCCCATTGCAGATAAAGTGCTGGAAAGACAGTCGTGGAGTGAAGGGACATTTATTTCTCTTACTAAGATCCGCACTGTGCTGCCACAGATGGTGAATCTTATCTCTAAGGCTTTTCTTGGGAATAAAGCATTTAGCCTTTGTAGCTGGGTCTTGTTACAAGGAGCCGAAGAGAAGATTCAATTATGTGCCACGGCACGGGGAGAGGGAATGAGCAACAACTGAATCCTGATGCAAAGGGAAGAAAGTCATGCAGTAATCACCAATTCCCTGAACTGCACACTGGGGACCTGATTGACCGCAACAATGTGAATCTAGAAAGAAAAAGAAAGATGAGAGCCTAGAGTACCCTCCAAGACAGATGTGATCTTGGGAATGGGTTGCCTGCAGATGTGCCGTCACGTGCTATCAAGATCTCTCTAGTGTTTCTCCTTGGAAGGGTTTACAGATAGAGAAATATTGCTCTCCCCTGAGATTCCCCTAGGAAACAAAAGCAAGAGCTCAGTAAACCTCCCTTCCTCAAGTAAGACAATGTGGCACAGTCTTTGAATTTATTATTGTAATTGCTACAGGAATTATTAATATCCTTGCTATATCCTTGCTAACCTTGTCTCAAAACCAGTCAAGACCAGGGGATGATATTGCATGAGTGTAGCCCATTAGGCAGTTTTACACTCTTGCAGATGGAGCTAACAATATTAAACCCTGGCCAGATTTGGCCAAATACGGTGCCAATCCCTCGCTGAGCTGGAAACCTGCTCGCAGGACGGCGTTCGCACCAAGCTGCCAGCATGCCCCGTGCCCCGCTGAGTCTCACCTCCGTGTCCAGGCAGCCCCCGGCAGATCCAAAAGCAGGGCAACCTGCTGGGTTTTCATCAAAGGCTCATTTATCTCTTGTGAAAGTACATGGCGTATCAAATGTTTTGCCTTGATTAACGATGCTAATTAAGCTAATGGATTTGAGTAATTTTACAATTGATATTTTTATGTAATTTTGTTTTTGCTCTGCGGTAGCCAGAACTTACTGCCCTGTCAGCTTCTCTCCGTCATGTTCAACATTATGCATGGACATCATCTTTAAGGTCATATAAATAAACAAAGCAAGAAAGCTCTTCATATTTATCTCAGCCCTCTCCCTGCCACCCGCTGCACGTTCCCAGGGTGTGCAGCGAAGCATATTTCAAAAACAGGCAGCGGAGTGGCCAAAAGCAATATCCCAGCAGAGAAAAAGATTGGATTTGGGGGTCAGGATGTTAGACTGGGCTTCTAGAAACTCAACTCCTCATCCCAAATCTACTACGAGTTTCCTGGGAGCCATGAGGGAGCTACTCTGTTCTCCATCAGTAAATTGGGTAAACTAGGTAGGCTGTTGGCTTGCAGGGACAGAGGCTGCAAATGAATTGTGAGTGTAATACACACAAAATTTTGGACTTGATGATCTTAAGAGTTTTTTCCAAGCTAAACGATTCTATGATTCTATAATATAGGTATAGATGTGTAAGAGAGAGGGATGCTGAGCTAAATTTGGGCGCTGAAGGTGATGCTGTAATGCTAACTGAATACCCGAGGTACAGACCGTGTAGGGCGGTGTTGCAAGGAGAAGCTATTTGCATGGCAAAAATGCTCCATGCAGCTCTAGGAGCAACGGGCAAGAATTGGGCACGCAGTTTCCTGGGTGTGGTATTGCACACACTGAGGAGGCTTTAAAAACCTTGTCGGTTTTATGTAGTGCCTGAATCCCCACAGGTGGAATTTGTGGGTCTTTACGTGTTTACAGGACACCGTCAACCAGAGAGCCATGTAACTACTGACCATGTAATTACACTGTAAGGCAAGTTCCACATGCTGACAGGGTAAATAAAATACCAGGTTATTTTTTCCCCTCTGCAAGGGAGAGGGTTATCATGAAATCTTACGGCTGCAAATTATGTAGTGATTACGGCTTCACTAACCGGGCAACTTCCAATATCATTACCGAGTGATTGCCAGGAACAGGAGACTGTTACATACTGGGGCTACATGAATCACAGATGCTGGAGACTGACCTGGGAACTCCAACAACCATTCCCACCAGTTCATTTTCCAGTCTTGTCCAGTGTAGTTTCAAGCACCTCAAAAGATGGCTTCCATAGCCAACCCTGGGAGATGGTTCTGCCCATCGGGAGGAGAAATTCACCCCTGTAGCCCTGGCTGTATTTACGTCCCATACTCCTCAACAGCATGGGTTGCTAACAGCCACCCTGGCCCTTGGCTTCAGCCTCCTGAGAGTGCCTTGGTCTGATGGCTTTGAAGGAACGAAGCAAGGAGCCAAGAGCAAGGAAATCTCTGTCCAGCCTTACTCAGCGCCCTGCTAAAGCAAGAATTATGTATGTAGAGCTACAGCTCAGCTGATAGCACTGGGCACTATCTGTAAGCCTAAATCTTGGCCAAACTTCCATAAATGTCTAATCTCTCATGCTGAGCATGCTTGCAAGAAGTGGCACACCTGGAAAACGAGAAGGCTGTGTGGGTGAGAAAAAGAAATGAATAATGATTTGCGGGGTTTCATATACTTTAAGTTTTGTGCTTGAACCGAAACAGCATTTGATTACTTGTATGTTTAGTGAACCTAGGAACCAGGTCGACGGGTCAACAAGTAAATAGCTAAGAGGCATCAGGGCGTATGCCCTGCTCTGCATGAGGACTCGGAGGAAGGAGGCAGGAGTTAAAGCTTTGGATCTGCCTTGAACTGCAGCAAAATTGTACTGTGAGATGGAGCCCATACTGCTCGGAGAGCCCAGTCCTCTTCCCAAGGGAGCTGCCCACTGCCAGGGCAGCAGCTGGGGGAGCCTGGGGTTTAGGGGGTGTCCAGGTTTTACACCTTTTTGGTGAAATAGGGCCCTGTCTTGGCAGATGGGCCACGGCCAAGTCTCTGCTGAGGCTGAACGAGTCGTATCTGAACTACTGCCCCAGGGTATCACACAACGTCAGACCTATTTCTGAGTATGTGCCACTTTTCTATGAGCAAAGCCACATGCTTTTCCTTATACTCTACAGCCCTTTAATTCAGTTTTTAATTATTATTCCTTATCATGCTCAGTGTGTTTCTGCTGCACTTAGGAAACTGTCTCTAGTGGTTAATTTAACACCTGCAAATTCCCAAAGCTGTTAACCTAAATCTAGTGGATAAAGTCTTTGCCATACATTTAAAAGATCATGAGGTCAAGCCTACTTGGGGCTGAGCTTTTGTTACCAAGCACATAGGGTATCTATTTTGCTTCCTCTATACAATAGACCACTGTAGGCTTTACACTTATTTATCATCATTATCGGAGACATTCTGCAGTTGACTGAAATGTTATGCAACAAAACAAAATCTCAGAAGTGAGTGCTTTCGGGAATATTTCTTTACTATACCCTGCTTGAGAAGGATAAATATTGATTCGGAGACTTTGGGTACATTGATTATCCTTTTAGGGAAAGCATGATAGCATTAATAAATCTTGGAATTTTGCTCTATGTATTTCTGAGAGACTGTCTTCTCAGCATGGTCACATGCTGAATAACTGATTAGGGTCCTTTTTATTTGTTTTGGGTTTTTCCCTCTAACAGCACAGTGCCAGTTCTTTTGAAATGAATGTGAGCCTTTTCGCTGCCATGGTATGAAGTCCTGCCTTTCCCCCTAAGCACATGAACAATATAGAAAGGGTCACTAATCTTAGCTCATAAACCTCTATCAAATGACAAGCTATTACTTCCCTGGCCTGTAAGAACTAAAGCTTGGCTGCCCTTTTTCTAAAAAATGGAGGGGAAAAGAAAATCCTTGAGGGGTAAACCAAGGCCAAACATTTCAGGTGGTTTTGGATGAAAAGAGAAGAAAATTTCAGTGTCCAAGGTCACCACTCATGGCAGATTTCTTGCCATCATCCTCTTCATTCAAACTAGAGAACGGTCAATTTGATTGTCTCAGAAGATCTCATCTGCCCCTATAATTGATCAAGTAGATCCAGCATTGCTGGTAACCTGAGAGGAGGAACTGTGAGCTCCCATCATGGACCAGAGGAGTGATCTCCTGATCTCCACCCTGTGAAATGTCAGATCAATGTGCCCGAGACCGTAGCTGGCCAAGAGATCCAGCACGCTTACAAGCCCTTTGGCAAAAAAAACCCAACAGAACTGCTCAAAATCCCACTCCTTCCACCTTCCCTGAGGGTATGGAAAGTAGATGATGGGTCAAAAGGGTCAGAGGGAGGCTCTGACGTCTCCTGGCAATGACCCTAAAGGAGCGGCTGTTTTTCCTTGGATGAGGAGCAAGGACAGCAAATTATGCCTCTCTCCGTGAGCTTAAAGGAAATCTTTTGGAGGACATCGGTGACCCTGAAAGATCAATGGCAGGTCAGATACCGCTCAGAAACACAGATGATATTGGCACCCTCCTGGCATGGTGCTCCAAGAAAAGCCACCCTTGGCCAATTCCTCTTGAAGATGAGGCAGCTAATTTGGGCTCATAAATCATGGATCGTGGGGAATCACATCGGAGGACTGGACTTGCAGTTCATTCTTATCAGTGTTTCTCAGGTCTTTGCTTGCTGTCAATAGCTCTCCATTTGACGTGGCAAGGGGTATTGTAATACAGCTGTAATTACAGTCCTCTCATTTTGGAGGCTCCTCAGCAGTTGTAAATGTGTGTTTAAGTCAAAGGAATTGCACTGATGTGCAGCCAATGAGGATCTGCCCTTTGGTTTTAGAGGAACTGCTTATAATTTGCTTCAATCATTTTCCTACAGGGAAGCAACCTGGCAACCTATTGGCGTGCAGACAAGAAGAAACAAACAGTATTTTCCCTGCTTTTGAACAGATTTAAGCGTGTTGGTTTATAGAGAAGGCGCATATACTTACCAAGTAAGGAGATACAACCCAGCCTTCCCACCGGAGCATGAAGCACAGTCCCCTGCTCATGTTTTCTCAAGTATATGTGGCATGTTATATTCAAAAAGAAAGCAAATAGGAAACGTTTCACGGTGCACTTGTCCTCTGGGGAAGTGGGAAAAAGAAGCTGCCAGGACAAAATTCAGACCCATCTCCTCCAGCCCTGCAGGAAGCTGCTTGGATGCCACGGTTGAAAGCAGGGTTGGAGCGGTACTTGATGTGTCCCCAAACTCTTTCTGCTCTAAAACCGCCCCCCATTTGCAACCTGCCAGCGCTGGGGCCAGGCTGGTGGTGGTGGGGGTGACTGCATGATGCCACCATGCCCATTACAAACGGGATGACACCTCGCAGACGATGCTCAGCCCCCACAAAGGCGGCTGCCCTTTCCCGGCGCTTGCTCTGTCCCTTCCCCGCCGAGGAAGGAAACCTGAGAGCACTTTCTGGTGAGAGCAGTGAGCTTGACAGGCTCATAAATATCACACCGAGTACCCTTTCCTTTCTGTCCTTTGAAAGAAAAGACTGACACTAAGAAAGCATTTGATCACACTGGATTTGTGCCATTTTGCAGCTTACTTGAATGAGCTGAAGGGGAGAGCCGGGAGCAGCAAGGACTGGGGGGAATTTCATGGGTGCAGTGGGGTTGGCAAAGGGCAGCCAGGACCCGCATGAGGTATCGAAGTGTCCGTCGGTCGGGTGAGCTGGAACCAGCCCTGTTGCCCATTTGGGAGCTGAAGACAGAAGGGAGCGGAGCAGGGCTGGGTGCTGAAGGTGCCTGTCTTTGGAGATGCCAATGCTGGTGCACATGGCTCTTGGGTCACGCTTGCTGGTGACTTAAAGTGAGGGGAGACAAGGAAGAGGGGTGAATAGTGTTTTAAGCCACCCCAGTGTATTTACAGCATGGGGTGCATGACTTCTGCAGCTACACCTCCGTGTCGTCGTTACGCATGGGATGCAAGGTGATGTGCAATGGCTTTCGCCCCGATGGCTTCAGGCATTCCGTGTCTCTGCCCCATATTACACGTTTCCAGCCCTGTTTCCCCTCACTATGTATTTATGCATGAGAGGGATGAATGCAGAAACAGCTCTGCATTTGCAAACCAGTAAAAGGTGTTTGTTTTTTTTTAAAAAAAAAAGCTAGGCGAGCTCTAACAATGAAACTAAACCCTATATCTAATTTCTCCTCATTTTCAGGGTTTGTGGCTGTAAATTTCAGCTCTTGACACAATCTCTAGTTGGGACAGATTGGCCTTTCGAAAGCCATTCTTACTCTCACTTTGGAGCTCTGGTTTGCCCTAAGATATGGGCTCTTAGTTTGCAAATGCAGTGTAAATTTATAGTGCTGTGTAGGAGAGAATAAATGAGTCTTTATACTGGGTCCTTGGATTTTTTACAGCTCCTATGAATAAAATACAAAGAGACTTGAAAGGCTTTATTAAATAAGAAGGTGGGTGTCTTGAGAATGATCAGTTATAGGCATTGTACCGGTGTTGCGAATTGTTGGTTTTAAAGCCTTTGGGGTGATCCATAGTTGATCCAAATGATAAAACCTTTGTAGGCTTCAGGGAGGTCTGACAGCTTACACCAGCTGGGGATCTGCCCTGCATTTCCAATGAGGATTAATATGGCGCTGCATTTTTGGCTGTGTTTTGGTAAGGGCATGTCCACTAACAACCCAAGAGAGAGGGAAAATCAATTTTCGTGTGACTAATTGCTTGGTGTGTGAATGCAGCATCATGACCCCCTGGGTCTGCTGGGGCTGCTCCTCCTGTAGGGTCGGCAAAGGGTTCATGGGCAACAGCCGCGACGTGTGCCAGCAGCAAACCACCATCGCCCCAGGAGCTTGGGATGGAATAAGTAATCTTTTTGTCCTTTCAAAGGGTCTAGAGTCCATCTTGTCTCCTTCCCAGGTGAAGGCAGCTCCATCCGTTAAGCTGGTTATGTGGGCCAAAGCCTCATGCCAGGGCTAATCCCAAGGGCAAGCCCTGGCAGTCCATTTATTTGTTGCCTGCACCATGGTGTAGCTTCCAGCGTGCTGTTTTCTCCTTTGACTTCTTTTTCTAAAGGGCTTTTTAACACAGCTGCTCTCCATGCAGAGAAAACCCTTCTTTCTCTTTTCTTTCTCAACCAATACCACTAACTGGAAGACATTTGGTTCCCCCAGCACCAGTCTGAGCAGGACCCTTGGAGCTGAGGCTCTTCCCCCATATCCCTGCCGGTGTAGCTCAGCACCGAATCCAACCCGGCAGCTCAACCCGACGCGGGGCTGAACGTCCTTCCCGGCACGTCCCGGGAAGCCCACGTGAGGTGGGATGCAGCAGGGCTCCCCGCTGCCCTCCGGCTCCCCGAGCACTGCAGGACTGCGTGCCAATGACAGCCTCTCCAGGCTCCTACAGCTCAGAGCACAAGCAGCTTTTAATTACCCACGGAAGGAGAGAGCTCCACAGCTAGCCCACGCTAATGACGCCCGAGTGTCATTCTCCACACCGTCTTCCTCTCTGTGTGAGCGTGCGGGTATATATGGGGAGAGTGAGAGAAGGAGAAAGTGAGAGAGAGGAATATATGCATGAAGTATATTGCATAGGTAAATAAACATATGTATATGTACAAATTATCCACATGCGCACACAGATGTATAAAAGAAATCTGTTGGCTGCTTTGTCTAACAGGGCAATGGTCCAGTCAAATGGCACAAAGAAGTAGCAGCAGTAGACAATTTTGTCATTTCTGCCACCAAAAAATACTTTTCATTTCTAGATGTGGAAATACCATCCAAAGACTTCACTGACTCTCCCTTCTCTCTCTCTCTTTTTTTTTTTTAAAAATAAGGAAAGTGAAGACTTGAAGGATAAAAGGGTAAAATAACTTTTCAAATGTGGTACCATGATTGACAGATTCACATCTTACATGCAGGATCACTCTTCTTTCTTACTAGGGAAATCCCAAACTAAGCTCTTCCTTACTGTGTTTACCTTCCTGTCCACATATACTCATGGGTTTTTTATGTTTTTCACATTATCACTTGCTAAATATATCACAGTACATCATTTACTTTGCTCTGTAGCTCCAAGACCTCTGCATGCCTTTCTCTCCTCACAAAATGAATTGCTGGCTCAAATATTTAAATATAAAAAAGAATACCATCATACAGTATACAAGCAATTTGTTATCACAGTGTGCAAACAAGGTAGAGAGGGGAATATGCTAAAGTAAATTTTATGTGTAGCTACTGTGTAAATTTGCCTATTTCCCAAGAGTGGTATTGTCACTATTAATTGTAATAGCATTTCTAATATGGCATATTTCCAATATTTTCTCCTTAATTAGGATTCCGATCATACAACCCCATTTCTTTCCTGTTGTGCTTCCCCTTGGCTTTCTGAAACCTGCCCAACTCTTGTGCAAAGGATCGTGGCTGGCAGCACGCTGGAGGAGCAGGCGGGAGCACCCCTGCCCGCGGGTGCCTGCCCAAGCCCCCGCAAACCCTGCGTCCACCACATCACCCAAGGAAAAGGTGTCCTTTTCACCCCTTCTTCATGGGAAACCCATACACAGCTCTCTGTCTGCAGAAACCAGCCCCAGCCCCTGTTTCTAATGACAGGCAACCGAGGAAGAGATTTCCACCAGCTGAAGGGGCGTGCTGGTTTTTGCTCTTTGATGTTTACTAAAATGTACGTTTTTGCATAGGTTTAGGGGAAAAAATGAGATTGTTTGGAGAGCGATACTAGAGCGATGTAGGAAGAGAAAGGGAATGAGATCATTTCCAAGTAGGCTCGGCTGCGCGGAGCGTCCTTGACGGTGAGTGCGAAGGGTTTCTGGCAGCGTGCTGATGTGCGCCAGCCCTTCCCCACCGGCACGAGCCCGGGGACCGCTGCTCCAGGTGAGCTCCACAGGTCAGGGAGCCGAGGCGTGAGCACTGTGTTTCTATGAGCCGTCCACCTAAATGATGAGCAATGTCCTGGTTTCAGCTGGGATGTAGTTAACTGTCTTCCTAGTAGCTGGTACAGCGCTATGTTTTGAGTTCAGTATGTGAAGAATGTTGATAACACTGATGTTTTCAGTTGTTGCTCAGTAGTGTTTAGACTAGAGTCAAGGATTTTTCAGCTTCTCATGCCCAGCCAGGGCACCTGACCCAAACTGGCCAACAGTGAATTCCATACCATGGGACGTCCCATCTAGTTTAGGAACTGGGAAGTGGGGGGGCAGGGAATCGCCGCCCGGGGACTGGCTGGGTGTCGGTTGACGGGGGATGAGCAATTGCCCTGCACATCATTTGTACATTTCAATCCTTTTATTACTACTGTTGTCATTTTATTAGTGTTATCATTATCATTATTAGTTTCTTCTTTTCTGTTCAATTAAACTGTTCTTATCTCAACCCAGGAGTTTTACTTCTTTTCCTGATTTTCTCCCCCATCCCACTGGATGGGGGGGGAGTGAGTGAGCGGCTGCGTGGTGCTTAGTTGCTGGCTGGGGTTAAACCATGACAGCAAACTACAATCTTTAACTGCTTTAAAGTGCAGTTTCCCCATTTATATACACATGGCTTAATACAGGCTGTCCTTACCTCTGCCTAAACCCGGCTACTATGACTCCTGCAAGACCTTGAGGCACTCACCTCAGTCTTTGCTATTTCAAACACACAACCACCCACATTTAAAAGAAACACAGAAAAAGCATCCTTGCACACAGGTCATACAAAGCACACGTGCGTTCCTGCCGCCAGCGTCGGGTGCAGGATGCTGATGCTGAGCCAGTGGAGTTTTTTTGTGGGAAATGCAAGCAAATCAATAAGCCCCAGATGAAAAGAGAGGCAAGGGGGGACAGCAAGTTGCTGTGGTAGCATTGAAACAGTTAAAAAAAATATATCTTGTTGGGTCTAAAAGCTAAAGCAAATGCTATGAGGAACCTTCATGTATTCTCTTGGTGGGAGGGTGATTTTTTTGTAATAAGCTTGGTGAGCTCCTGCTCTGTGGTCTCGAGCAAGACTTTTAACCTGATCCACCTCTGCGTCCTCAAGCATAAAAGGAGAACACCAGTCTTATCCTGCCTTGGTAAAACACTCCAAATGCCGTGGAAGAGGTGTATAAAACAGTGTCTTGTATCCCCACGAGATGAGAAGGGCAGGGCAGAAGATCTTCACATCCCACGGATCAGAAGAGCTCCTCTGACTTCAGTGGAGCATCATCAGTTTGTCTCTTCTCCTCTTTCCTGCCCCCTCGGAAAGGGCAGAAAATGGGTCATCCTCAGCTAGGCTTGAACCAGTTCAGCCAGGACTGGGGCTATTCCAGCAGTTCCAGTATTAACTCTCCAGGGTTATAACCTGTCCTTAGAAAAGAGCTAGAGCAGATTATCCTCTTCTTTTTCACTCCTGAGAAATGTGGGAAGGGAGCAATTTATAAGGCACCAAAAATAACCTGCAGTCCTTTCAAATACCCAGAAGAAAGAGAATATTCAGAGTCCAGTAAAAAAAACAGGGACAGTGTTGCTGTGACCCTTCCCAGCCTCTCTTGGTCCGAGTTCGCCATTATGCAATAAATAAATAGCTATCTGTTATATGGCTATTTTTTTTTAATAAAAACACTTCGAAGTGCTTTGCTTTTCCTTAATTAAAAACACATCAACCCATGGATAAAGCATTGTGGAACGGCTTGTTGTGGCATTGCCTTTTACAGCTGGCAAGCAAATTTCTAATAAAATGGTTTTTGAAAGGAATATTGCCTTCATTCAAATCTCCTATAAAAACTACCCATCCATTAATTCCAATTAATGACACTACAGCATTTCCACTAACACTGGTAGTAATTCTTGGCTAATGGATGATTTTCAACAAAATCAGAATCAATGTAAGTTTGGGCAGGACCCTTGCAGAATTAATTTACTGCCCCGATGCTAGTTGAACCAGAGCACAGTGGTCTTCTCAAGCATATAAATCACAGTGGTTTGAAATGGTTTCTCAGCATCATTGTACACAGCCCATGCTATGAGTTTCTTGTGGGCTTTACAGAGAGAATAAAACGCATCCCGCTCTGCTGCTTCATCCTGTGGGTCCATCACGTGAAAGCTGCCCTTATACACAGGAACAGGAGCTTTCATGGAAGGACCCCAAGTGTAGGGGATGAAAGGCAGAACAAAAGTGGGCAGGGAAAACCACCTGCTCCCAACAGCCACAGCATCTCCCCTGTTGACTTTGAGTGGGAGAAAAGCAGCCCAGCCCTCTCCCCATCCTTCTCTGCTCCATAATTCACCTGCCCTAATTCCAACAAGACCCTGAGCCTCCTCTGTCCTCTCCGTTGGGTCTAGGTCTGTTCCCTCTTGGTTGGTTTCCAGGTCACCACCAACACCCAGGCAAGAGATCTGGCTTGTTTCACCAGTCAGAAAACAACCCAAAGAAAGCAGCAAGGAAAACAGAGGGGGGAAAAAAAACCCAAAACAAATGAAGCTGTGGCCTTTCCATCCAGAGAGAAGGGAGTCAATTCAGTCTGCAAGAAAGTCAGGGCAACCGGGCAGCTGCTGCAAGTCTGCAATACTTCACCCAAGAAAGCTGCAGCATCTTCTCCCAGTTACAGGTCTCTGGATTTCTTCCCCCTGAGCTGAAGGTCCAGGTCTCAGTGGGACTGAGAAGCAGCCTCCAGTGCCAGGTTGAGAGCAGTGAGGAGATAAAAAATTAGCACAGAAATGTTATATCTGATTAAGGGAGTGGCTGGAAGGAACTCTGAATGGGCCTGCGTCTTTTTGCTCCTCCAGCTGTATTTGTTTTTTTAATAAATATATTCTCTCTCTCTCTCTCTCTCTGTTTTAAATCTGGAATGTTTGCTGTTCAGTTGCCAAAAGGGAAGAGGAGAGCCAATTACACACTGAACTGGTCAGGAAATGTTGAGTAAAAATGAAGTTTCTGTCTGATAACTTCTAATGAAAACTGAAGAGCAGAGCACACAAGACACTTTGATGGGGACTGCATGGGAATGAGAGGTGACACGCTGGAATAAGAGGAAAGGAAAGGAAAAAATCACTCTGCCTCTAATAAGGGGCTTCATCTGGTGATGGGAAGGGTTAAGTCATTTCTTCCTCCTCCTAAAGGACTTTAATTAACAGCTGATCACGTTGCTTACTCTATGCATCTCTGCCTACCTGCCTGCTGCTCTTTTGTCCTTTTGGAGAAAGAGTGGTAAAACTTAAATTGTTGACCTTGAAAAGCAATCATTCTGCAATCACCTCATTGGAAGGGCTAACAGCATCTCTGGGAGCTCCACATAAACACCAAAAAGGGTGGATAGCAGTAAAATCAGGATGGGCTTGGACCAAGTAACCCCCTTTTCCCCTTTTATATTTCATCAGTTTTATACCCTTACCAGCGACCTTACTGCAAATGGAAACGTTTGTGCTTAAGAGCAGAAGAAAGTGCAATTAATGTAAAACTAGCTGTTTATGCGGGCAGCTCTGGGGTGCACTAATTTACATCCCTTCACCAAAATGTGCCTGTCAACGGAGCACGAGCAGCAAGAGCGAGGCAGCCCCTGTGTTGAAACCCGTAGGCAGCGTGTCAGCATGGCCTGTGCCCTTGAAACCCCCCAAAATGCTGAGCGCATCCCGTGACTGCTCACCTCTGGATAAAAAAAATTCCCGCCGTCCACCTGGAAGAAGACCAAAGAAATGCCTGATGGGATGACAGCACATCCCGGATGGTGACAGTGCAAATATTCAAACCTTTTCCTAAGCTCATTGACCATTGCTGGCTACTTCCAGGCCAGCGGACACTGAAAATGGTCTTATTGGCAAAAGGCTCGGAGTGATCTGGGATCGAAGGCTTAAGAATAGAAAGGGAGGTTATTTATGCTTTATTTCATGTATCAATACTGTGAGAAAAATGCAGAGAGCAGCAACATGAGAGATTTCTGAAAGAGAAAAGACACAAAGGCAAGCTGGGGGATCACTAATGTAATTCTTTTCTTTTTTTTTTTCCCCCCAAAGCATTCATTTTCTAATGATTCAGCCAGGCAATTCAAGTCAACTCCCCTTTTGTATTATGGATTTAGGTAGAAAACCCAAAGGGTGTTTATTTTACAATGTATTACAGAGAAACGGCATTAACAGCCAGAAGTACAAGGATCACGAGAGACGGGGCATTAGCTGATCTCGCAGCAGCACGCTCGAGGGCTCGGCTGCGTCCCAGCGTAAGTATCAGCATCCCTCCCGCTGCCACGAGACAAGAAGGCAACTTAATAGAAACGGTTTCCAAATCACAGAGCCCTGTAACCTGTCATTTTCTGGATGGCTTTATTATAGCTTTCCATGTCTGAAAAACACCCAGGTTCATCCTTTGCCAGGTTAAAGGGATTGTGGGGTTTCCCAGCTGACGGTAACACTGTGCTGCACAAATGCTGGCAGCAGAGGGAATTATTATTTCAGCTGATAATACGGACCATTTAAGAAAGGAGCTACGTCTGCTCCGTTGTTAGCAGTGTGTCTAAACACAAGCTCAAACAGGCTGTTGGAAATCCTCGTGTTGGCCCCAGGGTGGCTCAGGCTCAGATTTTGGGGGCTGTGGGGTGCAGAGCATCACCCGTGCCCCATGCAACGGTTTCCCAGGGAATCTGTTCTCAAACCAGGTCTGGACGTTGCATTTTGAAAACTTAATTCCAACCCTCTCTCAGTGGAAAAAATGTGCTTAACACTGAGCCATTTAATAAGACTTAAGCACTTGCCTAAAGCTAAGCAAGTGCTTAAGCATTCACCTGGTTAAGGATTCTTTCCTGAACCGGGAATGAGACATGGTGTTTTTTAAACTGATTGATATATTTGGAGTAAGTCAGTATTAATGATCATGTAAATTCAAATCTGGAAGACATCCAACTTTTTAAAAGCTTCATCTGACACTGCAGCTCCTTGCAAATCGACTTTGTGTTCCAAAGATACCTACATGGAAATATGCTTTCACTCACAAATATTTCTGGGCACAAAATGCCTTTTAAAGAAGCTCCGGTAATTACTGTGACGAGGTGATCACGAGGGTCATCCGGCATTAAGACCAGTTTGGAATACATATTGTTCAAAATAACCCAAACACACCCATCATTAATAAATTCTGTTAAAAATATTAATACTAAGATGCATGGATGTTTTTGCCTTGTTTGCTCACTCTTTCTCACCACGGGATGAGCCAGGGGACATAGGAGGGTGCGGATCCGCTGTGAGTGTGTTGCAAGAAAATAGAGCCGGGGAAAACAAAACTGATGTAGAGGAAGACCTACAATTCCATGTCGCATGTTAATTCTCAGTGAAAAATAATGCTGTCAGGTTTTCCCCTCACTGATTTCCATTTTCACTCCTCCAGAGAAGCTTGGTGTGCCAGAAATCAGCCTGTTGCATTAGTCAGGGTTTGTTGATCTACCGTCCCGAAGGACACTGAACTGCCCTTACGTCTCACAGCATATGCAGATGAATTCACCTTAATAACATCCTAGGAGGAAAATGGGACTCTGAATCCTTCGTCCTGCCAGTGCAATGGGGAAATTAATGATACTAGTGATTAACCAGTTCAAAAATTCAGTTTACTGGTGACTGGGTACGTTTCAGGCTCCACCTTTCATGCAATCAATGTGCTGTTTGTATGGACGTAGCAGTCAACAGCATGATATTCATGCTGTGGTTTCTTTTTCTAAACGGGAAGGAGAAGAAGTGACTAATGTGGGCACAAAGGCTCAGACAGACGGACGGACAGCTGGCACGGGCCTCCCCAAGGAGAAGGTGGGATCCGCTCAGGGCAGGAGGGTTCAGGGGACGTATCAGGGGAGCAGGCACGCAAGGATGGCAGGAGGTAGAGCGAGGCACAAGAAAGCCACCATGGCACGGCCGAAGCCTCATGCTGGGAATGATCCCGGAGAGACAAAGATGTCAGGGTTCGGAGCAATCCGCTCCTTTCCTGCATCGTTTCTGCCTCCCCACCAGCGCAAGAGCCTCCAGCTCATTTCCCTTCCCTGGGCAGCAGCACATCCACGTGCCAGGGCATCGCGTCCAAGGGCACGTGAAAGCCCCAAATACATCCCCCCAGTGCCGGTACTTTTTACATCATCTCTGTCCTTCAGTGATGTCCCCTTGGCTCCATCTAAAGCCTTTCCAAGGGAGAGATCCCAGGGTTGTTGCATATACTAATCTTGTAAACGCTACTCATTTTTGCCCAGGCTATCAAAGTAAAATGTCTCTACAGTGCAGTACATTTATTAAAGTCCTAATGGAATTAGAGTCCTCCCACCAAAAAGCCAGATGGTTGGTGTTTTTATGTTATTAGTTAATGCAATTTAGTATTAAAGTTTTGTGTTAAAAACAGTGCGTGTTGTTTTCTTTATGACATCTGCTTATATACTGCCAGGAAGATGAAGTTGTGTTTAAATAGGGCCTTACCTTTATTAATGAAGTCGATTAAAAGAATGACCCAAACGAAGGGGACATTCACTTTTGGAAACAATCACCTTTTATTACTGCAGGCAGTGCTAGGTCTGGGAGCCGTAATGCTGAGCATGCGCTGGAAAAAGGCCTTCAATGTCCATCGTGTTTAACAGCCACCGAGAATCAGGCAGGGGAAATAAAACCTGCAGAACGTCGCAGGAGACTTCATATTTTTGTCACCGTAAAATATCTTCTTTGCGGTGATTGGCAGCTGCCAGCAGCTTGTGTGGGTTTGAGGAGGGATGTCCTTGGGCGAAGAGCGCTCTGATGGCCACACGGTTTGCACAGTGCTCATCTTTCATTTCGAAACCCATCACATATGGTGCAAAGGCAACTCCAAAGACTATTTCTCAGGCGGGCAAAAGGCTCGATTGCACACAATGCCACTTCCCTCATTTTATTCTCTTTCTTCTTTCTTCATTTTATAGATGTGTTTTATGATATCACAGCAAGGACAGGCCCCTAGCACCAATTTTAGCACAGTATTGGGAATGGAGAGGTGTTTCTGAGCATACCAGGCATCCCTGATGCCGGCAAGAAGATGCTCAAAGGGGAAAGTGGGACCCTGCCTGGGAGGACCCGAGGGACAGCCTTCATCCCCAGCCGCAGGCTGCACCGGGGGCTGCACGGGGGCGAAAGCCCGGGTTTTCCCAGCCATCGCGGGCAAGGACTCTGCCCTCCAGTTCTGTGTCACCTAATTCCCCATGCTGGAGCCGCAGTCTTATGTAAAACTGCTGCAATTTACTGGTAGTCTCCTTTATACCAACCCCACAGCCTTTTCCTTTTCATAGCGCACTGTCATTACTGACCTTTCACATTTAGGATTAGGCAGAATGGAAGATAAAATCTTCATTCAACTCAGATAAATTTTAATTCTCTTTTTACTACATCCTCTCTCTCTTTCTTTCTTTTTCTTCTTTTCTTTTTCTTTTTTTTTTTTTGAAATACACATATCTCCAAAAGCCATCCAAGTAGCAGCCATGCCATCAAACAAATGATCTCAGCAGTCACCACAGTTGTTCTGGGATGTGAAATTTTGAAATACCCACCGCTTTACACTGGAAATATTGCTATAGCATTTATGGACAGACACTGCCAAGAGAGCTGGGCCAGATTTTGGCTGGGTTAATCTCTAATCTGACTGAAGCCAGTGAAGAAAAGTCAAATTAAACCAGTGAGGATCTGAGCTGTAACTTGGTTGCTGTTTCCTGCATATTAACATTGCTTCTAAGTCAGTAACTATCTATTAATTAGGAAACTAAGAAAAGGTCTCAGATCTATCTCAGACAGGCAAAGTACATCATCAGAATAAAATGAAGTGAGGTTTTTTTCAGTTGTCTAAACATCATCCTCTTCCTGGGTCATCCAGAGTGGATTCCATGGCTGCTGTTCTCAGAATAGGATGTCTTAAAAAACGAATATCTGGGAGACATATCTGTAAAGCTGTTAACCTGCAAAGCACAGATAAATACACAATAACTACATATAATGATTTCTGTTCTGTTCTGTTCTGTTCTGTTCTATTCTATTCTATTCTATTCACCACTTTACTGGGTGCATATTAAGCAGTGCAGCTCACATCTGTCGTGCATGGCAGATTTCCTATCTTGCCTCCTCTCCCCAGGCCTGGAGCTGGGTTTGTGGCACGGTGCTTTGCATTGCTAATGCCCAGCTTCTTAGATTTCTAGATGCCTGCACTACTCTGCCTGCACCCAAGAGAAGAAGTCCTCTGTGAAAGCTGGCTGCACTGCAGGGAGTTGAACATTGGGGTGGTCTTAGAGAGGGGTCCTTCTCGCAGTGCTCTGAGAAGCGCACGAGACAGCTCACACCACGCGGAGAGCCTGTCCCTGGCTCTTATGGGTCGCTCAGGCCTTGCCAAAGCAAAGGTTGACTGGTGGTTGTAATGAAATATTTGGGCTAAGGAAGGTGGGAATGGTTATGGCCACAGAGCTCGCCTGGCTACAGAGCGCTCTGCAACTGGGAGTCTCAAACAGCCTGATGCAATTAAGATAAGGTTCGCCAGTGCAGAAAAAAAGCAGAGCTCAACTTCTCGTTTGCATGCCAGAAAAAACTTCAGCTTGTTTTTTCTTGCCCGTTTGCATCTTCTGCATGAGCTCGCCAGCTCTTAGCGCGCACCTCGGGGAAGCGGCGCAGCCGGCGCAGGGGCTGGGGCAACGCTCCGCGGGCAAAGGGCGTCTGTGCTCATCTCCATGGATCGCCTGACTCCTCGCTCCAGGAGCAAAGGCTCTCCGTGAATCCCCAGTCAACTGGGGGCTAGGCTGGGGAATCTTGGCTGTCTCGGGCTCCTGCAGCTCCCGGTATTGCTATGAGGGTTGCATCTTGGCAAGAAAGGGTCAGAAGGAGCTCCTTGAGTTCCCTGAAATTCCCACGCCGAGGCATGGGTCCCAGGGTTTGCTCCTTAGTGCCTCTCCAGTAGGAAACAACATCTCTTCTGGAAGGGCTGTCTTCTTCGCAGTGGGATTTAGGGAGCTGCTCGATAAAATGGAGCCTGGCCAGCCGTTCAGCTGTAGATGAAACTCCCTTCTCCTCTCTGCTCTCCTGCAAGAGAGAAGCGCTCCTCGGAAATTATTCTTTTTTTTTTTCTTCTTCACTTGAAGCACTTCCTGTAAACCAGAAGATATATGACTGTTTCAAAGAGTTTTAATACTTTTACCAGTAACTCCACAGCACAGTTATGAAGAAGTGAGGCATTGCGGGTGAAGGAGTGCATGGCAATTTAGAAGATTTAATAGAAGTCGATTTTACACTTACACACATTAACATTCACACGGACTTGATAAGAAAAAAAGCACTATCCAGTATTCTCGCAGCTACATGATGCTGTTTGCCAAAGCCTTTAGTTATAATTAGTCAGATTAAACTCCATCCATAGATAGCTTCAACTCCATCCAGAAAAGCTACCTCACTTTCTATTTTTACAAACCATGCTGACAATAAGTACTCTCACATCTGACAGGATATATTGTCTTTGCCCATTGCCTCTTATAACCTGACAGTGAAAAATGTGCACTTCAGCATCCAGGGAGTCGTTTGTTACCTCTCCACTTCCTTCTAATTAATGAAAACATAAGGGAAGAAACAATAACTGGGTCTACTGTTCAGGCAGAAAATGATTATTGCTCAGATGAAATAAAAAAAATATTTTTGGCACCTGATTGCCTCAGCAATGACATAATCAGCAGGGATTTTTACTGACTATGCAATAAAGCTACATATAACTATAAATGCAAAATACTTAAAGGTTTTCCCCCCTCCTTCCTTTGCATGTAGTTACACCTACCATAAAGGCTATCTTAAAGATGATAAAAAAGAGGTGTGCTTTATAGACTAATGGTCTTGTTACAGAAAAGTGAGAGGTTGGACCTGAAAAGCAGTCCAGCCTGGCTTCACTCACAGAGATGTGTTGTTTGGCATGGAGCACTTTAACTGCTGTATTTGGGCCAGGTAGCAGATTTTTGTTCTGGTACATGGGAAAATGATTGATACAGATGAAATCTGGAATTCAGCAGAGCACATCCCAGGCTTTTACTCCAGCGCGAGTCAGCGGAGGGGCTGGGGGGCCACGGGCAGCGCGCTCACCGACACAAAATGAGTTTCCCCAGTGGCTTTGGGCTTTCTGCTGTGAAAGGTGGGGGCTTCCCCAGCCTTTTTGGAATTTTGCTGCTTCTCATGAGCACTACACCTGGGCAGGGCATTTCTGCTTGAGATGCTCTTACCCAAGGTCCACCTGTGAAACATCTCTGGGGCATCTGAACGCATTTCAGAAATCTGATTTTCCCAGTCATTGTCCATTCCTTGGGACTTTTCATAGAAATATCTTGAATATAATGACTGTCCTGACCTCCATAAATGCAGGGCAGTATTTTCTCAGTTGATCAAAATCGCTGAAATAGTGCTATTCCATTTCTCAGAAAGCAAGTTGCAGAGAGCTGTTGGGATGAGAACAGATGTCTTCATTACCTGCCAGAAGTAAATGGAAAACCAGTGCAATCCAGGGAAAAAAAGGAGAACAGCAGCGATGTGCTGATATTCTAGTTCATGCTGAGTGGTACTTTATTGCCTGGTCTTGAATGAGACTATGAACAGTGCAAGATGCTTTAGTACACCCAGGTACTAAACCCAAGCCTCAAGTAACCTGTGACAGTGTTTCATCTTCACTGTAAATCCAACCTTTGGCTTGCACCGAGTATAAACAACATATCAAATTGGGAGAGCGTCATTATTGACTGGACACAGTGGCTTGCAAGGATGGATGCATGGCTACCTACAGGTAACTCACCCAAAAGAGGTTGCACGTTTTTCATCCTGTTAGAAAAAGGGTGGATACTCAAGTTAATAATTGTGATGCACAGCCAGAAATAATTAGAGACTGCAAGACTGGCAATCATAAATTACTTTTCTTTTAATAACATAACGAAGGCAGAGTTGCAGAGGTAATAGAAAAGTGCAGCTCAAGCAGAGAAGTTCAAATGAAAAAATCAAGGCCAAATCCATTTCTTTAATTCCTTTCTTGCACAAAGGACAATATAATATTCACGGTTTCCAATGGACTAACTTTAACTATAGGTGACTTTTTCCACAGCTAACTCATCGAAGGGAGAGGAAGAAATAAATTCTTAAAGGAAAGCTCCGCTGCCTATTTACATCTATGAAATGTAGCACTGGAAAGTTTTCCTCCACAACTGCAGAGGGATGCTCTGACTGGGCGATGGTGGTTGGAGACAGGATTGGGTCTGATCTAACAAGCTGATTGCAGCTCGAAATTCCAAGAGAAATTCTGGATACCGGCCAGGGATGCTAATGCGAGCACCAAAAGCATAATTCTGCAGTGGGATTTTCTTGGGATATATCAAAGTGATAGTTCTTCTGTTGCTGGAGACGTGCTGCCAGCCTCCTGCCCAGTTTGCTCCCAGAGCTAGTGCAGAAGAAATTAATAGGCTTAATAGAGGTGGCTAAGCTAGCATGGGACAAATGATCCTACGGTGAAACTCTGAATGATTGACTTAGTGCCTGTCTTTAGAAGCTGAAGTTGGGGGAGATGAATCCTCCTGAGAGCAGCAGCCTGGAGACTGGCTTTGTTTTAGTTCAGTATGCAAGGAGTGCCGGAGTTTGGAGCGGTGAAAGCAAGATCATTGAAATCTGCTGAGTTGATGTTATCCATTGCAGTGATTTTCTTTAATTACAGCAGAAGCTGAACATCCTTTTGTCTGTACCGTATGACAGACTTATTAAAATATAATGTAAAACTTGAAATGTAACAAAAGGAGGTGAAATCATTCCTAAATCACTGTGATTCTTTTGGAAAAGAGGAAAGGCTTTGCTTCCATGCCCAGACCTATCTTGCAGAGATAATATCAGTATTTGAATTACAGTAGTATCTTAAAGTCCTGAGCTCGAGGTTCAGTTGTCTTGGGTGGCATCAAGCAAAAAAATTGTACAACCTTTTACATGAATATCATTAAATACAGTTTAATATATTTTCCATAAGAATGTAAACATGTCTGAGCCAAAAATGGGCTCAGTTTGAATTTTACAGATAATGTAGGCTGGAGGTTCCAGTGCGACTTTTAAGCAGGAGTCTGCAATTTGTTCTATTTTAATTGACCCATCCATTTTGATGGGTAGTCTCATTAATACAGCACAGTTTTACATCAGAAATATCCCCTTTGAATGATATGAGGCCTAATGCATTCATCCCACACTGGAATAAATATAATGTGTGGTAAACATATTATACCTGGTGATCCTTAATGTAACTAATCGATCATCAATTTTCAAAAAGGGAAACCATCATTGGGTAGAAAATAGATCAGCTATTGAGCCAGACAATTATCTTCTCTCCTGAATGAGATGCTGCGTGCCAAACCAGAAAGAAACAGCTTTTTGGCAGAACAGTAAATGTAACTAATACCTTTAGGACATGTTGGACAAAATTATTTGTTAATAGTGCTCCAAGGACTGGAAGAAGGCTCCAGGACCAAGGTACATGTCCCATTAGTGGCATGAAAACCACTTTATGGTGGTACAAGGCCCCGCATGGAATAAGTTGTCACTGCCAAGAGAGGTACCTGTTGACTTCACGACTGCTGGAAGGACCAACGATGTCCTCCAGTCCACCTTGCCTCCATCGGGGCACCTTCCTGCGTGGGGAAAGCGACACCAAGACACACTGCTCACAGCGGCGCTGGGAAGAGAGATGGGTGGCAGGGTTGGGCAGGGTTGGGCAGTTGCTATCAGAAGTTCATCACCACTTGGCCACCTGCGGTGCCTGGAGCACCCTGTCAGGGCTGGTTCACCTCTCACGCTGCCTGGATGGAGCTGTGGTGCAGGGGAACGATGTCTCACCTGCCTGGCTCTCTTTGACCTTGCAGAGAAAACTACCTCAGTCTTTCCTGAGTCACCCGTGACTGCCTCCGGGAGCTGTTCTCACCAATATGAGAATAAGAGGAGAATTAAGCTATGTTGGGTTAAATGAGCTCCTAGCTGGATGACTGGTTGACTCTCTCTGCAGGGATTTCAAAAGCATCCCTACGTTTTGCTGCCCCGCGAGATGTGGCTGCTGGGCTTGGCACCGTCCCCGCGTTCCAACCCACCGCAGAGCAGGGCTCCTCACCAACCTGCCGCCGGCTCCAACTCCTCCTAGAGACCTCAGCCTCCAGCTAAAGGTAACGCGATAGAAGTCCTTCAGCAAAATGAGATTATCAGCTGTCGCAATCCAGTTTGCTCTTTTAAAAGATGTCTGTCAGTTTACATCAAACCCTTTGTTGGCTAATGGAATGTATCAAAGGGACACTGTCAAGGGGTTTTGGGCCACAGGTTTGACCTACCTTAAAATAGCTGTTATTAAATGGGATAGTTATTTGAAATCCGGGTGTCTTTTTTTTAAGAGGAAAATGACACTCTGCCCTTGTAAATTTGATGCCTGCAATTACATAAAAATGAAAACAAAAGATCCAGATCAAAAGAGAAAGAAAAGGGCTCTTTATTTTGTTAGGGTCTATAGAAACACGGTTATTTCTCCTTTTGCAGCTTCCAAGCCTGCTAGCTGAAGCAGCCTGTTGCTCGAGCTGCACTGTCATTGCTGCTGAGGCTGATACACACGCAGAGAGATTCTGGCATGAAGCTCCCTTCCATTAACATATTTTTTCTATGAATGGCACTGTTTGTCCTGCAGAGTGGAAAATCCCTCTGCTTGAAAAAATGGTCTCGAGGGACCACCTCTGAAGGGAAGAAAGAAATTTATTCTTCCAGGCTCTCACAGTCTTGGTCCCTCTGCCGAGAATGACAACCAGCGTGACTCCATGTGTCAGCAGAGGTCCTGGCTCAGGAACTGGGCTGAGAAATATGGGGTAATTTGATGTTGACATTAAAACCTGTCACCATCTGCAACAGCAGGGGGAAAAAATAGCAATATTTGCTAAAAGGCAGAAGATAAAATCACTAGATGAAATTACTGCTTCAGAATGACCTTCTAAAAATACCTGCGGTGATCAGTCTGGATGGCTGGAGAGCTACAAACCGGGAAGGTGGAGACTCTGCTCTGAAGCCAGGTCTTCCCTGGAGGAAGGTAATTTGCACCTTGCAAAAACACTGTCCCCAAATAAATCACGGTCATAACGAACCACAAAGACAACAGACAAAAGGAGCCCTTTCCTTGTAAACAAAGGATCAGGAGGGAAGGCTCCAGCTCCAGCTTCAGCCAAGAGCCTGGTCATTATCTCTCATTAGCACAAAGGTTAACGAAGAAGGTCCTAGCAGGCAGGCTGGGGCTGCAGCTTGGGCAGACCCAGGCCGTTTCTCTTCGTACATGCTGCCAGTGTGTCTCCTGCAGTCACCTTCCCCTACAAAACAGGCAACGATTCATTTGCTGCTCTATTTTTCCTGTGTCCAATGCCACCTACGGGAGTTTTCCAGGGAGCTCTTTGCAGCAGGAGCCCGGTTTGCTTTTCCTGCTACCTCTCAACAAGGGTGACATTACTGACGGACCCATGGTAGGGCTGCATTCCCTACTTTTTGCATAAATCCCTTTTGATTTCACAATCTGTTTGCTATAAGCAGGAGCACTAGTACGCAGCTGGGTACAAATAACCCCACGGGCCCGTGTACACTCTTAATTTCCAATGCATTAGCAGCACACTCCAAAGCTCCATTCCAAGACACAGCCAATAAAAATGAATTAACTGAACAGTCATTAGGATATAATGTGGTAGCATTAAGGTGAGTCACAATATAATTACCATTATTTCTAATGGAGTTACCACGCCATTACTGCAGAACAACACACCTCACCTCTACCTTCGAATGGGCACACACCTCATTGCACACGCACTGTGGTGCACGCTCGATTCGAGCGCAAAAATCAAAGAGAGATCCAGTGCTTGCTTGGAAAATTGCAGCCCCAAGTCAGATGCGTGCAAAGCCCACAGGTGCTGTTAGTGGCTGGACTTGTCAGAAAATCTGGGTCTGCGTCAATGGCATCAAAATGAGCCTTTTATGGACTGCAGTGAGTTTTGGATCAGACCCTTGGGCTTCTTGACATGGATTCCTAAAGGAAGGTAGATTAGGCATTCACGATCTGTGGGCATTTAAGTGAGTTTTGAACCTGAAAGCCAATTCAACCACATTCATGGGTGGAGTAGCAGACAGAAGGTCATGGACTTCTAGCAGGCTGCAGCCAAACCTGCAGCTGAGGCAAAGGCATGGACTCCTGATGGCCCCACGAAGGAGAAGGCTGTGGCATCTGCTCCCCACTTCAAGCTCCAAGGAGACCTTTGGCTTTAGCAGTGTCCTCCGCAGGTTTGGGGTTTGCTTCTCTCAGGACTCCTTTACAAGGTTGTCGGTGGACTTTTCGCAATGTTCACTTCACTGCCAGCTTTGGGGCGTGTTGGCTGGTTCCTGAGAGGTTCTTCGTAAGGAGCCTGCAAAGGCAGGGAATATGGGATGTGACATAAATGTATTCTGCTAATGCTGTAAATTAGTCATCTCAAATATGTATTTAATATAATAAATTTGGAAGACAGCTACTGTAGGTTAAGTGGCAACTGACAGCACTTATAATGAGGATTAATATACATACAGGTCCTACAGATTTGTTAAACTTCAATAAATATTTATTATAATCCACTGGTTCTTAACTTACACTTGAATAAATTGGCTAATGTTAAATAAATAGAGAAGCATGACCGAAAGGAAAGGGCAAAAGCCTGTTGGTGCCACCGTAAGCTCATGACTCAGGAGGGGTATGTCCTAAGAAAAACCAGCCTACTTTGGTTTGGCTCCAATGCTGGTCGGTTTAACAAGATTTGCATGAGACGCTTCATTTCCAGATGTGTTCCAGAAGGGAACTTCTTTACAGTTTTAGATGAGATGATCCTTTTCAGTCAGAACACGGCTAAGGGTTACTTGTGTCCTTCCTAGAGAGCAGCCTTTGCTCCAGTTATTCCAACAATCCCAAGAGGAAATTAGTTATTCTTGACTATATTGCATCCTGATGCAATCTGAGCATGAAAAACTAACCTAACTTTTGCAGCTTGAGGAAAAAATACCATTTACTTTCCCTTATATTGGCTCCGTATTTTTTAGGGAAAAAGAACTAGAGCTGTGGCTGTAAGTTTGAAATGCAGCAAGCACAAAATTGCTCCCACCGAGCTGTTGTGTCCCCAGTAGTCTGGGAAAGCTCCAGTTGGAGATAGCTGACCAGGGTCTAGGTGTGGTCTAGGTCCCATCTGACCATCTCTCAACATGGCATGTCTGATACGGCTCTTCCAGAACTGGTTTGATCACAACTAGCTCAGGTCCATCATGCTTAGCTGGAGACACAGCAGTGTGCTTGGAAGGAGCAGATTTCTAAAGGTATTTGGGTCTCTTAAGATGTAGGAGGAAGTTCAGTTGAATTGCAGAAGTGCTTTGCCAGAAGTAAGCATCTAATTCACTGTTGCGCTTTTGGAAACGTTACCAAGCACCTATCTGTCTGCATGGGTTGGTGCCTAATTGCCGTTGAAGGTCTGGCAGGCGTAGGGACTGCATTAAAAGCTCCACAGACATTTTAGACCAGTGTGGAAGGCTTTGCACAAGGTAGAGATTAAGAAGAACAGCAAATTTTTGAACTGCCTATCACGACGAGTACAGAGCACCTTGTTTTGCTAAATCATTTTTGCTCACTGTTTCGCCTACAGTTTTTTTTGTTGATTTTTTTTCCTGACTTATCAAAGGATTCTTGGATCTTTCAGAAGAATTTTTACCCATATCTGATGATAAATTGCCTTCTCCTGTAAGCGCAACACAGTGCTCACTCTGCTGGCTGGCGCCGCTGTTCATTACCATCTTTCATGGATCATCTTGTTGGCTTCCTCTCCATCATTATGTCTTTGCCTATGATAACCTCCTTGACATTGTCTTACTGATATTTTCTTAGCCTTCCTGGACCCTTCTCCTACTGCTGTCATGCACAGGCTTGCAATGAATATTTCCTCAATCCCATGTGACAGATAATAATGTTTTTCTTAATTGCTAATCACATCTATTAGTGAGTTACTTGCAGGAGAGCAGTTAATTCCAGACCGCTTAGAAATTCTGCAGAAGGGCTGAGGGTACGTGCCATGATTCCCAGGGCAACTCCGGAGCCTCGAGCCCTCGTGAGCTGGTGAGCTCTACACCACCGGCACTGGAGCTAGAAGTGATGCTGTTTCATTCCCAGCCCTGGACAAAAGAGGAGGAGATATTAACCTTATGGATGAGGTTGATCCCATCCAGCAGCACAAGGCGTGTGTAATGCATTTTTGGGGGGAACACAGACCCCGTAGGAAAGGTGAACTTGTAGACAGTGCTTGATCTGAGCAAGGGCTTGGCTCAGCAGAGCATCGGGCACGCAGCCGCTGGCACAGGTCCCTCGGAAGATGTCTCGCCTACTCCTGGGCAGGCAGCGGAGCCTCACCGATGCCCCTGGCTGCAGTGGGTTGCTCGTTTTTAACACCCTCAGCACAGTGCTGCAGGATTTTCTTGGCTCAGATGTTGTCAGAAAGTCAGAAACAGTCTCACGGATTAGATAAAGGTGGTGGGGTGACCCTCAAAGCCAGGCAGTCCCGACAATTTCAGGGAATTGAAGTGAAGCCAGAAGTAAAGACTAAGTGAGAGCCTAAAGCATCCGTGCAGCACAGCCTGATGGGGAGATAACTGTAGGGAAACGAGAGGGAGGGGGTAAAATGAAGTGGTGAGCGTTTGTAAATGGGACTCCTCAGAAACTGAACATGATTGCCTAAAAACTCCCACACTTCCTCCGAACAGCTGCTTTCTCTGTGCTAAATAAATCATGTATCTTGTTACCTTATCCTGTATGCACGGAAAAAGATGTGTTTGAGAAAAAAAGCGCGGGGCCCTTCCAGCACTTTGTTTTTCCCATCAGCCTGCGCCTCTCTCATGTTAGTTCCTGATCTCGTTTCTCTCCCATCCTCCCCCAGTTCCTCTGCTCCCAAACCAGTCTGGTCCAACCCTGGCTCTGGCCAGCCATCAGCAGTGACCTCAGGCACTCCTGGTCTGCGATTTGCCGTGGACAAGCTTGATAAGAAACCTGAGAGCAGGTTCATGCTCCATGGGATGGTGTGGAGATGCTCAAGGGGACTTGGACCATCTCCACTGGTGTGCCTGCTGCAGCCCTCATCCCTCCAGGGATGCTCTTCTTGCTCCTTAAAACCTCGCTGAGGATGATACCCTGCAGCAGGCGGCATTTGGGGCTGCAAAGGGTACCGCTGCATTTCAGGTGTGAGTTATTCGAGGTAGCGGGTCTTCGCAGAAGAACGCTGCAGCGCTCCACTAACATCAGGAGATATTTCTGTAGCGTGCACCAAGCCACGAGTGTCCTTTTTGCTGTTAAGCACCGCAAATGTTAATCTGGGAGGGAGCGGGAGGCGTGCTGGCTCAAGGAAGATGTAGGAAACCAATTACAAGTTCTTACAGAAATCCAAATGTGTCTTCCTAAATACGCCGCCTCTCAAAATGAGGCTGAGATTTAGCTTTCACAATAAGCCTGAACTGTGAACTTTTTAATTTGCACATGGTTTCAGGAAATCTAACTCATCCTATTGGAAAAAAAAAGCCACTTTAAAAAACCACTCTTTTGCTTGTTTCTTTATTCCAGGAGCAGAGTAATTTATGTACTCATTTAATTTTGCTCTGCCACAAACAAAACCACAGTATATAATGTGATCTCTGTTGCTGGAACGCTTATTGTTGGAAGGACATCGGAGAAGACATAAACGTCCCTGACACAAAAGAAGATCCCAGGTTTCAGAGAGATCACACAGATTGGAAAATACGGGGGTTTTGGTTAAATTTATGAGTGGTCCTTTGTTCTTCCCTTTATAATATGATAGCATAATAATCTTTTAAAACCACAGTAAGAGCCAGGTGCCTGAGAGATTGGTGCTTTATAAATACTTAAACAGATAGACCGCTATGAAAACCTTTTGTTCTGCTGCATTTTTGCCCATTGTTAATATTGCTCCAACAATGCAGGGAAAAAACATCTAATAATTGAAAAACATTTGTGTTCGGAGGTGAGGTGGTTAGCATCTTCAGAGAAATATCTTCCAAAACAAAAAGCATTATATTACACACGCAAACTGCAGAAACAACGTGCTCGTTTTGCGTATATGTGCATATAGAGATACCGAAAATCTCCCAGCCAGCCAGTGAAACAGCCATATTTCATCGTTATGATAGCATCCAACGGCTGTATTTCACAACTTCTGAAAAGTCGAAGAAAAACCCAACCCTTACATCTCGCTGAACAAAAAAAGCTTGCAACATGTGAATGAACTCAAGTCAGCTGGTGGGTAATTGGCTAAGTTATCTCTAATGTCACCGTTTCATCCGCCAACAGCGAGATGCTGATAAGCCCCCGGGAGAATGCGGGGAAGCAGCCCGGGCTGCCCCGGCACCCCCCGGCCGTGTCCTTGCTCCCTGGACAAAGCAACCCCTTCTCCTGCCTCAGTTTCCCAATTAAAAAAGGGCGAGCATCTCACCGCTGTCTCCCACATTAGGATTTTGAGAGGGAAGGGTGTTAGTAGTGTGCTATCAATGAACACTGCTTCTGTTTGTCATTAGTTTTGAAAACAATTTTATTTTCTTTCTTTTGCCAGAAACACCAAAAAAAAAGAAAAAACTTCGGGGGGGGAAAAAAAAAAAAAAAAAAAGAAGCACCTTTTGCGTCGTACCGCATGAACTGTGTGTCGCACAGACGTGTTATATCCATGTACAGTGGAAAAGGCTGGAGTTGGCCTCTGGGAGAAGTTAGGAGATGTGTTTTTAAGCACCATTACGTTGCAAAATGGTGATGCAATTGCTGCTTTCATCTGGTGGGAGAGTTGCAGGCAGCTGCTTCCCTTGGTCTGTCTTCGCTGGTGGGGCTCAGGTTTTCTCAAGTAATGTGAAATTTTGCAGTGGGCTCAGTTAATGGAGAGGTGGGACCCTGTACAAAAAAAGGTGCTTTTTATTAAAAAAAAAACTTAAATTACCAAAAGGAAGAAAATTAGCTTCAGGAAGATGAAACTGAAATAAACACTCTTCTTTTGGGTCAAACTATAGATCAGGTGTTATGGTTGTTTGATGCAAGAGCCAGACCGCATGCTGACTTAGGGGACTTTGCAGGCAGCTCCAAAGCCCAGAGCTGGTCTTTCCCAGTCATTAGTAAAGGACAAAGCCAAGAAAAGATTCTCTTTTATAAAACAAAGACTATAAAATAAAGAATAACTCATTTATTCTCTAGGTGTTTGGGGTATTTGGGTTTTGGTAGGCATGTGCCAATTTGTCAAGACCTTAATTTTTGGAAAGAATTTATCTGTGTTGAGACAACCACCACTGGCAAACGCTAATTCCACCTACTGATGGAATTTTGGGTCAAAGTAAGAAAAAAGAGATAAAAAAGAGAAAAGGCACATCCCCAGCAACCTGATCAGCTAGGAACAGGACAGAGCCACTTTCCAGCTTCTGTGCCAATAAAAAATAAATTATTCATACAAGTTCTTACAGAGAACAGAGGAAGACCAACCACTGGGTGACCAAGAGCCTCCTCACCACCAGCGAGGTGGGAAGGCGGCTGGGCCAGCAGGTTGCTGGGAGCTGCCTGGCTTTTCCAGGAGCTCCCTCGAGCTGGAGGTGTTTGGAGGTGCTGGGAGGGTGAATGGGGTGCATCCTTAAGTCGGTTTGGCTTCATCCCAGGAAAGTGCAGCATCCTCTGCAGGATGCGAAAACCTCATCGATCTCACTCTTATCACAGGGTACCGTCCAGGTTTTTCGGTTCGAGATCAGATTTTGGCCCAAAGAAAACCAGAAATCTATACAAAAAAATGCTCCAATTGGGTCAATAATCTGCATTTTTAGTTTTTATTATTGGAAATATTTATATTATAGTAGCTTGGTATTTTAGAAGGCTATAAATGCATTTTTATATAATCAGCATTTTTTAAAGTCTATAAACATCCACTATGTTTGCCTAATGTACTATAAAAGCTTCCAAAGGAGCTGTTATTATCCAACTTGTCACCTCACACATGCTCCGAGGAGGAATTTTTTTTTTTTCTTGTCTGCTGTTAATAAAATGAAGCAAACCATTAACAGCTTTGGAGCTGCAAGGAGAAGTAAAGGGGCTTGTAATCTTGGACTCCAAAGGAAACGTCTGCAGCTTTGCTCCTCGCCTCTTTGAGATTCCCAACACGCAACAACAATTTCAAACAGACAAAATCAGTTTAGGTTACATAAATTCAAAAGCCCAAGCCTGCTTCTTTTAAAGTAACATCTTGCATTTTGTTTGGAGTGTTGCAATCCCTCACGTAATATTTTGAACTGGTTCAGTTTTACAGTCTGCTGTGCATCTTCCTCAGGTTTCTTTGGTTAAAGGAGCTTTAATGCAGAATTATTATGTGCACAGATACATACATTATTATTACATACGCATAGGCATATATGTATATGTGTATATATGTATGTGTGTATGCAAATATATATATATATATAAAAATATATATATAAAGTCTGGCAGGCTGTGGGGGTTGCACATTCAGGACCCATCTCTCCTCGCACTCTCTGCGTGCCAAACTCCCAGCGTTATCGGCGCATGGAGCAAGCGCCAAACCAAGTCCTGATAAAAAGATGCCATGCGTTTTGGAGAGGAACGCAGATATTTCAGTCCCCGCGAGCTCAAGCGTGAGTATGGTATTAGTGAAGGGAAGAAATCGGTGTGCAAAAAGCAGGTTCGGGCTTTAAACGATCTCTTAATTCACGTCTCAGACATTTGCTTGTGGTTCATCTCCGTTTATAGTTTGCTCCTGTTCCCAACATACCTCGGTGTCGGGATGGATTCTCAACCCTGGGGAACCTGTCAGGGATGTGATAACAACTCACTCAATCCAAAGAAGGGCACGATTGCGCCTGCGATAGCGAGCAGCTCTTAACAGCTCCGCTGCCGCCGGTGCAGGGTCCCGCCGGGGCACGGCGAGCCGCTCCTCCCGGGGACTTTGTGATTTCGGATGGGGCTGAAAATAGCATGAGAACCTGTCGCTTTTGGCGCTCGGGTTCTCAAAAACCCCAAGATGCTCCCAAGAGAGTAACAGGCAACGAATCACCCTTGTGCTGGCTGGGCTGGTATTTTGGGTAAAGGCCTTCTTGAATGAATTTGGGGTGGTTCTGGGGTAAGCTGGGGTGGAGAAGGGCTTCCATGGCTTCAGTTATTGAAAGGGCATGGGCTGGGAAGCGTTGAAAGTCCTGGCTGATGCTCGAGGGGCAGCAGCTTGGACATCCCTGCGGTGATGGAAAAGAGAAGACATAAAAACCAATGGATGTGGTTCATGCCACTGCAGGAAATTCTGGGCTGTTCTGCAGGGAAATGAAGGTGCAAAGGGGACGTTGGTGGTCACAAGGACCACGTTGGGGCAGAGGAGTGGGGAGGGGGGAGAAGCTTTCCTACAGGCTCTCTCCCCACTGCCCATCCTGTGGGAGGTGGCAGGTTTGGTCCCTGGGGTCAGATAGAGGTGCCTGGGGCTGCTTTATGTTGTGGCCGCCACAAAGACGGCTCTGGCACCTCAGGGACACCAGATTCGTGGTTTTGCTGCCACACACCCCATCGTGGGCTATCCAAACAGGGACGGTGTGGAACAGCCCGTCCTTGGGACCGGGAGGGCAGAGGGAAAACCGAGTTCCCAGCGTGGGTTCAGGAGAGCCATCGGCTGAGACAGAGAAAGAGCCAAAGCAGCCCAGGACAGAGAACAGACGCGTCAGCCGTAGCAGCTATTTCTGGCATCGTCCTTGGAGCTGGGGACCTCAGACATCAGGGCATGGGGAAGCACCACTGGGACCTCCTGGGAGCCCTTCCCACCTCGTGGCACTATGGGGTGGTTCCTGCAGGCATTTCCCATCCTTAGATGACGTGCTGTCAGCTCCCAACAAGTACAACAACCTCAGATGAGTGTTGCCTGACAGTGTCACACGCATGTCCCAAGTGGAGGTATCCGTTGGGATCGGCACCGCCGGGTCTCTGTGCAACAGTGCACAGACCCCATGGGTGGGCATCTCCATCACACTTTGCTCTGCGTTCATTGATTGCTGATGGGAGCAGAGGGTGTTGAGCACCTCGTTGGGGTTCATCCAAACTTCCCACCCTGGCTCCACATCCAACCACCACCACCCAAGCATGCGTTGGCAGATAGCGGTTCCTCCAGCCCCGACCCCCAAAACCTGCCCACGGCATTGGTCCATCAGCAGCATGAGGTGCCCTTGGGGTGTGAGGAGGTGGTGTGGTCCTTCTGGATGAGCCTCGATGAGGCGGCATGGTGTAGAGACCTGGTGTGGGCAGGGCACGGGGGTCTTGGATTCAGAAGGTGGGGGTCTGCTGCAAACAAGCAGGACAGGTTGGCTGAACGTAGCCAATGCCATGTGTGCCATCATTTATCTGCTCTCCCGAAGTGACATCCCCAGGGCTCTGCTGTCCTGGACATCTTTACTTTGAAGCTGGCTCTAACTCAAGTTTCTAGAGACGTTCACCTGCTTCACCGAGTGCAAGTCAAGGGCAACGCCTCTGCTGCCAAAATCGCCCCTCCTCGGTGTATCGCTGGGTGAAACGCTGGAGGCTGGGAAGCTCCCATGACCTCAAGGCCCATACTGCTGTGTTTGTGACCCCCATTAACCCACCGTGGCAGGGGGGGATTCCCTGGCTGGTGATGGGGCTCCCCAGTGCTCCCCATGTAGGACAGGAGGTCCAACACCTTCCCAGCCTTCAGCACCTCTGGAGACACAGGAGGACAGACGTGGCCAGACAACGAGGTGCCCAGGATGAGGGACTTGGCCCCAGCATGAGGTCTTTGAATCCCAGTTCTTCCCTCTGTAAGGTGAAAATCCGAATCCCTCGAGCTTCTTCCCCACCTTCTTCCCTGGATGCCTTTCTACCGTGGAGGAAGAAATGGAAATGAAAGAAAGAAAAGGAGAGGAAAAGAATAAATACGGGAGGGAGCCAAAGGTCTTCCGGCACGGACAAGGTCTCCGCTTCACGTCTCCCAACGCCGACGCTTACCAAACATAGCCAGGGCCCCGCGAAACCTCAGGCCAGCAGAGAGTAGTAAGATGAGCTCCCTCTTTATTTGGCCTAGCTAAAAATAGCAGAGGGAAAAAAAAAAAAAAAAAAAAAAAAAGGCAGAGTCAGGACCCTGCAGGACCAGTAGTCAATGGGCTGCGAGGAGCGATTGAACTCCAAATACTGCTCAGCAGCCTCCAGCTGACAGGCTATTTTTTGCCGTGGTTGACTAAATATGGGCAGGGAGGGAAGAACACGAGAAGGGGCCACTCGCCCGGGAGTGCGTGTTTCGGATGCTTCGCTGGGTATATAAGCACTGGAAAGGTGGACTCGCTTTCTGACCAGCTCTACCCCCCCCCC
>NW_010972709.1:3549261-3621650 GCF_000737465.1 Haliaeetus leucocephalus | reverse complement strand
CCCCCCCCCCACTCCTCCTCCTCCTCCTCCTCCTCCCCGGCAAACCGCGCTGCAGCAGCGGGGATGGAGTTGTAGTGGTGCTGGGTGGAGGGGGTGAGGTAAGGGTGGATGGGGAGGGTTTGCCTGGTTGGTTTTTTTTTTTTTAATTTTTTTTTTTTTTTTTTTTTCCTCCAAGGGGGGACTAATACCATTCCTGGGCCTGCTCTCTTTTTCCCTTCCTGCATTAGAGATTGGCTATAAGGAGAAGGCTGACGGCTGCAGCATGAAGCGCATTATTACCTTGTGATTCCATGACCCTCCTCTATGCATCCCTAACTCTCGAAAGCTGATTCAGCTTTCAGCTAGTGCTCTGGTGAGTCCTCTGCTGCAACAGAAGCTCCTAACTGGTATGTCTTTTTTTTTTTTTTTCCCCCCCTCTTCTGCTCCCTGCCTTGCCTTTAACTGCTACCAGCTCAGCTTGTTTTTAAACACTTTTTCTGGTCGATGCAGGACTGAGTGCCCATCCAACTTACCTGGGGACTTAAATGTGGGCTTTTGCATCCGGCAAATGTATGTGTGTGCGTGTGTGCCGCGTGTGTGTGTCTGTGCGGGGATGTGCTGGGTGTGTGTTTGATCTGTGGATGGGTTAGGAGACCTTCCCCCCCCCCCCCTTTTTTTTTTTTTCTGCTGTGGCATACTCCGCATTTTAAAAAAAAAAAAAAAACAACTAACAAACTGCAGAGCAAGCAGTGCACTAGAATAATCTGAACTGAAATGTTAGAACTTTGACATGCAACCGTTCTGCAAGGTTAAACCGGCTTTTAAATGCCTAATTCAGACACAGGCTGGCTAATGACACCTGGGGGGATTGGGGCTTTATTTATTTATTTGCAACAAACTAGTGCTATGAGCTAATACCAGCCAGAGCAAAAGGGTGAAATGTGGTTAAACTTAGCCTAACTTGCAATGATCTCGATGCTGCGGTGATTAACTGTTAAAATGCCGAGAAATGAGCGTTAATTACAGGCGCATGGTTTGTGGACGATCAGAAAGGGAATATGAGGAGGAGGAGAAGTTAGGTTTTCCCTGCAAGGGTCTGGAATTCAGGTTACACTTCATACATCAATTGACTGTTATTGCTTCTGCAGCTCAGAGTTGACTACGGTCATTGTATTTTATACGATAGTGGTGATACCTAGTCACATAAATATATAGGCATCGGTATTGTGAGATGGGTACTGTGGTACATACACACACGCACACAAATTTAGGTACATTTTATAGCATGCATATGTATATTTTACACATCTTTATACGGAGGTATGTAGATGCTATATATAAGCAGGTGTAACGTATCATCCAAATACAACGCATCTCCAGGCTGTGTTGAGAGTATGGATACATGTATATGTCTGTGCCGGAGAGAGTGTACACTCAGCAATTGTGTGTAATTGTACAGGCAGAAATCTGTGATTTGTGCTGTCAGTTTAATTGCTGGCTTTCTCTCGAGCGCATGGTTGTGTCTGTGTCTCCCAAGGACTGAGCCCGGCGCCCAGTCCAGCCCAGTCCCTCTGCCGTGGGCTGCGCTGGGGCGAGGGCATGCCTTTGCCTCGGCCCCGCTTGCCTCTCCCTTCTCCGGCACCCAGCCCTAAATACGGGCTGTGTCCAAAGTCCCCAAAGTTTTGTGCTGCACAGCTCCAGCTCCACTTTGTCGCCTGGACCTGAGCAGCACCTTGAGCTGGGGGCAGAGCAGGGATATAACACACAGCACCTTGCTTTCCATCTCTCCCACCATCCTCCTTCCCCTTCTGCCCCCAGGCAATATTTATTTGCCCCTTGGCCTCGGCACTAGCCAGGTCTCCATCCATTTTTCTCCCCAGAACAGCCACAATTGTATTGCGCGTGTTTTTTTTCTGATAAGAGCAAGCCCAGGAGCTCAGCCAGCCTAGGTGGGTCGAGGACGTTGGATGACGCTCGCCCACCACCACTTACTCTTGGTGGTAGCTGCAGGATGGGAACCACAGGGTGCCTCCGGCGTCACCGTTAAAAGCACCGTCACGCCATTTATCTGCTCCTCCACCAAAAGGCACAACCCTGGAAAGCGCGAGCTTCCACCCGGAGCCTCAAAGCAAATTTAAATCTCCAGGATGAACTTTGCTGCTGCGGTTGTGTCATTGTCTTCAGTTTTAGTAAGGATTTAAAAGGTCATTATTTTAGCTCTTGCATAGTGCTCTCTTCGGTGGCCGGCAGCCGCCGTCCCGCTTGTCTGCAGAAGTTGGGGACCGTTCAAGACAGCCTATGTCAAATGCATTTGAAGAAAGCAAATTGGGTATGAGTTGCAGATGTTTAATTGTCCAAGAAGTCCAGTAGCTGCCCTCCTGTTGTCGATCTGAAGGAAATTCAATACCATGGAGTACCTTGGCCATGCTAAACCCCCCACCAGCACTTTGATTTTTGCTGGGGTTTTTTTTTTTGAATCTTAAGCACTCAGACTTTCCCTCACACTCCTCAGCTCTCCTTTTGCTTTAATTTCACTGCAGTCATGCATTACAATGGTGCCACAGCTCCATCTCTCTTCCCCTTAATCCAAACTAAAGGTTGAAATTTGCCTCGAAATGAGACAAATGATGATTAAAAGGGCCAACAAACTCGGAGAACGAGGAGGGAACCTGCACAGAGCCGGGACGGCGGCACGTGCCAGCGGTGCGTGAGCGGTGTAAAGCCATTTTGGGGGCAGGGGGCTGAGCGCGGCGGATTTACACCCCGGCTCCGCGCGGCCTTTGCTTTTTGCGGTGCTAGAAGCCGATGGGGAGCAGGGAAATATTTACTCCCCAGCCGGCAGTGATATTTTAAAAAGCCGTAGAAAAGCATCGAAGCAATTAGGTATTCCAAAGTGCTTAGTTTGCCACTTGCTAAGTTTACTTAAACCCTCTTTAAAGGGTTCATTAGGAGACCGCGAGAAACGGTAAAATTCATTAAGACGAAGGCAGCCATTCCGCGTTCGCCTGTAAATCGGTATCGATCGGCGGCAGCGGGGCGAGGGGCGGCGGGCGCAGGTGAGCGTGCCCTGCCTGCCCTGCTGAGCGAGCAGGCAGCGAGCAGGCAGCGCCCGGCGTGACCTCCGCCGTCGCTCCCTGCCTAAATCCTGCCCATAATAGTCTCCTATTCAGCCCGGGCGGCGTTTTGCAGCCCTGCCACTCGGCCCACATTGTTCGGGGAGCTTTAAAGCTCAGCGCGGCTGGGAGGAGGCGAGGGAGAGGGGGAGAGAGCCAGTGGCCGCACGCGGGGCCGAGCCCCACGGGCGCACAAGCGCGGCGGCGCGCGTCCCACGGGGCTGCGGGAAGAACTCGGAAAAGACTTTGGCCCGAGCTCCCGACACCTTGCTTTGGCTGGCTTTTGTGTCGCCTATCTGCAGGTGTCTCCCCGAAACCCCTGAGGTGGCGTGGAGCTCAACCGGATGACTTCTTCGAAGAGATTTTTAAGTCCTTTTTTTTTTTTTTTCTTTTTTCTTTTTAAATACCCTGAACTCCCCAAAAGGCGTGTGCTATCTTTTGGGGTTTGCTTCTCTGCGAGGTAGTGTCTCACTCACAGTGACCAGCAGAGGAAAAATCATTGGATTCTCTAGGTAAGATGCTTTCTTCTTCCTATGCTTTAATCTCTACTTACTGATGAAAGCAATTGCTTGTCTGGGGCTGATGAGTTTTCTTACTCTGGCAAATGGAGCAGTCCTTCCCGGTGTCGGTTTGTAAATCAGTAGCTGGCCATTTGATTTTTGGCTTTCTGAAAACAAATTGGCTTTTTGTTTCCAAACTGCAGGATGGAGGCAATCGGGAAAAAATGTGTATTTAACTTTCCCCCACGTGGCTTTGTCTAAAATGATATCTACGTGCGTATAGAGCAAATCCCTTCCACTAAAGCACATTTTGGTCTTTTTAATTGCTGAAAGTTTACTATTTCAGATGAAACACCTACTTTTTAGGTGGAGTGGGAGGTTGGCTTTTACTCTGTGCCGTTTCTGTGACAAAGAGCCCCTGCCAGGGCAGCCACCGGACTGCTGCCGCTTTGTGTCCTGTGAATTATCCAGTTCCTCTTCCCAGGGACCAAAATCCATCACCTGCCGAGGGCAAAGCCCGGGATTGCCGGCAAGGAGCGGGAGCCGGGGGGGGTGTGTGTGTGTGTGTCTCCGCACATGGGCTGGGCAGGAGGAAAGTCTGCTGGTTTAAACTGAGCCGTGACTCACTCGCGGGATGTAAATTGTAAATCAGTGTTATTTTCCCTCCTGTGACCATATAAATGCGCATATTGAAACTACCTGCTTGAGAGACATACTTCTTTATATGCCCATATGAACCTGGCAAGCTATGGAATGTAAAGAAGTATGTATTTCAGGTGGGAACCCTTCTCGGAGGAGCAATGTGTGACCCCGGGCAAAGCGGGGGAGAAAGACAGACAGATTATTTTATATTATTATTTTTTTTAAACTGCCTGACCTGGCAGACCGACTGGGGAGTCAATTGATGATCTTGTTCCAGCGCGTGTATTGTTCTGTCACTTTGCCTGTGTCAGCAGGTGGAAATGCTCATCAGGACATTAAATATTCAATATGCTGACTGCGGCATGGGCTTTGAAAGGCGATGCCAGAGGAAAGCTGGCTGTCCGCTCCTGGGTTTTAACAGGGATGCAGGCCAATCGCTCCTTTCTCCTGCTTCCCCGTCAACCCTTTTCCCCCCCCCAAAATAAGGCTAGATAGCAAAAAGAGCTGGCTGATCTTTAAATCTAGGAAAAACAAAAGGAGATGGGTGGGGGGAGAAGAAAACAGAGAAAAAGGATACAACAGTTGTGACTCAGGCGTGCAGTGTTTTAGCTTTAAATTAATGTGCAAACTCCGCTTTTCGAACCTTTCCCACCTTAAAACTTTCTGTGCTTAAACCTGGAGAGAGGGAGATCTTCCTTGTCGGTGTGACGAGCCATCGAGTCAGCAGATCACAGCTAAAGCCAGAGGAGTGCTCTGAATATAGGGGTCTTATTTTCCCAAAGGAAAATAAGAAAATTAGCTCCTTTAATTCTGGAAGCCTTCACTAGCTTTCGCTTTTCCTTTCAACCTTTTCCAATGTAAAACAGTTGGCTGTTTCTTCAGGATCCTACAATAATGAGGCAAGATGAAAGCAACTGGGTGTAAATACAAGCTTAACGTTCTGCCTAGGTGGGAGTCGCGGCCGAGGGTTTAAAGCTTTCGGCCCCAAACATCCTCACGCTTCTGCGAAGCCTGTAATGACGGGCAAAGCCGAACTCCTCAGAAAGCTGCTCCCCAGCTCCCCAAACTCACGTCCCCGTCTCCGTGGGGCAGCCGAGAGCAACGTTTTTGCTTTTGAGTGATTTCCCTGCAATCCCGACACCCCTCTTCACTTGGCTCGCGGGCTCCTAAGCCATGGTTTGGTCGGCGTGATGCCTCGGCATCCCGCGCCGAAGTTCATCAAATCTCACCCGTCGCAGCATCCTCTCCCGGGCACGGGGAGCGGGCGAGATTCGGAGTTTGGGTTTTGCGGAGTCTTTATCAGGCTCGATTCGCGGCGAGCGCTGTCAGCGCTTGCTACACGTACATCAAAGGGGATTTAGCTGTAAACAGGCGCTCGTGGATAGCGGGTTAGAAAAGGCAGGCTGGGCTATCGGGGAGGTTTCCCACGTGTAGGATTTGGTGGTTTTTTTTAAGAGCTTTTTTGGTTGTTGTTTAAAGTAAATACCATGGGTGATGGAGGTGTGGGAAGTGCTGAGCCCCTTCCTAGCGGAGGAGGAGCCTTTTCTTTGCCAGGTGGCCTTGGGAAGGCCGGGTTTGCGCTGGAGAGTGGTTGATTTGCACATCATCCCGTTGGCATTTGAGGATGCTCCGGTTATGCTGGGCCCTGGAAAGCCGGAGTTTTCCTGGCTGGCCACGGTGGGGTCTCTCGGAGCCTCGCTGCGGGGATGCGGCATCCCTTGGGCTCAGCCCCACCAGCAGCCACCCTGCGTGGGGGTGGTCCTCAGCCCCCGGGTCCCCACGAGGATGGGTCCTGTGGGTGTCCAGCCCCATTTTGGGGTCAGATCGAAACATGAAGCTGGTGGATGCTGGGAAAGGAGCTGAGCCCCAGCAGGGAAGCTCTGGTGCCCAAGCGGGGTTGCAGTTTCGCTCCCTTGTAAATCACCGATGTTAGCTTGAGTCTCCGGATGAAAAATGAGGACAATTCTCACCATTCTGGATATAACATAAAATTATACGTTATATATAATTTATATATAAAATCTCCCTCCATTCCTTGCTGAGCCTTTGCCCTACCTCTTCTCCTTTTCCTTCTCCTTCCTTCTGTCCTTTCCTTCCTTCTTTCCTTGTGTTTCTTTTTTCTCTTTTTTCTCTTTTCTCTTTTCTTTTTTCTTTTCCTATTTCTCTTTCTCTTTTCCCTCTTTCTCTTTTTCTCTTTTTCTTTTTTCTCTCTTTCCCTCTTTTTCTGTCTTTCCCTCTTTTTCTGTCTTTCCCTCTTTTTCTGTCTTTTCCTCTTTTCTCTCTTTTTCTCTTGTGCATCTTTTTCTCCTGTAAATCTTTTTCTCCTGTAAATCTTTTTCTCTTTTAAAATATTTTTCTCTTTTAAAATATTTGTATTTTTTCCCCTTTTTCTCTTTTTTCTTTTTTTCTCTTTTTTCTCTTTTCCCGTCTTCTAATCTTTTTTCTCTTTTTTACTCTTTTCCTCTTTTTTCCTCTTTCTTCCTCTCTCTCTCTCCTTCCTGTTCTTTCTTTCCTCAGCACAGGTTTTACTAAAACTCCTGTGCCACTGTGCATTGCTCTCGCGAAGGTGCTCATGGTCTGATTTACAGTAGATACCTGCATTCCTAATGCAATTTTTATCTCCTTCCCCCCCTCTTTGAATTAATACGCTTGTTAATCACATGGAATTGCTAACTTTAGGAAGTCACTAAGTGCTCAGATTTATTTTTTATGTAAATATTTTCAAAGCTATAATTCTGAGCGCTGTCTCGCAGCATGGGAGCGGAGGTGGCAAGGCAGGCTTCTCCCGTGGCGCGTGTCCCGAGGCACCCGGACTTGGATGATGATAAAACCAATATGGGGTGTCTGTGTGTGGCCCCCCCAGAGCCGCGGCAGCCCCTTGCTGTTGGCGTCGATGGAAGCAGATGACGGCCGCAGTTCTTCGGCAACCAGTTTGCGCCATTCTTCTGCTTCGTGGCAGCTCTTCTTCCCTTTTACACCTCTTCGGATTAAAACTGCGATCGCTAACATTGCACTAGATCCACTCTATTTGGTAACTAAAATTAAGCCGCACTGTTTTCGCTCTTTATAAACTGGTGAGCACCTCCCAGCCTGGAGCGCCGTCGCGGGCGCGCTGCGAGGAGCATCTGTGCTGGACCCGCTGCCGCGCAGCAGCGCCGGGATGCTCAGGTGCGCCCATCCATCCTGCAAACTGAGGACTGTGCAGTGTCGGGCATGGAAACAGGAGCTTTGAGAATTGTAAAAGCCATAAATCCAGTGGACCAAATTAGTTAAATTTTTCTATTCTATGCCTCACAAAATCCAGCCGTTCTCGAGATGAATTCTCCGCATGTAAGCGGAACTACCGGCAGGTATAAGATGGATATTTTGCACGTGCACACGAGAGCGCAGGGACGAATTTGTGCCATGCGGTTTTCCCCGGTGGGTTTATTTTTTTTAGTTTTGTGTGTTTGTTGTGTTGATGATCTATTACTACTGTTGTTACTATTACTTAATATTGGAAGACAGGTGGTCCCATAAATTCCAGCACCCTCTTTTAAAAAAAAAAAAAAAGGGGGGGGGCATGTTTGCAATTCAAGTTTAATAGTGCATTCATCAAGAGCAATAAAGCATTTTATTGCACAAGTATTTCAAGGGATGTGCTGGCCCTGGTAAAAGCATTAGTAAAGGGGTGCATCAGCAATCTCATTTAAAACTGTCGACCCAACGTGAAAAATGTTGCGTTGAAGAATAAACTGCTATTAAGCATGATTAGATTGACCTGCAGGACAGATATTTTAGCTGCAGCAGCACAAGTCGATCAAAGTGAGCATCGCTTAGATTGCAAATTTTTTTTTTTTAATGCCCTAAATTAAAAATGAAAGAGTCTCAGAATATTTAGGACCAGAGAGTGACTTTGGGGGTGAGATTTGTGCATTCGATTCAAAGCGGTTTGGAAAGGTGGGGAAAGGGGGAAAACGTATTAATTGCTGCCCCTTTAGCATACATTGAAAGTATGTTACTCAGATCAACCAATCAAAAAAGAAATTGTGCTGACTCAGCATTCGGGCTAGTCTGCACGTCCGATTGCAGAAGAGATCAGCACTGCACTGCAGTATCTCTCCCTGCCTTTGACACCAGCCTAGCTGGGCAGGGCTTCCCTTGTGTTTCCCAGGACTGGTTTAGGCCAAGAACAAGAGAAGGCCCTGAAGAGAGGAGGAGAGAGTCAAGGTTGCACGAGCCTTGAGCTGCTAACGATCCTTTTTAGTCAGTAAGAAAGAGCTTCCATGCTAGGTTTGCCCTGCCAGATGCAAGCGGCATGAATTGCTTGGGAATATATCTATTTTTAAAGACTTTCACCACATCTTGCACTTAGCAGTGACTGTGGGCGAGGGGGTGGTGTGTTCCTCGCAAGAGAAATATCCTCACTCCTCAGCTCGGATGCCTTCCCTGAAAGCCCAGAGCTGATTTAAGTACCGCGCTTGCAATTGCCTCCTAGAGAAGATGCTAGGTTTAATGTTTGCCGCTTGATGCTGAAGTTGCTCTTGACCTCGGCCAAGCCGGCAGCGATGCTGCGAGATGCTTTCCCACTGGGACGTGGGGGGGGTCACGGTGAGAGCAGCTGGGATGGGATGGGATGGGGAACTGAGGGCATGGGCTCCACCGTTGGCTCACTGGGCTTGCAGATGAGTCGTGCAGCTTCCCTGCCTCAGTTTCCCCCAGAGGCAGAGTAGGTGTTCGCCTTGGAGATGTTGAAGCCGCTGCTTGCGCTGTGAGGTTAAAGCTGGAGGAGGCCAAGGCCAGTTGATGCGGCTACCCAAGGACAAACTTGTTCTGGGTTTTGTAAGGACTTCCCTGCTTTGGTGTTGGCTTGCACAGCGATGCCTGGCGTGTGCTTTGGGGAGATGGCGCAACCTGGCTGGACTCTGCCCCCTCTGCCCTCATGCCGAAATGCAAAGACCTGCCTGGACTCCCCAAAATCTCTGAGCGGGTGCAGGGCGGCGAGATGCCAAGGCTGGACCTCAACCGGGACCCCGTGGGGCCGTAGCTGCCTGGGGGATACCCAAGCGGGACCAAGGCGTGCGCTGAGGTCCACAAGATGCTCCAGCACCACGGGGCTGCTTGCTGCCTCACGGATACTGGTTACCAGTCTGGGCGCAATACTGGGCATTGCCGGCTGACTCTACCGGCACCGGGGAGGTTGTGCAAAGCCGGCGTGACCCCCGGGCTTGCCCAGCCGTACCCGAGCAGAGCCGTGAGTACCTCGGTGGGTACCTGCATATGCAGGAGGAGCAGCGTCCCCGTGGGCTGCCTCCTCCTGACCGCCGCTGCGCCCCGTGATGCTCTGAAGGCATTTTTGTTTGCACCGTTTAACAAGCACCAGCGTGAATCCCCGGGTTGGTTTGTATTTTTGCAAAGCGGTCTGTAGGGAGGAGCGGAGGCCGACGGTGGATATCCTTGTGTGCAAGGGGAAGGCTTTTAGACACAGATATGTCTTGAATAAAGCGGAATTTAATAGTCAAAGGTTTTAGCAGTTGGAGCAGTTGCTGGTGGTGCTCAGGAGACCAGCTACACTCTGGGGCTCAGGGGAAGCAGGACGACTGACATCTCCAACAGATGCAGGGTTTTCCTTTTTTTCCCTTTTTTTTTTCTCATGAAGCACAGGGCCATGCCTCTAAATGCCTCGCCATGCCCAGATATGGCCTGCGCTGGGACCTGTGCCGCTATCTAAAAAAGCCCTGGGCAGACTGATGAGCCCAGGGAGACCGGGGAACAACTGCTATAAATAGCTTTCATTCTCAGCTGCCCTTCTGGTGGGACCGGATTAGGTGGCATCTGGGCAGCCAAGAGGCGCGGGACTCGTGACCACTGACCGCAGAAGTCACCCAGCAGCTGTAAGGTTGGGAGCCATCCCTGCAAAGCCCTTACATAGGCAAGTCAACCCTGGTATTTGGGGAGTCGGATAAAGCTACGGGAGCAGGAATCCAGTGACCTAAGAGCAGTCGAGAATAAAGTTCACCGCGACGGCCAGGGCAACGCTTCCAATCTGAGAAGTGAGCCGGTGTCTGAGGCAGGACTTGGCTTTCGGCTGTTGAAAACTGTTCAGTGCAAAGGAAGGAAAGCGTCAGGAGGGAGCTGGCAACGCGGGAAGCAAAGTGTCGCAAAGAGTGGCTGAGATGAGGAGACTGGTGTCCCTTTCTGGGATGCCGTGGGTTAATTTGCTGGCAGTGAGATTATTGAAAGCTCTGATTTAATATCTGTGTTTACTTCGGGTAAACGAATTAACAAAAAAAACCCCAAGTCTTAATTATTTAAGGCACCAACTTGATTTGGGCTAGTAGAAAATAACGAATCTAATGCAGTGATTTCACTCCTAACCTTGCAGAAGGTGGACGGTGTGTGTAGTTTATGTCCGTGTGGTGCAATATAAGTGGTGCCTATATGCGAGGGGTGTGTGTAGCTATAGGCTGCAAGGGTGTGATCCAGCCCCTGCAACAGCAGCGGAAAAGGACTGTATTTTGCTTGAATTAAGCTCAGCCTTGAGTATTTGAAGGGAAAAGATGGAGCCAGGGAGCGGGGATGGTTTGGCCGAGCAGAGGAGATGACTGTGCAGGTGCTACCTGGAAGGGACGTCCTGAAATATCTGCAATCCTTTTTATGGGATAAAAAGCAGGGAGTGAGCTGCAGCTTGTCCCTGAGTGGGTCTGCTGTGGGACGGGGACTGGGATGCATGGGCAGGCAGGGCGAGAGGGGTATTTATATCCAGGCTTTGTCCCTTCCCTTCCTCACCGGTGTCAGGGCTGCGATGCGCGGGGAGCCGCACCACTTCGCTTTCTTTAAATTAAGCCAGCTTTGTCCTAAAGCCTCGTCTTTGAGACAATAAGACGCACCCGCACCCACTAAAATCTATTGTGCCATTTTTGCAAAGACCAGCAAAAGTCACCCGTGCGCCGTCCCCTCCCTGTCCTCCACGCTCATTTGGCCTATTTGAAGCTGAATTTATTCCTGGGAAGGTTCCCCATCAATTTGCCTTGCTCTTTTGTTGACAAGTTTATTAAAAACCTGGGCAACTACATATTAAACTTTTATCAGTGTCGAGGAAGAATACGTCCTTTGAGCGGCCACAAAAGTTATAGATTGGGTCTTAACATTTCTTGTTCCACCGTTCGGCTGAGTCAGCGTAACAAATAAAAGCTGCCACCTCTTTTTTTTTTTTCCCTTTCTTGAGAGACAGTTCCCTTAACAGTGTAAGTAAGAGTGTCCAGTAATGCAAAAAGGTTTCAGGTCTGGGTAAACAGGAGCTTTTCTTCTTTTTTTTTGTGTGGCCATAAGTCTTTAATAATTTGTATTATTAACTTAAAATGGAAATAAAATATGAAGTTATTGCTTCTTAGCTCTGAGCCAATAGTTTTGATAAAATGACTGATACTTTATAGGGTTTATATGAAAAAACACTCCCAAATTAATAATGTTTGTTGTGCCACAAGTAATGTGCTTCCATCCACTGCGAGGGCATGAAGGGGTTGGGGCAATGCTTGGCTGGGGATGTACCTTTTGTGCCGCTGCAATATGGGATCTTTGCTCTTTTTCTTTAGTCATAAGATGAAACAAAGAGGAGGCCAATATGTTGCACCAAAGATGTTAAAAATAAAGCGTTAGAATTGCATAACCTAGTTCCCGTTTTGCCATGCAGCTGAGTTTTTAGGAGTTGGAAGAAGCCTGAAAAATAATCGGTGAGAAGGAGTTCGAACTGATACAACAGACAGGCAGGGAAAAAAGTGAGTGTCTGTGGGACTGAGCCACAATTCTTAAACTCCGCCAGATAAATAAATAAATAACTATCCCCAAACAGCACCTTTCTCTGCCTGTCACTGTGTCCAAGGATTTTTTAGTTCTTAAACAGGTTTGCTGGCATAATTTGTCAAGTCCAACAGGGAGGTTTCCGTGTGACAGAGGATCATTTTTCACCACGCACAGTGGTGCACCAAAGCAGTCCTGCAGGCTCTGAGCAACTCCATAATTAGATAACAGTTAACATACGTGTATTAGATGGATCATCATTCATGCTATAGGATACAGCAGAGCCCGCCACTGCCGATACTGTGCCCTGCCGAAAGCAAGCAGGGAGCGTTCTGGACAAATACGTCTTCCTCCAGGAGTTTATCCGCATCACCATTTGCTCCAATTATAACTAATTGGACACATATTGCATTTTCATAGCATCTAATTTTCTATTGATTTTAACGGGACTGCTGGTGTTTTGTACTATTAAGTGGTATCTCGTATCAGTTGCTGTTTAAAAACGCTGAGTACACTCCCCTGTATGGAATTATGCAGTCAGCACATGTTTTAAAACCTATTTAATTGTTTGGTCCATAAAATGCACAAACTGTATTAGGGAATGGCTTTGTTCTCTTTTGAGTGTGTGAGTTGAAAAAAAAAATCCAACCCCACAACTATTTCCACCGCCGGTTTCAGGAGATGCAGCTCCCAGAGCCTTGCATTTGAGGCAAACAGATTCAGAGGGTCCGTCTCGGTCCCGCGTGGAGCCGGAGCATTTGCAGCTCCCTCCAGGTATCGATGCTCTGCATTGCCAGAAGAGATCTGGTCTGTGCTTGAAATAGGACCTTTCTTTTTACCAGAGGCCTAGGACCAAAATTTGGATTAAGACAGAGATTCTCGTATTGAAAGCCAAGATTTTGATAAGGTCACATTTGACTTTCTGTATAACTGAGGAATAAGGTGATGGTTGTAGGGTTTAGGGCTTTTTTCTCTGTCATAGGTATTGCCACGTACCCTGGCAATACATCCAAATAAAACTGGACTATCAAATTAGCCACTGCATTTCAGCAAATACTCAGTGAAGCAGGATGAAAGCAATCGTCCTCTGTTCAGCATCATTTAAAGAAGAAAAGATTTAAAAGAGAGATTTAGGGGAGGAATGGAGAGGTGGCCTGACAAAAAGCGTTTCCAGCAGTGCGTGGTGGATCATTGGATCATGGCTATTGGATAACAGTATGAATGGCAGAGAAGGCAGATAAAAGGCGATGGAAATTATGTTATGGGGCAGCTGAGCTACCCCAGGGTGCTGGTGAGTTTGCTGTCAACTCGCTGCCTTCGCTGGTCGTTAGCAAGGACCACGTTGTGTCTGTGGGAGACAGGTGAGTTCATGGGGGTGTATGAATTAAAGAGACACTTTATTAAGTTCAGGTAATAGTTTTGGTTTGAAAGACTGAGTGGCTACTGCAATGTCAGCAACTACTTTAGTGCACAAAGGAACTGAGTGCTTTTTAATTAAGTCAAATAAAATCCAAGCGGGAGACTCTCAAGCCTTGTCTGGAGTCTACTTTTTGGGTTGAATATCTATAATTTTAGAAATGTTAATAAAACACAGTCCACTTTTTCCCTGTAATAATATAAGTTAAATTAATATTTGATGTCTGTAAGGAAAAGGATGAAAGCGGCGAGGTTGTATTTTCTGGTTTACAAATGGCACATTGTGCAGAATACAGCGACTGTGGCATTGATTTAAGCATCCTCACAAAGACACCATGCAATAAAGTTGAATCATCTGCAGTACAAGTATGGCTGTTTGGTGGAAAAAATAGCAAAGGGAGAGAGTAGACATTTTCCTGTATTATCAAAAGCCACTTCATTTTGGGGAAATTTCCTCCAATTTAGTAACATTTGGATGGAAATCAAATAACACATTAGCTTGAGGAAAGGGGAAAAAACCTTCCAAAGCTAATTACGAAGGGAATGTGCACTTCATTAAGATAAAGCTGTAGGAAATCAATGTTCTGTATTGTTGTTTTTTCCTTTTGATTGGATTTTAGAATGATGAATTGTTAATGCATTTGATCTAAAAATGATTTGTTTATTCAGATGAAGAGCAACAGTACTTTGTCTCATTTGGCCTTTTAGCTTATAATGATAATGGCTTCGAGGGATGCTCATTTCTCAAAAGGGTATTGGACTGGAATAGGCAGGAGATTTCTGGACTCAGAAGGATGGGCCCAATGCAAGGGTTTGTTGTAGGCTAATTCTATTGCATGTTGAATCTTCTGCTTCATTAGGAATATCGACAAATGCTGATAAATTCTTTGGCTTTTCTGTACTGTCTATAACGTGTCTTTATTAGAATATTGAGGCTAACGTGGAAAGGTCTTCAATAGAGCAGATCCTCTTACCTTGCCTACTACTGATCCTACTTGCCACGGCAATGGTTTGGTAATGTGGGGCTTTTGCCCGTTCTCACGCCTCTAATCGTGAACAGCGTAGCTGGCACCTGAACCAAAAGCAAAACAGAAGCACTGCGCAATGATCGACAGAGAGGGAAAAGCGATGCTCTCCTGACAGATCCTGCCTGCTGAACCTGGCAGTGCGGAGCAGGCAGAGGTGAACCCTGTACCCCCCCTTTTCGCAGGGGTGGGGGCCCACAGGCGTTCAGGGGATGCGCGCTGCCTCGCAGGAGAGATCAGGAGCTTCAGCACAGCTCCGACCTTTGGACATGTCTGAGCGAAGCCTCTGTAATTCACCTTGCTCGGATGGCTCGTACAGCCTCGGAGCCCAGGCTGGCGGTACCTGGGCTGGCGGAGAGCGGTGCTCTCCCTGCCGGGAGGCTACAAGCCCCGGTGGGATGCAGCCCTCTCCAGCCGATAACGTGGGCTGCTCTTTCTCGGCTGCTGGGAAAGCCTCACCATCAGAGAGACATCATTAGTTTTGATTAATGGCATCCAGAAGAGAAAACCTAATTTTCTAAAAAGGAAAACCTCACCCATAACTCACTGCAGAGAATTTAAACAAAATGTTACAGAACATCTATGCCAACTCGCATTGATTTCAAACGTGGTCCTGGGCACTCCTCGAAGCAAAGCAGGAGGGAGTCGGGACAGCAGTCCTCCCCGGCAAAAGAAGCTCAGAGTAACCCCCGTACCACTCTCCCACGGTGCCACTTTCAAATGACTCTCCCCAGCTCAACGGGACCAGGACAGAGCAAGCATACCTGAGGAACTGAGCGTGTTTTAAGTGTGCAGTGGTGATGCTCAGGCAGCTTGGTGCACGCTAACCCAAAATCCACGTGCCCAACAGAGTTTGGCTTGCAGGCTCAGCGCAGCCTCGGTCACTGATGGCACTTCCACCTCCGCTCAATCACTGGTAAATAATTACTTTCCTTTGCCTCCTGTAACTCACCAAAGGATGAATTTAATACTTCCAGGTCTTCACTGTCTAAGTTTCCATTTAGTTCCTTGGCTTGATTGTCTCTTGAAAAGGTACCTAGAGATAACTCGATTAAATTAATTGTGGAGCTCTTTTAAAAAAGCTATTCTCTCTCTCTTTCTCTCTCTCTCCGTCTCTCTCTCCATTTATTTATAGGCAGCTTAGAGTAACGGGTTTGGGCAGTTAAGTGATCTGCAGTACTTACCGTTACAATGCAAAGCCTGTATTTCTTGGGGAGCTATAATGCTGGCCCACTTGCAATATTTCTGTGTGCAGTGGTTATAAGTGCATGTGCTCTTTCCTAGTATCATCTTGCAGGGTGGTGGGCTGCAAGGAAGAAGGGGGAAAGTCACCTTTGCCTTATGACGCATATAAATTCTTTAAATAGGTTATGCACATGGCAATGTGCAATAGCTGCATGTGGCTCTAGGTTAAGAAGGAAAGGCCTGACTTTATTGGCTCCCGCTGCAGAAATGATCGGAGCTGCTGTGATTTTTAAATTTGATTTACTGAGTTATTTTTAGCAGTGGGGTGTTCATGCTGCAGGGCTCTCCAGGAGAAATCAACTCCCCAGCGCTGCAACATGAACCATCGCGCCAGTGACTTGGGCAGCGGCAGTGTGGCAGGGCTGCCTGGCAGGGGCTCGCTTTCGCCATTTAGGGGCAAATTACCTGATTGCGAAATTGCAGGGAAAAAAAAGCCATTTTTTTCCATTTTTTCCCCCTCTTTCTTTTCCTTTCCGCCCCTTTCCTGTTGGTTTCTGGCGACGGCAAATACAACCATTGCTTGTCTCAAGCAGATCTTAAAACCACTGAAAGCAGTGATTTTAATGCCAGATGAGAAAAGATGGGAGGCGGCAGGGTAGGGAGGCAGAGTTTGCTAACCTCTACAAAAGATTTCAGGTATTTCAGCCTTTTCCCTCCCATTTGCCAAGGAGAGCCCCAAGGGGAGAAGAGCTCTGCAGCCCTGAGTTGCTCGGCTGTGGGCTGGTCGGAGCAAAGAACATCTCTGCTTTACCTGCTGCTGCGCGTTAGCTGGCACTTCAGATACCAAAAGACAGGGCATGGAGGAGGACAGCAGACCGTAAAACACTGAAAGGAAGAAGGCAGGAGGTGACAATTAAAGTATCTGGATTAAAACAATAGCCTTTACTTATGTCACACTGTAATAGCAAACATGGCTCTCGAAACAGACGGAGCCGAGTATCAGGTTTAAAAATGCTCCAGGCTGGTGGTTACCGCTGCAGACTATTCCACTGCTATTAAACCTGCCTCTTTAATTCAGACCCACTCTTCAGCCGTAGCCTCTAAGAAGCTTAAATAAATCCCGACTGCCTGAAAGTGAAGCCATTTGAACTCGTGCAACATCAGGCAGCGAGTTCAGAAGAGGTCCAGGCAACTGGGAAAGAAAAGACCCCGAGGAATTCCCCTCTTTGCTGGCCACAGCCCATGAGGCCAAATGCTTTGCTAAAGCTGGTAAAATGGAACCAAATCAACTGTTCAATGGATTTGGTCCCCTTCAACCAGCTGTAGCTGTGCATTGATCTCTCAGACGCACCGTGGAGGATAAAACACTTGAACCGGACCAAGGCAACTCAGGTAGCAGAAGACAAATGGCCACACGAACAGCGCCGATAAGGAAATTATGATGACTGGCATCTGCAGATCTATCACTCGGGCTCTAAACTGGTGGGCTGAGCCTGAGTCATTATGTGGTTGCCAGTCAATTCTGCCTAACGGAGACCACTCAAGATTGATAATCTCTATCGTCCTCCTATATTGATCTCAGCTGTAATTCAGGACTCTGTATTTCAACTGCAAATGCTGTGCATTTTCATATGTATTCGCTCATGCCCACCCGGGAGCCCCGTGCCTCAGTGTTTCATCTGCTGCAATGAAGAATAAATGTTTTGATCTGAAGTTCCCTCCCTGTGTTTTGTACTACGCGCCAAGCTGCTCATTCCATAGGGTCTAGTGAAGAAATGGGTTGTTACAGGGTTGTTACCAGAGCAGGGAATGAGGTGGGAATGCCAGCTGCTTCCTAATTGCCCCAAACTGCAAATATCCACAGCTTGTACTAGCTAACAAGGTTTTTTTTTGTTTGGGAGATAAAAGCTATGCTCCTAAAAAAGAGTCCCCTGTTTGACTTCCTTGACCTAAAAGACTTGTAAAGTGTCTACCCCAGTCTGGTCCTTATACGCACTCATGTTACGCTAACGGACTTAAAGAAAATCACTCACTTTCCCATGTAATAATGATTGGTGGGAAAGTAAGCTGTGCGTCATCTTTTCCTAACCATCGTAAATCTATAGGACCATCACAAGCTATGAATATTGCTGGTATAACGAGCCGTTTGGATGCAAAAGTCTGATGTGAGATTATTCATGTCCTTACTTCTTAACGACACCTGGCCCAAGTTAACCCCTGGCATGAGAGAGTGCAGAGATTTGTCTCTCTTCACACACCAGAAATTTGGTTCACTTGATTCCACGTCTCTAGTCCTTTAGCTACCATTTAAATGTTCTCACTAGGGCCAAGAGTATTCATGTGCTTTAAGATAAGGAGCTGTTTGCTGGATCTGAGGCTTAACATGCATCTAATATTTATGTCACTGGGTATTTAAAAGGCAAAGACATCAGGAGCAATGTTACTGCAGGAGCACCTTTCCTCAGCTAAAAGGAAAACAGTGCTTACCCAATTCTTCTAGCTCATTTTTCTGCACTTTAACAGTGCCTAAACATCCATGCCAAAATCTTACTGAAGTCTACATGTTTTTTTTTTCCCCACACACTTCAATTAGATCAGGCACGTACCCAGTACTTCTGCCCAAGAACAAGTTCAGATTGAAAAGCACACACGCAGCTGAGAGCTCAGGTCTCCAGCTCTCTTTTTTGGGATGCAGTGATCAGTTCCCATACTGAAAAGACTGCTAAGATGTCAAAACTTCACTAAATGTGACTAGTGCCTCTGTAGCTGCCATGCAGTGAGACCATCCTCCATGGTGAAACCCTCTTTTGCAAGAGACTGGATCTGTGCAACAGTGATGACAGATACATTTCCAGGTTGCTGCTGGGAAGATGTAGGTACTAAGCTGTTCTGTTACTTTCTTCCCTTTCTGTGGTTCATCGGTATTGAAGTGTAAATACGCCAGCAAGGAGAAGCGGTTGTATCAGAACTGCTGAGAAGCATTTCCTCCTTTTTTTTTTTTTTTTTTGAAAAATGCAAAATGTGGGAAGCAACGGATGAGCCCTTGGAGAAGGATGGTTTTCCTTCATGCCACCAGCTGATTTCCTGGAAACATGTAAAAGAAATTACTGTTTTTCTTATTTTTTAATTTTTCACAAATGCAACATCTTTCCAAACATCCAACAATGCATCCAACGGGGCTTTGACCTGGCCTAATAGAAGAGACCTAAGCCTTTGCAATATCCATTTGCCGGCATTTGTGCCTGCAAACAGAGGAAAACAAGCAGCTCCAACAAATCCCCGCATTAGCATGGAGCCAGTTTGCAGCCGTGGGTAGTAAGGATGCTTGTGGCTTTCCAGCTGCAGCCACACAGCCCTTGGCAAAACAGCCAAGTGGCCACCACCTCCGTAGCTCCACGTCACATCTTGACGCATTCTTTCCCAGCCAATTATTTGCGTTACAATTCGCAGTGCTGGTTTCCGAGCGCTACCCAATCCCACCTCCTAATTTCCATCTCAGAAGCATCAAGCGAAGGCATCCGCTGAGACAGGAATGACTGCGGGAGTAGCAGTCGCTGAACAAACATCACCTTAACGCTGTTGCTGTCAGTCCCGAGATTCATAAACAAAGAAGGATGAGGTCGAAAGCACAAGGGAAGGGGAATCCTCAGCTCAAGTCCCTAATTGCTGGCAGTCTGGGCTGTGAATGATATTGGGACTCTAGAGGAAAAGGTTGAGTAGAAACAGATGCTTCCAGCAGGCTGTGGCCTGGGTTTCCAAAATACCACGCTCCTCCCTCCTGCTCCCGCAATCTGGGTTATTCTCTCTCACTCCCCAGGGCTGCATCCAACGTAAACAACGCCATTATTAAAATTCTTCCTTGGTAGTGATAACTAAGTTACTAAAAAATGTCAAATGGGGAAGCTGGAGGCATTACGATTCGAACAAAGCCGTGGAATGTAAATGAAAATGTTTTCTCCTTAAAGACGTGTGGTCCAAATTTAGGTACCACCAAAGTCACCTAAGCCTTGAATAGCAGGAAAGCTCCCAGTTCTCTTGAAGCTAGAGAAGATATGAGTACACGGGGATCCCAAAAGTTGGGCCATGTATTTAGATGCCTAAATGTGGACCCCACCTTCAGGCACCCATCCTTGAAGATTTCTGGCAGTATTTTTATTGCCTAATTATATCTTTATGGAATGAGAAATTCAATTCTCTTAGCAAGGAATTTCTATAACAATACAGCCTATTACGGTCTGGTTGAGGAAATACGAGGCCCAAGCAGAAGGCAGCAGGTAGACTTCAGGGGAACTCTCTAGGGACAAACCTAAGGCATGGGCCAAAAAAATCACAAATATCCCTCCCAAAAGTTTGTGTTTCAGCCCTGCTCACTCCCAAATCCCTCCTGATCCAACAGCAGGGTTTTGGAGGAAACGGAGCTCCCTTACGGCTGCCCATTGCAGCCAGGAGCTCCCCAGGTCATGAACCTGCCCATGGTCTTGAAACTGGATCTGCTTCTCTCAGTTCCCCATAAAGCACAGGTCTGACTGGAAGTTTTGTCACTGCCTTTAAAAACCCCAGGATCAGGTCCTGGCTAAGTCATTATAAGCCTTTAGCCAACCACCACTAACTACATTAAATCTAATTGTCCTCCATGTGCACTAAGAGGCTGCTCTGATGGCCCACCAGCCACTGCTGGTTTCCTGGAAACACTATTAGCTTCTCAAACAAGACAATCCTGAGGACTCAGTCCTGCAAACCTTCTGTGCAAATATTAAATAACAGTGAATAATTAGCAAGAATAATCCTTTTTTGCTTGACCCTCTTCTGTAATAAAGACCTTTGTCGGCAAATGCAAACGTTATTTTGAGGAGCAATTCATAATCTAGAGCTGCTAAACACATCAGCCTAAATACACTAATACTCTAATATCCATATTTATACAGGACTTAAGACAGATAAAACCAGACACTTTATCTGTCCCAAAGACCTGAAGGCATTCATCGCTCAAGTGTAGGAAGAGAAGGTGGCAAAAGAGGTGGTAAAGAAAGGACCCACTTCTCCCTTTGATACATCTGCAAGCGCATCTCTGGGTAGTGCAGTCAGATCAGCTGGATTCTGTCCATGGAGTTTTATTATGTGCATCCTTTTCCTTCATCTGTTTTTTTTTCTGAGGAGAGAAAGAAAGGACAAGCAAACCAACAGGCAGATAATTGTTCTGTGCTGACAGTTTGTCAAGTGAAGGAAGCACAATTTTAGTCAAGAGATCTGCATTACCACAGCGCTTGAGCAGAAGTCTCTTCTTTTCCTCCCAGATGGCATTGACATATAGCCTGAAGGGGCTATCAGAATACAAAGCTAAAGATGGTTAAAGACATTAAAAACTGTACAATGTGAGCACCATCTACACCAGGACCGTCATCTAAGAGGAAGATTCATCTTGACGTATTGGGCAGAAGACAGAGCTTCTACTGGTGTTATGTATAGCTGGTGAGCCAAAGGTATTTTTGAGATAGATGAAAAATATATATATTCCTGCTACTAACCATGCCTTTTCTAGTGGGTCTTTATTGACTCTTGAAAAACTATGACCAATGAATGTAATGATCTGCCTTCCCCTTTCTTTCCGGGTGAATGATAGCTCCTGCAGGGTATTTATCACTGAGTGCAATGACTGGCTTGAGCCGTTCATGTCTAACTCTGCTTCCCAGCAAGCTATTGAATGCATCCTCTTCATCACAGGGCCACCAGGGTTTCCCTGGTCCTGCCAGGGCTTCTGTTAATAATAAATATTGCACTCAGAATAAAATAGTAAATCTTGCGATAGGATGGAGGGAATTTGAATTTCTGCATTCCTTGAATTTGGTGTTGCGTAAGTCCCTGTAATTTACTTGCACAGAGAATGGGCTTAATACTCTTGCCTTTTTTTAATAAGCTGCACAGCCATTTCATACAGTGGGTGCAGCTGGAGGGGTAGAGAACTGCAAAGAGAGGACTTCACCTGCAGGAAAATATCCTCTACTTCCCCCAAAAGCGATGAAAATGTCAATACTATTGACACAACCCCTAATTAAAAATGACTGCCATAATGATGCATATGATAGCCGTAGAACATTAGTTTGGATTAAACATAAACAGCGAGATGTGCTGCACGTGGTTTCCAAAGGAATAAAGGGCTGGACGATGGTATCTTCTGTACATCCAAGCAAGACGAGAAGAAGGATGCCTCGGCTCCCACGCACGGGCTGCTCCTTCGCCGCCCAGCCCCAGTGCCCTTTCCAACGGCGACTGCCCGCACAGCCTGAGCTATTTGCAACCATGAGATAAAACGTGTCCACGTGCAACTTCTGTGGCTGAGGTTTAAGCCAATTCCCTTTACTTTGTGTCTGACCTGGCCAGACAGCACGGGCATGGCTGGTCGTAGCAGCTTGGCGGGTTCATGCACTACCTCAGTTACTGTGGCGGTGCTGAGCTGTAGTGACACCCTAGCCTGGGGTGTGGCTAAGTCCTCCTTTTTCTCCCAAGGAGTAAAATCCTTCATTTTGGGGTATTCAGCAAACAGAATTACAACAGAAAATAGCTTGTCGATGCCCCGTGTAAATTATTTTCTTATGCAATTGGTCTGCCTGGATTGGACAGACGCCCTATTTTAATGTTCATCTGCTCTTACTTTATGCTTGTGATATTAATGCACGCCCAGGCTTCTCAGCTGGCTATAGGTAGTTGTCTGGTATTGTACAACAGCGAAAATAAACACTGCAATATTCCCTGCAGTCCCAGGGCTCCGAGGTAGGATTGCACCACAGAGCTGGGGCTGAGCACAGAAGCACCATCTCCTACAGGTGGGCTACGACCAGCTGAATAACTGAGTGATGGAGGCAGAGCATGGCCAGTCTTTCTCTTGAAGGCACAAGAGACTGAACACCAAGGACTTCTTTTCCACCTCCATGTGCGACAGGTATTTCACATCACTTAGCACCTCCTTCCCATAACATTTACCTCCAGCTCTTTCTGCCCTCCTCCTCCTATAAATCGTTTTGTGCAGTGAATGATAGATAGCTTCTGCTTTCTCCTTTTACCGCTATGGGGAGGTGGGGGAAAGAATGAGAGAGGGAGAGATTTGAAACTATTTCCCAAATATGCAAGTGTTCAGCCGTGAGCTGATATCCTGCCAGGGGTAAGAGGTGGCCCCGTGCTGCACTCGCTCAGGAACAAATAATGAATTCTCTTGCAGTCCCTCCCTGGTGTTGTGAAAAGAATTAATTTCTATCGCCCTTTTCTGAGGCAGCTCATTCTCCTGGATCTGGGCTCCCCTTCCCCCAGCCTCTGTCACCCCCTTGGTTGCCGGACAATTTACTGTAAGACAATTAGCTCATACTGTCTGCTCCTGCCCATGAGCGTGGATGGAAACAGATCTGTTTTTTCCCCAAACAGCTGCTCTAAAGACCACAACCCTCCTTTTCAATCTCTGTCACTCTGCACATCAGCTGCCAAAGGTCCTGATTTTGTGCCATCGTAGTTTTACTGAAAGAGTAGGAAAAAGAGCTGTGTTCCCTCACAGGGTGGCTTACGTGGCTGGTCGTGCCTTGCACTGAGCTGATCTGCCCGTTTGCTTCAGCGAGGTGTGCTCCTCGCTTCGGCTCCGAGTGCCCATGGCTGGGAAATGGCTAATGAAGTAACTTTCCATTACAGGGACTCCCACAGAATTTAAGGGGAACTTCCAAACCCGAGCCTTCTTCTCCCTTCCTGTGCTAAAGCTCCTCTTTTGTGAAATCCCAGCACGCTTCATGCTTTAGTAATGAAACACAGCAATGAAATATAAGTAGACATTTGTCTAATACCATGGCAGCATTATTCCCAGATGGACAGTAATCATAGCTGATTTGCCCCATCTATCTTTGCAAGAGAGTTTGAGGGTTTTACACAAAGAAAAGAGGGGGGAAGATGGTGGTTGTTAAGTATTTAGGGGGAAAAGTGGATCACCTGGAAAGCAAAGGCATAATCCATCTTTCTATGGTGAGGAACATGGCCCAGTGAGCCAAAAAGCCTGAGAAGGACAAAATCTTGGACAACCCTTTGAGCAGGTACATCTGTCAGTCCTAGAAAGAAGCAGGAAAAGAAAAAAAATAAATAGCTGTGCCATTTGTGCCACAGGGCAGTGTTCGACAGGCAGCACTTCCCAAGTCTAGTGATCCTGATCCCAAAACTACCATTGTAGAGGCTTAAGAGTCGCATCCTTCTTCATTTTAAAGCAGAGGATGGAGTGTGAAGCAGTCAATAAAAAAAAAAAGGGATTTGGGGAAACCAGAAAAAAGCCAGAAAGTAGCTACTAGCTAACGGCTGGGCAGAGACTTAAGCCAACTCCAGACCCTGTACCTCTTAAACCTGGGAGAAAAGTTGAATCTGGATCCAGAGCTTCTGCATCGTGGCTCAGGTCCATTGCCGGCAACCGCAGAGGATTTATCGGGTGAATACGCCCAGCCTGACTTTGCAGATTCCGCATGGGCAAGTGGCCCCCTTGATGTCCGCAGGACAGGGCTGTATCAGGGCTGCCAAGAAGCCAGTGCTCGCTGAAGCCTCCCCATCGATCTGCCGGCAGAGTTATTGCAGGATCCGGCCGATGTTCGCCGCGCTGCCAGGTCTTTGGGCTTGTAAGCGGTTGTCAGACTACGTGGTGCAGTTAGGAAGGAGCTGGCAGGTGTCTTGGCCTTTGCTTTAGACACTGTTGGTGTCCAGAGCTCTTCTGCTTGCAGTTGCGAGTGCTTTTTGCACTTCTGAATAGGCGAGGTGAGGCTGGAAAAGCCCAGCAGTTTGCTGCTTGCGCTGATGTTGATGGATGCAATTCCATGACTTTACTAAGCGAGCTTCATCGCCTGCGAGTGAAGCCGGAGTTAAGCCTGGTGTAACACCCTCACTTCACTGTGGGGATGAGCATTTCATTCTCAGGCGTGTTGGAAGTGCTAAAGACATCCCAATAATACCTTTTCTTCATTTTAAAACTTTGATTGTTATATCCAACATGCAGTTTGACACTAGAAATTTTTATGTGGGGTGTTAGTAGGTTTTCAAGCATGGACAATTTGATTCATGAGTGGATTAATCTGATGCATCTTTTAAATGGAAAACTGACATAATTTTCCATCAGAGACCCGCTAATAAAGCACATTTACTCAGTTAATCCATTTTTTTCTGTACTAAGTGCACTCATAAGATATAAAAATATCAAATCAATAGCCAAAGAGTATATAAAAATGAGACTGAGTGATCAGAAACCATGTGTGAGCCACCCTCTCCTTGGCTTCTTGGAGGACTCCGATTTCTGTTTCTGCTGCCGAAAGACCCATTCCCAAAGTCGCCCAGGACAGCGAGGCTGCAAAACCCCAGGTGTCCTTGCAAGTCCCAGAGGGGAGCGGGTGCAAGGAGCCACCTGCTTCCAGGGGTCTTGTGGCATCAGCTCTCCTGCAGCCCTCCCTATTTTTAGAAGTAGCTAGTTTGAAGCTGGTGGGTTTTTCTTCTTTATTAGTTTTTTTTATTATTATTGCAGGAGGAGCTGGGTAGCAGGAATGTGTGTAAAAGACAAAGCATCTTCCAGTACATTTGTGCAAGGAGCCCGTCCCAGCCTGCCAGGGAATCTGCACAAACTCCCCTTTTTTATTTTTCAGTTGGAGTACAGCAGTGTTATTTCAAAGAAAATGCCTGCACAGCCTTCTCTCTGCAAACACTGCAACCATCATTCGATCAGTGCAACTCTCTCGCGTGAGCTCATTTAACAAGCAGTTGCTTTGCAGGCTGTGGAGAATTGCCTCTTACCTAATAATTCTGCTAATTTGCTTAACTTTCCCAGATTGCAAACAGCCCTGCTCTGAACAAGCAGCTTTCTAAATGAACCCCCAGACAATTTCTTGACAAGAGGGGAAAGGAACGGTGGATGGCTTGGGAGGTTGAAGCTCACAGTCTTTTATTTTTGACCTTTGGGCCAGCATTCAGATTTGCTTGTTGGGAAAACTGTGTTCAGGATGTATTTTCTTCAGGGATTTACGCTACCCTTTTGCTTGTAATTATTCTCACTTGATGTCTCCCATAAATTAAAGATGCTTCTATTAGCGAGCTCCAGTCCTCTCAATTATCTTGCTAAAGTCTCCTTATTTGTGGCTGGGAGCTACACCACCAGGATTGCCATCCTTGCAAAGCTCCTGGTCAGTGGCTACAGGCAGGGAAATAAGGAATGTACATGGGTAATACAAATGTCTGAGCAATCCCAGAAAGAAATGAAAACTGCAGTGAAGGTAAATGTCAGACTATTTAAAGACAATGTTAACTATTGATTTTTTAGAGGAGACTACCTCTTCAAAGGATGGCAAGCATGCCTTCAGATACAGATGAGGCAACCTAGATGGATGGCGGAGAGAGGGAGGCGAGTGAACTGGGAAGACAGAGATTTTCCCGGAGAGCAAAATGAACCCTTTATGAAGCCTTTGGGATTAAAGAGGTGGCTTAGTTCCTTCACAGCGTCCACCCTTCAACCCATTTAAGCACCTTGCCTTTTCCAAGACGTGAAGGGCAAAGAAGCACTGATGAGCAATAAAGAGATAAGCAGCAAAGTACTCCTTTCACCAGTGTTTTCCAATGAAAAATGAACCCTCAAGCACACCCAGTGATTTGTTGTCTAAGTGGCAAAGCTCACCCAAGTTCCTGATTTTGCTTCCAGCAGAGATGCTCATTGCTCATTCTCACACCCTGGAGCAAGTTGGACTTGTTGTGCAGCACTTGCTCTTCCCACCCGGACCACCACCGCGGCGGCTGGGACCTGCATTTGCCGCTGGTGCGGAGATGCGGGCAGCTAGCAAAAAGGGGGGAGCAAAACTATCATTCGCTGTGTACCTACAGCTAGGAACCTGTGGGAAATGAGAACCAACCTGGCAATTTTCTATTATCCTTTGGTACAACAAGAGAGGCTATGATTTCCTTCGGTTTAAGAGAAGCTAGAATAAAAGCCTTGTTTTTTAAGAAATACATGTGTGTATATATATATTAGAAAAAATAGGCATATATATGTACACAGGCATTTTTTTCTTTATATATTTATACTTGCCTTATGGCCCATGCTGTGATATCCCTGCCAAAGCACCCAGGAGCCGATATTCCTGGCCTCGGTTGCATGCATCTGCAGGGAATTGTGCCTTTCAAGCTGTAGTGCAGAGACGATGCTAAACATGGTGCTTTGGGAAAACGGCATGATAAGAATTTAGTTAGGGGATTTAAAGGTCTTCCAGACCTGCATTTTCAAAAAGGGAAACTTCTTATCTCGATGGGTGTTTTGGAGCAGGAGGAATGAAGGATCTAATCTAGTGAAGTGTAATGTCAGGGAGGGCAAATTAATTTTGCATTTGGATACAACGCATTTTTTAAAGGCTAATTTGGGTCTTGAAAGAAAAATTGTTATACGCATCCACACAGCCAAGGAAATGGGTGACGCTGGGGGATCGCTACTGACTTTGGCACGTTTTGAAGTGGGTACACGAGAGGAACACACCCTCCCAGCACCCTGCGTTTCCCCTATACAAGTCTTTAGGGCGCTTCAGTTTGAAGATCCCCAGAGGGCTTATAACCCCAGGTCGCCGCCTTTGGCAGCCAGCTCGAGTTGCAGAAAACTCAAATTCCTGGTAGATCCTAAACACAGCGCAATACGGTATTACTGCCTGGGGTAACTTTTGGTTTAGATGTATTATTTCAATAAGGAGGTCTTCAGACAGTGTTAAATGACAGATGATATAATTTTTGAATGCGATGTTCATCTGAATTTTATTTTCTGATGTTTTGACTCATTGACTTGATGTGTCTCTATTATGCACACACCTCTGGAGATGATGCTGGCAATGATTATGCATAGCATTGAGTTAGTGAATAAAACTACTCCAGGAACTGCTTTACAGATCACAGTATCGTTTTCTCTGTAATTGTCCCACAAACGGTGGAAGTTATATGGAGAGAGCAGTGTGCTCTGACAGACTGCATATTTTTGCAGTGTGCATCAGATCTCACTTTGGCCTCTGAGACTTATTTCTGATGGTTCTTGGGGATTTAACTTTAAGACCAATGTATTTTAGTATCCATATATGCTCCACTGTTCATGTCATCCGGCAGCAACTGAGGATGAGCTGTCTCCTTAATATGGATGAGACACCAATTTATCTAAGTTATCACCTCCCAATCTCTCATTCATCTCTGCTGTTAACTGCTGTGTTTCTGACATCCATACCTAAACTATCAGCAACTTCTTCTCCTTCAATTGAAACCATAAGTAATTTTTGGCTGGAAGTTCTTGTTATGTATATAATGGCTTCTTCATCTCCCAGCTAGAATTCAACCATGAGGTGACTGAATCAGGCTCTGGACACCGCATTTTAAACCCACAACATTGCACAGATCCACGCAGCACACTAAATCAAAAGTCAGGGTGTCTTGCCGCCATCTGAAAATATATGACCAAATTAACATGTCCCAGGCTTACTTTGAACAACACCACTGCAGCCCCAGTTGTGTACAGCCCAGGCACTCGACTGCAAAGTCAGCAATACCTTCCCCCTTCCTGATGCATTCCCAAACTGGCAAAACTTAGCCTTACTCCTGGTATTCTCTTTATAGAAGCTCCCAGTGGTATTATGTATCAAATAAAGGTCTCATTACTTAGTTTCTGGTTCCTTCATGCCATTGCTCTCATTAATCATCCTGTTCTTCAAGCCGGTGCTACAAGCCATTATGTCTCGCTCCCCACCCCTAAATTAGAGGTTCCCTCCCCTGCAGTTCCCCTGTCCCTCCGTGCTGTACGTGCCACGGGGAGCACCGACCCGCTGGGGACCTCCTGGCCATGAGCTCTGGGTTTGAGTCTTAATGCAAAGAGGTGGTCTTTCCCTTTCTGCCCAGTCTCATCCCGGGGCACCTGGGGATGCTCCCGCTGCTAAATACCCCAACGCTATCAGCTTTGTGTCTTGTAGCATCTCTAGATGCAGCCCTCCTCCCAGCAAAAAGGAAAACTCTTTGGTTGTGCCCCAAATCTGTTAACTGAATCCCCGATTTCCCTCCAAAAATTGTTACGAAGAATTGAGGACAGGGAATCTGCATCATCTCCTTCGCCCCCCGTTCAAGTTCCCATTTGATTTCATTTCCAGGGAGCAACGAGGTCCGGCAGAGATCACTCGACAGAGTCCCACTCTGCGTTTTCCCCTGGAAGAAGCGCTGCCCTTGCCATGCAGCAGCACTTCTGTTTGCAGTGGGGGACCCAGGGAGTTTGCTACTTTCTCTGGGTAATATATTTTTCAGGAGCACAAATGACTTGCTTAAAGCACTGGAATGTAATTCCCTTTGTGCTGAGGATGAAATGCAAAAAGGCGGAAGAGCCAGGGAGAGCAGATCCCCCCTCAGCTCTATGAATTCACCAAATCCAATGGTTTATTCATTTTAATTAGCCTTGGAATTCATATATAAGTGTGTGTGTATATATATATACACACGCACACATATGAATTCATATAATGACACATAATTAATTTAGAGTTTGGCATTTCAGAACAGGTAATTAAAATAGTTCATTGTTGATTAATCACTTGCTAAATAAATTATTAGCAATATCACTGTTAGCATTATGTTTATTACTACAATTTAGAGAAATTAAGGCAGTTCACTTACATTAAATTAAACATGAAAGCGCAGATGTAATGTACCCTAGACAATATCTATTTACTCGGAGAACAAATGTGATGTGTGCATTACAGTACATTTGCTAGGTCATACATCTTGGATGGCCTCTTCATGTCACCACCAGAAACCTAATACCGACACACAGATGATTCCCATCTCTTTCCGTAAATATAAAAATAGGATCTGCTGGACTTTAGCACTTGTTCTGCACTGCAGCGTGCTCCAGGCAGCTCTGGCTGAGCTGCGGATGCTGAAGGCAGCTCGGACCCGTGTGGGATGCAGGGTGGCTCTGCGGCACCGCAGCCAGACCTGGGGAGTGGGGAGGTAACGGGGGCGTGAAGGGCCACACCAAATGTAACCCCCCAAAAACCAGAAATGGGAAAGAAAATCAAATTTTTCACTCCTCAGCAGGACCCCGGGCCACCATTATGAGCCAGATTATAGCCAAACTGCACAGAAATGGAATAAATCTCAGCCTGACTCTATGAGGTGCTAAAGGCTTAAACAGATTGTTTAAGTATAAGTTGAATTTGATTTTCAAGCAGCTCTCGGCTGGGGTGGGGAAAGATTTTGTCCTGTGGGGAAATAGGTACCCCTTGCTTTTGACAACTGTTTTGCCTGGAGGATGTTCAGCCTGGAGTCTAAGGGAGCAATAGGGAGAAGTCAGTAGAGATGAAGAGGGCACAGAGCACCTCACGACACGTTTTCTGGATCTGTCTCTCTGTGGTTTTATAGCTATAGGAAATAATCTATAACAAGGTGTATAAAATAGCTCTCTGATCTCTTTGCTTCTGGCCCAAAAGAGCACAAAATTGATAACTCAATTATCGCTGCTGGAAATACAAATAAATTAAAAGCACCTGGTGGGAGGAAGGCTAACGGAGGGACACCCATGCAGCATAGCGGATGCTGCTCTTTAATTGCAAGCTCAGAGGCAATTAAAGCCCTGGGGCTCGGGCTGGAGCAGGAGTGGGTGCAGACAGAGCCCTTCGCTCTCAGACACATGGGAATAGTCACACTCAGTGTGATGGAGCCAAATGTCCCTCCGAGCTGATGGCACGGGTTGGCAGAAGCACTGGGACCGTGGTGTCACCTTCCCAACCCAGGAGCAGAGTCGGGGTGAAAGCTTTGGAAGTGGTGACCTCCTTTGGGAAGAGAGGGACCGGTTGAATGACCGGTGAGCTTAGCTTGGTTGTGGGGTGAGGAAAAGCAGGGTTGGGTTTTAACAGTTTTCAGCATAAGAAAATAATTAGTACCTAATCCTGTCCCCAGCAAATTCCTGGGAGTTTTTGTTCTGAATTTGCAAGCAGAGCGACGTAGGATATTGAGGGTCTTCTTCAATTTTTGCCAAGTCATCTAGCATTTGCAAAAACTCCTCTCTCCACTGAGGCTTGTTTTTAATGACTCCTGTGCTGAATTAACAGTCTACACCGGTGTGACAATGACAACAGTCACTAATGACCACTCTGTTTGTCTAAGCCACATGCTGAGCACTGATTTCAGTCCCTGCCACAGGCTCTCTTTGCAAAAAGGCTTCTGGGTCTTTTTAAGCAATTTAAAATGTGTAGGATGAGCTGGCCTGTCCATCCCTGCTCCTTTGATATTTTGCTGCCTGGAAGTGTCCTTGCATCAACAGGGAGCACCTCTAGGGAAGTGTGACCTGGAATGATATGAAGAGCAGGAGGAGAAAAGCCTTTGAAATTTCATATCGCGTTCTGATGACCCACCCAATAACCAGTGAAATTATATTTAAACAATCTGCCCTTTGATGCAATCTCAACCAGATCAGAAGGGCAAGTGCAGTTTTGTGGAAAGGCCTGTTTTTAGTAGGCAACACACTTCATGGCCCCGTGGAGGGCGTGCGATGGTGCAGACACATGGGATACATGCAAGTATTATTTTAAAAAGGAAAGCAAAAGCACTCCAGGCGATGCCCAAAATCTTTGTGCCAGAAACATTCCACCATATCACATCGAACAGGACATTTTCACCCATGAAATTGTTTCTTGCATGCGGGAGGGCATAGATTTAGCTTTGTGTTGTGCCATTGCATGGTTCAAACGATGCAAAACCCCGGCAGGGTCGCACACCCTGTGATGGCCGTGCAGGGGAGGAGGCATCACCTGGGGAAGGTGCCAGCTTTTCTCATCCCAAGCACCGTTCCTCCCACTCAGCCTGCCCATAGGTGTGCGTTGCTTTTCTGCTGGAGCAAAACAGGGCAGCACGATAATATTCACTTTATGAACATGACAGGTTTTTATTTAGGCAGCAGCATCGCCCATGAAGAAGCCCGGTGCACGTCATCCTTCCTCTGCCCATTGTGCGGGGCAGATGTTAGAGCAATTCTATCTGAAAGCTTTTAGCTCCCATAACTGATGATTTATATTTGTGCTGTAATAGCCAGATATGGCAATAATAGTAAGGATTTAATTGTTTTAATGAAAGCGGCTTTTGCTGCATTTGAATCAATTTGCTAGGTTTGGATGATGGAATATAAGACTGGATTTGGCCATGCTTTCCCTATGCCCTGAACAAAAAGGTACAAGCCATTTGAAAAGAACTAGCTTGGCATACTAAAACTTTTAATAAGTAATATCTGCATAACTAGAGGCAATAGGAACAGCCCAACCTGAAGAAAAAGGGTTTTACAGGAATTAGTGTCTCACTGTCACATTTGTAAAAGGGACACATGCATTCTTCAGATCTTTGCACATTAATGGCTGTATTTGATTCAAAATACAGTCAGTGAACCCTCAGTAAATGGAATTAAATGGTATGTGTCTGATTTGAGGGTGACAATCCACCAATTGTTTCTTGTTTGAATTACTACCTGCGTGGCTGGGCACAGCGGTAATTGAAACTATAATGTTTCATTCCTCTTTAGCTATAATTTATCTGAAAAGTTCATTCACTGCTATTCTATTCTCCTTCCTGAAATCTCTCCCTTTACCATTACCGTGCTGTCAGGGACCACATCCTTTCTGCGTGCCCAGATTTTGACCTGGCTTGGGCTCGGCAATTCAAGCACACGAGCAACCTGCGTTTCACTGGACCAGCCCCATCTGCCCCCCCCTGCTTTGGCCACGGGCCACTGACTGGGGGCTCGGCTGCTCTGCAGGGCATAGGGCTCCTTTTATTCAGCCTCAGGTCTCTGGTTTGCCTTTGGCTTAGAGCTCAGGTGAGCACATCCTCACAAGGCTCTTCAAATTTCCCTTCAAAACCAAGAATTTGCAGTGGCATTGAGACCATCTCATTTTGTGTGACCACAATTAACTACTGCAGGACTGGACCTACTTGTACAGCGATAGCTGTAAATGGAGAGGTATCAGAGGTTACACTTTCTTCTATCTGTGCCTTGTTTCGTTGCTTTACGTGGTTCTTACACGCTATACAGAGGTGTCCGTAGCGGAGCATATGCTAGGGGTAACAAATATATTGCCTCTCTCTTGACACTACCCGTTCATAAGCAATTTCCAGTCTGTTTTCACCCAATATTGATAAACAGAGGAAAATGGAATGTGTTTTATTCACCCATAAAGTCTGACATTTCCAAAGATGGAATCAAATTATCCTCCTCATCTATCTGCAGATAGCTGGATTGCTGGCTAGGTACGACTTTACGCCCGCAGAGTAATGACACCTAGTAATGACACCTAATTTCTGAGATTTCAGAACGAGCTGGTCTGAGACAAACATGGTTATTTTTCTTACAAATAATACAAAGCACAAAAACCAGACTGTGTCCCAGGATGATGGTGCTTATTCCATGGGACCAGGCTGGAAATCCCTGGGAAGCCCTTGTCAGCAATGGGGCAGGTTCTTGGCAGAGGCATTTCTACAAAGGCATTTGCATCTTCTTGAGTTGGTGCCACTGCCCGTGGTCTGGTTATGATTCAGGAATGATGAACCTTGGATTTTGTCCTTGCTTTTGGGGTGATTTAGATGAAAATCCCATGTGGCTCGTGTGCAGGTTGTCTGGGACTGTGGTGATGCTATGAGGAATTGGAAGGAGAGACAGAACTCTCTGCTGCCCGCAGACACAGAGGGGTGGAAGAAGGAACAAAGAGGAGGTCTTAGGAAAGAGGATAATGAGATTTAAAAGATAATTAAGGTTGCTGGTTCCCAAATACCACAGTGCTCATAGCTGGGCTGGTGAGCCCAAGGGAAAGCCAGTGTTGGAGTAAAGTTGGCAGCTGAGGGGGGGCTGCAAATCTGGAAGCGCCACTGCAGGGAGGGTCCTCGGCACCTCCAAGCCCCAGGGCTGGTCCCTCTCTCCAGCACCAGATGTGCAGAGATGCTTCTGCTCTGGGAGGCATTCATGGCATTGATCTACCAACCTTCACCTCCACCGGGGGATCCTGGCACCTTGACAAAGCATTTGTGTTTGAATCTAGGCTGAGCTAAGGAGATGGGTGGAGAATAGCAATGAGCAAGGACAGACTGGCATCTAAATGTGGAAGAACTGTGGCAGCCCATGAAGAGAGAGCTGGGGAAGGGGTGGGGATGGAGTGAGATGAAGCACCTGGAGGACAAGTGCTGAGAGGGGACCACATCACTCAAGGGCAGAGGAGGAAAGTTCCCCCCCAGGGAATTCCCTGCGTTTCCATACCAGCACCATGAGGACTGGTTGGTCCCTGTGGTGATGGCAGATCAGGGGAAGGACGTCTCTGCTCCATCCTCTTCTGGACCCAAAAGCTCTTGAGTTTCCCCTTCCAAAGCTGATAATGTCACATCCACCAGCGCAGGAAAGCGTAGGGCTCTCAGTGGGCTCGAATGTAGTAACTGTGCTGGGCAGAGGGAGAAATACCAATCCAGGTCATGGCATTATTTTCTCTAACCAAATCCCCAGCAGCAAAAGCAGTCCCAGCTGCCTCAGATGGGAATTTCACCCCAAATGAGATGTGAAGAGTTAGTCTACAATGTTCTCCCACTGCTTCCATACTTTCACACAGAAACCATTGCATACACATAGACTGTCTTTGTTAGGGATTGTACTTCATGCCTGGGGTCACAACCGTACCAATTTAAACCACCATTTAAACCTTGCCTTTTCAAGTTTACCCACTAAATATTTTTTTTTTGCTTGCCTTAGAGTGCAGGCTGAATAATTAGAGCAAGTGGCTGCATTTCTCAAAATAAAACTGGGATTTGTAAGCACCAGAGGACGTCGACGGTGCTGGAAGGGAAAGGTAATTGACATTCCCTTCGGGAAACCTCTTCAAAAATTCAGGCTCTGGTTGCTTTGGATTTATTGTCAGTGGTGCAATACAGGCAGGGAATATGATAATCCTTGCAAGCAAACAAACAGCACAACCAAAAGCAACCAAAGCAGAAGTTCAGCTCTGCTGTGTGTCTGATGGCAGAGAGGGACTGGCTGTGACCTGGCTGATCTTCCAGCTCCTTCATATCAACCATGACGTTAGGGTATCACAATAAAAAAAAAAAAAAAAAGCCAATAAAGTTCTAAATGGGACTGAAAGGTCTCATCAGCAAGTGCAGGACCCTGCAAATGAAGGGCAGGAGGGGCTGAGCACCTAGCTGTCCCTGGGGCACTGGTGGGAATGTGGTTGTCCGGGCACTGGCCACTCCAGAGCATCCCGAAACGCCGCAGTGAAGTCCCGCTGCCCGCAGCGGTGCACAGCGACACAGCGCTGATTAACTGCAGGCTCCCCCGGGCTTGCCAGGATTTCCAGAGAAGCAATGGAGAGAATTTGTGTGGCATCCCACACTCCACCGTGGTGAGAGGAGAGACTGTCTGCTCCCCAGCCCGCATGCCATAGATAACTAAATACCTGTATATGTGAGATATATATATATACACACACACATGCACCCACAGTGCTGCAAATGCGGTGTATACGTGCCAGGTGCACAGCCTTGATTAACTCTTGCCTGAGTCACCCCTCCTCTTGCAACAACCTGTGCATTAAACGATACTCTTAGGAGATGAGTTTGCACCAGCCTCTCAGCAGCTTCTGCTTAAAGGGCAGCTCTGATGTCCTTGCTGTTGGGATATTTCCAGAAGGGAATAAATTGTTGTCCCTTATCCCAGTCCCCCTGTTACAAATGGCTTGGTCTTTCTGAGATGGGCACTTGCTGGCGGTACTTGCACCAGGGCTTTGCAGGACCCGGCAACCCAGCCTTTGTGTGTTAGGACGTTTTGCTCCCAGTTAGGTTGAAGCAAAGGCTCAGCTATTGCTCATTCATCTGGATTTACAGAAGCACTTGCAGTGCCCTGAGCTCCAAACTGTTGCAAAATGAATAATATAAAAAAAAAGTTTTAAAATCCAAATTAAAGCAGAGCAGCTTACCATAACACAGACCCGACAACCGCGCTGTATCAGATGCTCCACTCCTGCAGCACCGACCAGGGAAGGGGTTTGCTGGGTGCTGGGGTGTGATGACCTTGGGGCAGGTTGGGCAGAGAGCGGTGCTGGGGGCTGTGAGAGCTTGTAGCAAATCCAGCTCCTTCTTCCCCACCTGCAAAGGGTCTGGGGGAGTTTTGCAGACCCTTCAGCTCTTTACTAGGGGAAGAGAACAGTCTCGTCCCTCGCCTGCTTTTGAAGGTGCTGCTCCCCACCCCAGGCTGTGCAAGCCTTTGACATTGCCACATCTTTACCACTCAACCTGATGGACCACATGCCTCACTTCTGCCCAGCACCTCTCTTTTCTCATTCAGTGATTTTGTAAAAGGGTGTCTCCAAATCTCCCCTTGTTGTACCTCTGTTTCCAAATTGCACTTGGGTGTCTTGTGGTTTCACTGCCGCTGAGAGTGCAGCAGCTATGGTGCATCCAAATAGCTGATTTTTTTTTCAGGATCTGAGTCAGGTCTTGCTTCCAGTGATATCAGCTTGGCTGCTGCGGTGGGAACACAGTGTTAAATGTGTTGAAGTGAAGGAGAAAAACACTTGGGAGCATCAGGTGCAGCACGGGGAAGCGGCTGGCAGGCTGTACCTTGGCTCCCCTCCACCCATGCTGCCCTGGACATCGAGGTCCCTGGGCCTCCCACTGCTGCCCATCTAAATTCAGTGCCTGCCTTGAGCACAAAGCAATGTCTGCCCTCCTGGGCTGCTGAGCTTCTGCCCGGGAGATGAGGAACACAGCTCATCCCCGGTGGTGGTAAGGACGTCCCGCTTTGCCTCCAGCTCAAATGCCAAGGTGCTGCCATGGTATTGTGCCCATGTCCCTAGATATTTTTCCATGCTCCAGAGGCACATGTGCACCCGTGATATCCCCGTGCGCCGTCCCCTTGGCCCGAGGACACGAAGCCCTCAGAACTGCGGGTACAACTAAATGCCTCCCCACGCAGGGCTGAGAAGGGGAGGGCGGCCAGAAGGGCTGTCCGTAGTTATCACTGCCAAGGAGAAGGTCGTACCCTGATGATTCCCCCTGACCTGAGCAGGGTTTCCCTGCAGGAGACCCGGAGGAGAGGGGGACCCCGGTACTTCAGGTGCAACTGGTCCCCACGACCCTGCACACACGCACACACCTGGGGAGAGGGTGCCCCTCCATTCTCCATCCTCCGTAGCTCCAGGGGTGCTTTGGGAATGCAGCAAAATGATTAGATTTAGAAAAAGCCTGGGAAGCACTTAATTCATTATTATCTGCAAGCCACTTATGCCATGGAAAAGCGTCCTCAGGGCGCCAGGCACGGGGTTAGCTCCAGTCGTAAAAATTGCCTGCGAGCAGAAAAGGTTTGGTCCAGCAGCACGAATCCTGCCGAAATCAGCGGGAGGTTCGTGCCACGGAGCTGGGCTATGCCAGGGAAGGAGCAAAGCCTCCGGTGGGATAGTGATGGGAAAGAGCTGCAGTGGTCCCGGCCGGTCTGCAGCCAGGACACGCACCGGCATCGCTGCCCGCCGAGCCACCGTGGCGGTCACCAGAGGCCACGCGGGTCCCACGCTGGCTGGGGGTCTGGCCACCACATGCTCGCACATAATTCCTGACCTCCAGTCGAAAATATAATTCTTTCTGCCACGTCTGACATTTAGCTGTACAGCGATCCTTGCCAGGAAATTGCCATCATTTCAGTTCTGCTCCCAGCTACCGTTCTGATTTATATTTTTGTTTTTATCCAATTTTTCTGACTTGTTTTGGTAGGGTGGACAAAATGTTCTCACTCAAGACAGATGACAGTTTGCCGATAAGAGGAGCAACTTATCACAAACAGCTCCGATTCTTTCTCAAATGCTTAGTCTGTTGGAACAGCTTTAAAGTCTAATGTGATATTGTAGGTTAGCCCCAAATCTGCTTTCCCTCCTGTATTTCATACTTTATGGCTCTGAGCATCACTCCTTTTAAAACAAAACACTTCAATCTTTTTCAGATCATCCATGCTTTTCTTCCCTTTTTTGTTTTTTTCCCCTCCTCTTAATTTAACTGTTTTAAAACTTCCTTTGGTATGGCAAATAAAATAAACATCGTAGATGAGTGACCTCTTGGAAGCCTGTTGTCCTTGAATCTAACTTTAGAAATCATTTGTCACAGGCACAGAAATGTGCACTGCAATCAGAATTAGCTGCCAGAATTTTTTTCTTTCGGACAATTATATTGTAATTTGAGTGGCATTCTTGATAATAGTTCAGGTTCTCCAGCCTTCCCCCCATGCCCCAGCAAACAGTGCACTAAAAAAGAAAAGTTCTCTCCTATCCTGCTTTAAAAATTCTTTTTTTATTATTTATCACATGGAAAATAAATGAAAGGGAAAAGAGAGACAAGGAAGTTGAACAGCTTTGAGCTCTGGAGATAAGCCCAGTAGGCTAAGAGGGTACTCTACAGTCGGTTTTAGTTCAGCAAAAACAGGACATTCTACCAGAACTGGGTGAATAATTTGCAATTAGTAATTTGGGCCAGAAAAATTCAGGTTATTTCGAAACTTGCAGCTTTACTGAGTGAAATGCCCTCTTCTGCTCATGATTTGTATGCTAGCAAAGCATAATATGCTCTGATCAGGTGCTTTCACTGCTTGAAATTGTAGATTTTGTAGCAAAATCACTTTTGGTCTGCAAATGTGTTATTTCGATGTGACCATTTATCGCTAACACTCAGGCTGCATCGATGCCTTGCACAGGACATGGGAAGCGCCGGTGCCTGCGAAGGGAAAAGCCCCTGGGCACGCGTATCGATGAGCAGCTCAGGTACGTTCAAACCCCCTCCTCTGCAGAGCAGTGATACCACCAGAGCTCACTTCAGTTGCCCATACTGATATTTGTGTTGCAGATACATTTTTGTGATGCCTGTTCCGCGGCACGAGTGCTTGGGTGTGCGGGACGGGGCTACAGCAGGGCTCTGTCAAAATTCAACTGGGATTGAGTCTTTGTGAATAACCCATTGGATTGCTCCCTCCCCTCTCCATTAAACAGATAGTTTCAATTTTTATATATCAATTTTTATACAAGCCCCCGTCGCTGAAACCACCCTGTGTATCTGCCTGTACTGGCATAACTGAGTAACCAAAAGCTGGTGAGCTCTGCTGGGTGCACATCCCCTGCAGGACAGCACGGAGGGACAGGATCAGTCATTGCACCCCAGAAAGCTCCTGGAATTCTTTTGGGAGCTCCTGCTCCCATCCAGGGTGATGGCAGGTGGTTTCACATCGCCGCAGGGTACACAGGGTAGGAAGAGCACGTTCCTGACTGCCAGATTGAGACCACGGGTGAGACCTGTAGAGGGAACTCACCTGAATTAATACGTTTTTGGGGAAAAGCCTCTGGATTTGTAGCATTAACTGCGAGAGGGAGAAAGAGTCGGTGTCTTGAAACTAGGGTTGCTGAAGCTGCTGCATGTTGGTCGCTCAGGGGTCAGGTCTCTCGGAGGATTTTGGCAGTCCGTTTCAAAATCTTGAAAGACCTTTTCTGGGGCTCAAAATACAGCCTCCAGCCTCCATTGCTAATCACATCGCTACAAACACCTCTCACTTGTATTTGGAAGGAAAGCGTTTGGTGAAAAGCAAACCTGCCTGGCCCTACTTACCGCACGGTGTCAGGGGAAGGCTCATTTATCAGCCGTGCCTGAGCATCGCTCCTCGATGCCACCGCAAAGCGGCTGCACCTGAGCAGCACTAACCTCTCCCAAAGGGGATTTCACAGCTGTGCCCTGGCCGATGCGGAGCCGGGTTGAGCATCCCTGCAGGCGCAGCACGGATCCTGCCATTGCAGGAGAAGTCACGAGCCGCAGCCTGCAGCCGCCCTGCACAGCACCAGCAAACCTCTCCCAAGGTCAAATCCCCCCGAGCAGCACGAAGGAGCCTCCAGGGACCCCGAAGACTAATGAAGCGTGAAATTCAGGTCTAAACACATGTACGGCCAACAAGGTGCCTCCTTCACACCCGGTTGTTACCTGGAAATAGGGCACGCGGTGTCTTGTAAGGGCACGAGCTTCATTTTCCCTGTGCTTGACCCCCCCCCCCCCAGCACTGGCGGCTCCCCCCGTGGCTTCCCGGGCCCCCTGTGTGCAGAGGCAACTGAAGGGGACACGCTCACTTCTCTGCGTGATGGAGTTCTTCTCCTTCCAGTAAAAAAATATCTGTGTGTGTACTTCTCGCTTGTATCTGAAGAGGAGATACCGTGCGCCCGGCTCTTTCAATTTTTCATCCTCCTGGAAGGAAAATGTGATAGGGAAAGCCTAAAAATTAAAAAAAGACAGAGTGAACAGCCATACCTATCCCCTTTTTCAACGCAATCCACCCAATTATTTTCCTTCCCCTGCCTTCTTTAATTTTAAAGCTTCCTCTGAATGTAGGTCCCAGGTCAGCAAGGCATTAAGGCACTCCTGAAGTACCTCAACTTTAACCATATCCTGCGGAAAGGACACTAATCATCTCTTGCATCTTTAACTAAAGACACAGCATTTTATCTGGGATCCAGAGTGTGTCTATAAATATCAGCCCATCTCGCAGCCAGGCAAGTGCTCGGTCCATTACAGAAATGGGTAATCTAAATCACAGAGCTGGCCAGGGCTCGCCCATGGTTAATCTTTATAATAGGAGGGAGCTGGACCAAAATCTGTGTATAGCTGAGATGGCAGGAGGTCCAGAGAATATATACAGTGCAAACACCAGGGAAAGCTATTCCCATAAAGATGTCCAGAATAATCCCGTCTTCTCCAGATTCTCTCGCAGCCCCATGGGCCACCTCGGGACAGAGGTACCTGCACAGGCGAGCGGTGGTGGCTGCTCTGGAGGTGAGCAGGTAGAGGACATATCTCAAGGGGACCCTTCAGAAAATAAGATGAGCAAAAAAACTAATTCTCAGCTCTTCTGCTGATGGAGGAGGCTGGACAGGTGATCACAGTGAAGAGAAAGTGGGCAAGAGAGCTCCTGAAATGCATCTGTACATCTAAATGCAAAACCTAAACGGATTTCCAACCCTCTGATTTTTGCTAGCATTTTGCTTGCTTTTTATTATTCTAAATACACAGTTTCTTAAGGCACTGCTCCCTCAGAGAGGGCAAACCTGTATGACACCAAAAAAAAAAAAAAAACAACCTTTTTTGAAGCGGAGTGGGCTGTGGGTTGGGCTGGAAAAGGAGATCTCCCTTCTTCCCCAAGCACAGCCTGGGGTCCCTGTGCAAACCCCGGGGCAGATGCTCACCTGCAAAGGCTGTTCCGACACGCTGCTGTCGGCGGTGATGCTGCCAGGGACGATGCCAGGCCATAAGGTGCTGTACGCTGCTCTGTGTGTGGTTAGAGTCATTTGTTGTGGTTAGTAAGCAAAATGACCCAAGCTCATTTCTGTTCTGTGTAGAGCAAGGAAAAAAAGGGAATAAAAGAACTAATTTCAAAGTAATTTGCTGGGGATTTTGTATATGACCAAGAGGTCTGTAGAAAGTGGGAATAGTTGCAAAAATCTAACATGGCCCTTTAGAGAAAAGTATCGCAAAGTTATCAAACGTCGACAAAGTGTGGTCGTTTCAATGCATTTTGCATGTCTACTGATCACAAACTGCCCCACTCCCATCTGCCCTGCCTGGAAGCTGCTTTTCTGGTTAGTTTGATGGGGTTTTGGTCAAATCTCAAGAGGGATGTCACTGCACCAGCTGGTGGCTCCTTGGCAAGGATTCGGTCCTGGGGGCTGGCACATACAGGGTGTCATCCTCCTCTTCCTCCTCCTCCTCCTCCTCCTCCGGGATCAGCCACCGCATGGACCTGGCACAGGTTCTGCTGCTCTTTTCTGTTCCCCATGTCTCTGGGGAAGCACAAGGAGATGTGGGGTGGGCAAAGTCCCCTACCCATGGGACAGAGAGCACAGGAGTCCCTCCAACCGTGGAGATAAATTTCAAAGCCACCACCGAAAGACAGCCGCGTCCCATAAAGTGCTGGCTGCTCTTAGGAACGAAATGGAGATTTCTCCCGCTAATTATAAAAATGGCAGGCAAAACCCTGCACGATATGATTTCTTACATTAAACAAATTTTATGGCGGAGAAGACTTTTAGTGGCACTATTTGCAGACCTGGCCTTTCGCCAGCTCACTGTCATTAAATCTGCCGATCTTAAGTATCAGCTGCACTTATTCAAAGGGGCTATAAATAACCCCCTGAAGCCTATTAAAAGAGCCAGCTTCCTCGGGCTGTTTGTCAAGCCTGCGGACAGACTGACATCGCGAGCTTTGGGGTGACTCTGGCTGGTGCTGAGCACGGGCAGCGCAGCACTTCTCGGGACGGGTCTTTCACACGCTCACAGATTTATCTTTCATGCTGCAAGACACACACGACTTTTTCATTAAAAGAAAACCTCAGTTTACGCTGGCAACAAATAGCACTTGTTTTGTTAGGGCTGGACAAGTCCTTGACCAAATGCCTGAAGCCTGGAGCTGTTTAACCTTCACCTAGCTGCAAGGGTTAAAAATGAACAGGAGCGTGGGGAGAGGAGAAGAAATGGAGCTGGGATATTTTATAAGACAAGGAGGTGTTTTAATGTAAAATATGGAGAAGTCACCACTCCCAGGACGTTTATGTGCTATCAGTCACACTCATGCTCAGGACTGCCACCTTTCTGGCTCTCCTCTAGCATTTGCCTGGTAAAAAACTGTCAAGCCCACAGCGGGTGGGTGCCCCCCGCCACCCCAAAATGCCCACGGGTCGCAGGCAGGATGCTCCAGGATGCAGCAACCGTGCTCTGTGTCGCTGGAGCAGCCCCTATGAAAAATGGCTAGCAGTACTAATGTGTGCTTAATGACCCATGGCTCAGAAATGACTAAGATGCAGGAATTAAATTTATAATCAACTTCCTTCCCCCCCACCCCCCGCTCCGAAACCTTGAAACCAAAGTTCCTAATCAGAAAAGTCCATGAAAGTACCTCTTTGCTTCCAGGCAGGGCAGGTGACTGCAGGCAGCCGCAGTATTGAAGTTGGGTGCTGTCACCGTGCCAGGCATGACACGGGGCTGCTTCGGTGGCGGGGTAAATTGATGACACAATCTCAGGAGAGCTCACTAGTTGATGCCAGGTTTATTTTTGTAAGTGCAAACTAATGAAATTTAGAGGGTTTAATAATAAAATAAAAAAAAGGAGAAGTTACAATTTAAAAATGAATTTCTTAACCGAACCCAGCACCAATCACATTAAGGAAACGAGCGGCTCAGGCTTTTTCCCAGAACAGCCCCCATGTTTTTTGGCAAGAGGCAGGGAGCTCCAGTTTGTCCCAGTGAAGCTCCTGGCTCTGCAAAAGCAATGGACCACGGCTGCGAGCAAGAGGGGGCTGTGCAGGGTCCCTGCAGACACCGCACCGTCCGTCTGTCCTGGGTTCAAACAGGGGAAAACCACCGCGAGGGGTTTGTGATGATGTTTGCCCTGCAGCTGGCACCGGCCTCATACTGGAGACCAGTTATCCCCTTCCCATTCCCCCACTGCTCAGCCGAAGGGGGACCTCCCTCATCTTGTTCTGAATTTTAAAAGGTAGCAAAGAAATTGTTTAAAAGGCAGCAAAAGGGGAGGAAAAGTAACCATAAACCCACAGCAGAGGCATCCCAGAAAATGAAGACGAGCATCCAGGAGGAGAGCCGTTCAAAGAAAAAGACAACCTTGAACATGTCCCAACAGGAAGGATGCATAATTTAGAGCAACCTGGAGGCATTTTGTAGCTTGTTTATTTTACAGACTTTCTGCTCTCTTCTCTCGTACTTCTCCACTTCTCTACTCGCAGATGTGCCCCTAAATACTCTGATTAAAGAAGATGGAGGGGGGTATTTTCAAGAGCAAGGACAGGCACATCCCCAGTCACTGAGCCCAGCAAGGGCCAAATCTGGAGAACTGCTGTGGTTTGGTTTTGCTCTGAAACAGCGATTCTCTAACCATAATACATTAACGTGTACCAGCTGTAAATAAAATCACCCAGACAGGAGACTTTTCAAAACCATCAGAACTCTCTGTTCCAGCCCTCAGCTGCAAACTGTTTAGGACCTGCAAGAACAGAGCTGGTTGGGGTTTTTCTCGCTTTCCAGCAGAGCCAGGTAAAATGAGCAGAGGCGTGTTAGGCGGTCAGCACGGCTTGGCCTGGGCTGGATTCAAGGCAACACAACCTTGAAGCACGTTCCAAAGGCAGGAGGTGAGGAGGTGAGAAGAAACCTTCAGGTCTCAAGCTGTACGTGCAGGTGCCCTAAGCCCAGTTCTTCCTCTCTCTTGGCTTAGCCCTCCTATCACGGGTTCGCAAAAATCTCTGGAAAACCTCTGGGGACCAAAAGGCAAGTGAGATTATTCCCCAAATGTGATGGTTTTGTGGCAGCCCAGTAAAAGCGCTTGCGTGTGCCTGGGGAACAGTCACAGCAGGTTGAGCTGAACATGGGAAGCGGCTGCCAGAAGAAATCAAGAGGTTGGAGACCGTCTGAAGCAGACACATGGCAGATTGTTTTTTGAGTCATTCTGCATCCACTGCCATGATGACCCTGAAATCCATCTGTGCTGCGACTGGCGGTGCTTGGGCTGAGGTTTTCCCTTCTACTGTGTTTCTCCTGCCAGCTGTTTGGGCTGGTGGCCTTTCTGGAAAAAGGGACACTGGGGCTGGATGAGAAGGAACTGGCACTGGGGAGCATGAAGAAGCACAGAAATCTTTCGGCGTCCATCCCCATCCCTGGGCCAAGGAAGAAAATGAAGCTGCTGAGAAAAGGGCTAATGAACACACCTAGGGAAGTGAGGAGAAGAACATTAATTGCCTGTACAAAAGTGCAGCGAGTCTGAGCAATAAAAAAAAGAGGGAACGACTAATTTATGAGTACAGATTGTATGTGGAGAGCATGACTTAAAGTTCAGAAGAAAATCCATGTGCCTGGAATATTAAAATCAATAGTTGTAACCTATTTAGAAAGAATTGCGTGGGCAAAGAAGGTGCAGGAGGGACAATCGATATCAGAAGTGACATTGCTGTGTTCCAAGCACCACTAGAAACTTAAGAGAAAGTGACCTCAAATACAAATAAATGTCAGAAGACACTTCTCCACACCATCAACTCTCACTAGAAAACAGGGACTACTGGCTCCTTAGTCACATATCTATAATATTTAAGAAAATTTCCCTACGCTGTCCTGGGGAATCTCAATTTGAATGACGTGAGCTGGAGGGCTTGCGCTGCTGGTTTTTGGATTTTCTAAATGTCGTAGAAGAGTGTTTCCAAACCAAAACCGGAAGGATCCTCGACGGGATCATCTTGACAGCTGGAGGACTGATCGCAGATCCAAAAACTAGCCACAGCCAGCACAGAGGTGACCCTGTTTCGATCGTATGTGCTGGGCACAGACAGAAGAAAGCCTGAGCCAGCAGTAGGTCCCTTTGCTTTTCAGTGTTCTAAGCCAGGTCACCTGGAGGATTTTAAACAGAAAATGTGAATGATATTTGGCAACTTGTTGTTTAAAGGCACTCAGGCTCCTAGGGAATCCAGCAAAATCTCAGTGTTGGGAAAGAGAAGGTTATTCTGGTTAAAAACAGAAGTTCAAAGGGGAGTGAGAGTAGGTCTAAATTCACAGAAAGGAAGGAAGGGAGAGTGACTAATAATGACCCAGCCCCAAGCAGGAGGCTGTTAGGTGAAACTTATGGTGAGCAGAGCTGAGGGCAATAGAGAAGTGCTCTTTAGATATAAGAGACTAAAAGTAGTTGTCTAGACAGAATAGCAGACATTAAAAAAAAGTGTATAAAAGGCAGACACTAAATATTTAATTTCTCTATTTGGGGGAAAAAAAAGCTAAGTGAAGTAGCAATGTAATACGATGATGTGAAATATCTTCAGTTCCAACTCAGGATGTTAAACAGCTGCTACTACAGCTAGAGGATCTTTTTGATCAGCAGCCCTCAATATTCAGTGCCTGAGAGTTTTAAAATCTGTCCCAGGAGTGCCCCAGGCCGGCAGTGTCTGCAAGGCGAGGAGTTTTCCAGAAGACCGGAGCAGTGCTGACTTTGTGCCAATGCATAAACGTCGATGAGGAGGATGACTTGCGTAATTATAAATCTGATTGTTTGATGTTGATTTTGTGAAAAATAATGGAAGAGCTGATAAGGGACTTGATTAATAACAATTTAAGGAGAATAACTAATTACAATCAACACGAGTTAATGGAAAATAGATCTTATTAAATGAAATTGATATAATTTTTCAAGAACGTGATTACAGATTTGATTGATTTAGTACATTTCATCAACACTGTTACGTTTGACTTCTGTGAGGCATTTAACTTAATGTTGTCTCATTTATTAGGGAAGCTAAAACAATGTAAAATCAACATGGCATGTGCTAAATGGATGAAAACCCCGCTGATATGTTTAAACATATCAGAGAATCATCCCAAGTGGCTGTGTTTCAGTTCATCACTTCTAGCAAATGGTAGAAAATCAAAACTCATTACAATCAAAGTTTGCTGATGAGATTTGGAGTAGGACCACGGTCAGCATGTGGATCGGTCTCTTCCTCAGACCTGCGACTTTTGTGAACCAGATAAAGCAAACACCAGCCGGTTTAACGTGGGCGCACACGAAGCCACACTTCTAGGAACCAAGTTTTCACCGAGGGGAGGAGGGATCCTATTACACAACGCTGGAAACTTGATAAAATAGCGGAGTGAAATATCTCCAGTGTAACATCTAGTGGGACACTGCAGCTATTTCTGGTGTCTGCAACTCAAGAAGGATGGTGATGAATGGGAGAGGGCACATGAGAATGACTGAAGCGTTGCAAAACATGCCTTATAGTGACAGATTCAAGGACCCCAATACGCTTAGCTTAACAAAGAGAAGGTTAAGGGATGGCTTAATGACAATCCAAATGTATTCAGACAGGGTACAGAAATGCAGAAAGGGAAAGCTCTTCAATCTAATAGACAGAGCTATAAAAAGAGACAGTGACTGGAAGCTGACACTGTTAAATTCAAACTGGGAAGGCTGTGCTTTTTAAATTGGGAGAAGTAACATCAGAACAACTTCCCAACAGATGATTTCATCATCACTGGCCATTTCAAAATCATGCTGGTTTGGTTTTTTTTTGTTTAAAGCCATATCCTGGATCCACCAAAGATCACTGTGAATTGACATACAGACACACACACCACATGGATGAGGTGGTCCTTCTTCGGTTTTATAATGTTCCTAATAATGAGTATTGAAGTCATCATCCCCGAGCACTGAGTGGGACAATTCCCTTTCTCAGAGTTATTAGTCTGGCCTTGGTGGAGACTCACACAGACACCTCAGTGGTATTAGTACTTCATCTTTGCCAGTGGAAAGGCTGGAAAAGTACTATAAACCCAAATGAAATGAACCCAGCCTACATCCCTCTGCTATAAAAAAAACCCCAAATGCAGTACCAAAGGGAGCAGCTCAAAGCAAGTACATGAAGGACCTGTGTTCCAGTGCTCCAGTTAAATACTGTTGATCCCCATCTGCTGCTTTAGTTTGATAGACTTTTCAGGGAAGTTACACATCTGTATTCCTTAAAAAGTTGCTAAAACTGTGAGTAAAAATGCATGGTTTAATAACACACTTATCTACGCCCAGGAAATCACAGAATGAAAGAGCACCACGATCTCGCACAGTGGGGCTTTCTGCAGGAGCTCTGCCACGTCTCTGCTCTCTGGGAGCAGCTGAAATTTCTCCTTTCATGGAAATTCTTCAGCAGGAGCCCTGGCTGCAGACCCCTCACTCGGGCAGTTCCAGGAGCCACCCATTGACTTCTCCTGGGACTGGTCTGCAAGACCCAGCTGACATAGAATCATAGAATCTCATAGAATCATAAAATCGTAGAACGGTTTGGGTTGGAAGGGACATTAAGGATCATCTGGTTCCCACCCCCCTGCCCTGGGCAGGGACACCTTCCACTAGACCAGGTTGCTCAAAGCCCCATCCAGCCTGGCCTTGAACAATTCCAGGGATGGGGCAGCCACAGCCTCTCTGGGCAACCTCTTCCAGAGCCTCACCACCCTCACAGCGAAGAACTTCTTCCTCACATCTAGTCTAAATCTACCTCTTTCAGTTCAAAGCCATTACCCCTTGCCCTATCTCTACATGCCCTTGTAAAAAGTCCCTCTCCAGCTTTCCTGCAGCCCCCTTTGGGTACTGGCAGGCTGCTGGAAGGGCTCCCCGGAGCCTTCTCTTCTCCAGGCTGAACAACCCCAACTCTCTCAGCCTGCCTTCACAGGAGAGGTGCTCCAGCCCTCTGATCATCCTGGTGTGCCTCCTCTGGACTCGCTCCAACAGGTCCATGTCCTTCTCATGGTGGGGGCCCCAGAGCTGAACGCAGTACTCCAACGAGAGTGGAGGAGAGGGGGAGAATCCCCTCCCTCGACCTGCTGGTCACGCTTCTCTTGATGCAGCCCAGGATACGGTTGGCTTTCTGTGACATCTTACTGTGCATCCAGATGCTCTGGGGACCTAACAGGTATATCTATATAATTTAGATTATTTCTTTTTCTTTGGGTACTGGGACATTATTTCTGGGTTTTCAAGCTCTGAAAACAATGTCAGGAAAAAATTTTCCTTCCAAAGAAATACTGTGAGGGGTGGAGGTCGTTAGATAAGAACTGAAATCCAAAAGCGGGACAATTAAAGTTGTTCCATAATTGATTTATATGTAAGGGACTTTATCTTCTGGTAAGGTCTTTACCTTTAAAAGCAGGTCTTTACCTTATATAAAGAATATAAAAGAGATGTAATTTGTTATCTTAACTTGTAATGAGAACAGCGAAAAAATACTTTTAAGCCCCTCCTCATCTTATTTGTGATTTCACTGTGGTTCTTCAATAGCAAAATCTACCCAGCTGTAAATTTAGGGCCTCGTCGCTGAAGCTGGGAGGCTCGACCTTGCCTCATCCCTGCTGCCCACACCACAGAGCTAGCTGCCCATGCTGAGCACCACCAAGGACTCCAGGTCCTGAGCTGTGCTGGATTTAGCTCTGGCATGATTCAAGCCATCACTGCTGTCCCCACCGCCTGCCACCTCTTTGCTGCTGTGACCAGCACCCGAGACTCACAGCTGATAATCCAGATTATTAATTAGTGGGGAGGAGGCAGCACTGTAGGATGCTGCTGATGGCTGTAGCTAACCCCACACACTTCTGTATCTCCTGCTCAGGGCAGAGGGCATCAGGCAGCAACTTCTTCGGCAGCTCCAATTCAGTCTGCAAGAGCCCTCTGCTCCAAATGCCATTTAATCCAGCTCCGGGTTAGCCAGCCAACAAGATTTCCATTGATTTCAGGTTTTGGCCCAGGAACCGGGCAGATGCTTTTGAACTGAACAACTTAAGCACAATGCTTATGTTTTGTCAGAAAAAGCCTGAACCAGCAGAAACTCTTTTAAAGCCAGGGCAACATCTTTACCATAGAGATAATCACTACTTTAATGTGGTTCACTGTAACAACAGACTGTTTATTAGAACACTTCACCATTTAATTTATTCAGCATTTTATATTGAAGAGTATTTTCATTAGGATTCCACTGCAAAACCGAAGAAGGCATTAAATCTTTTAATATACTGACAGCTCACTTAATTTATTTAAGCACAGGATTCTAATTCAAAAACACAGACCTTACACAGAGCCCTGTCTTTACAGTCCTGGCATAGAAGGTCCTATTAATTTCAGGGTAGGGTGTTATATGAATTTAGTTTGAGATCTGACTACGTGCTCTCCTTTGGTCAGCAGCCTGCTGCATTGCTGCATCTGCCAGAGCTACCTTTAGAAATCCCTCCATGGGAGCCCAGCTCCATGCCTTTTGCTTCTGCTAATGCTTGGGAGCATCTAGCCCTTTGCATTTGGCATCAGGCTTTCTTTGGTCCTTGACGGACCGCAGAGCAACCAGCACGGCTGGAGCAGCAGAGATCAGCAGGGATACAGCGGCAAATATAGCATGCCCTGAGGTCCTCAGTGAAGTCTTCAATTTAGCTCTCGTTAATTGGTGTTCCTCGCTCTGGAGCACTTGATAAAGTGATCTGGGAGATCCACTGCAATGTACTGCTGTCTCGGTTTATATTGAATTAACTAGCGACACTCAATTCTTCAGCTCTGGGGTGATGTACGGTGAAGTTCCTCCAGCCCTGCCCTGGCAGGTGCTGAGCAGCATCAGGACTGTCCACAGTTGTCACATCAAAGTTGTCACATCAGAGTTGTCACACCCTGCCTGAAGCAAATCCTCCACTTGGTATTCTGGGTGCTCAGCTCCTTGGACACTCAAGCCCTTGTGGCTTATTACTGATTTTCCCAGACCTGCCATAATAAATGGTGGAGAAGAAAATCGTCACCTGTGACAAAGCCCTGGGTGTTATTGGGGTCCCGGTGGCTCCTGGTTTGGCCGCTTTCCAAGACTGGTGTTGAAGCAGAACCTCGGAAACAATAGCGCATTGTCAATAGGATGCACAGGACATCATTAATAAACATTAGGGAGCTTGATATGATCTGGCAAAAGCAGTACAATGAAATGAGGTACCAAAAGCAGGATGGAGAGGAGGGGAAGAGACCTGAACAGGGTGTTTAATGACTCACCGGACTGTGAAATGCAGCGGAGAGCAGGGCTGGGATAGAAAACCTTTTAATGAATTCAACATGTGCGCACCCTTTGAAGGCTTAGCTCCCCGTTCCCCAGTAATGTTTGACCCACCTGAAGATACTGATCATATAGAAAATAATAATCAGTAAGTAATAATAGTAATAATAGGAAGAGCAGGACCCTCATCTCCAATTCATATTTATAATCCAGCAAATATCTCAGCTAAAGCCAGAAGATTTATGGGTTTGCATCTATAATTAATATCCTTCTTTATGCAAGAAAGGGTATATTTTCATACAAATAAATCTGGTGGTCTAGAACTGGATTTTGAGGACTAATACTTAAATCCCCAGCAAGACATGGTTATTGATTGTATGGATGTGTATACAACAGAGACACACTGTGCACATATGTATCGATAGCATTGTACATTTATTTTAAAGTAAATAGATATGGTTTCTCTTTTAAATGCAATAGATGAAGCTTAAGCAGGAAAAAGGAGGAAGATGGGGAGGTTGGCTTGGTGTCTGCTTCAAACCGTCCCTGTTTCCCAAAGATTCAATTTGCATTAGGCCTGTTGCTAATGGCAGGGCTGTTCCTGGGCGCCAAGACACATAAAGGGCTTTGAGACAAAGGCAATCGATCTAGTTTTAGTTTTATGAGGAAAATAAACAGTTAAGCTGATATAACAGTAAAAGGGTCAAACAGGGTCAGGGCTAATGAAGTGACTCACAGCAGGTTAAAATTAAAACACCCTTCCTTTTCTCCGTCCTCCCTTGCATACCTCTCCTCCACAAGTGACTCCCGCGTCTGCCCAAAATCACACGCGTGGGCGACAGCAAAGCACCAGCTAAGGGTCGAGCCAGCTCGTTCGGGGTTGGGGGCAGGACTCACTTTGGCTGAAGGTTTCCATCTCCAGCAGCATCCACTGAGCCATGGAAACCTCCAGCCAAGGCAAGCCTTGCCCTTCAACTCCTCACCATGACCACGGCGTGGACCACAACCGCTGCACGCTGCCAGGGAGGCTCAAAGGTGCCCAAAATTACTCCTCCAGGGCTGAATTGGCCACTGGTGGTTGGAGAGTCCCTTTAGGGAGCTGTGTTGTAGGCTTGGAGCTTTGCAACCTCAGGGCTAGCTCAGGTCTCCTGGAGTAAGCCCCTTGCTAGCCCATGGCAGGTCAAGTCCAGCTTGCTCAGCGTCTACGGGCTCTGGTTTGCACTCAGGGGGTCTCCTCTCTCTCTGAATACTCTCTACAACCAAGTTTCAAAAGGTTTATTTGTTCTTTTTATTTTCTCAGGGTTTCTTTTCACAGTTGTAACTAGCGGAGTGGGATTGTGCTGGGTCAGCAGTTGAACCCAAACTAGGAAAGGACAGCTTCTCCAGTGCAAGCAGGGACTTATCTGAAAAATATTGAGAATTACTGGAAATTTAAATGTAGGCACTGTTCCAAGGTCAAGGGTGTAAGCATCACCTCACTTAGTGGTGCACTTACCAACAGAGGTAAAGTACTTCTGCTGTTCTGGATCTGAAGAGTAAAGACGTGAGCAGAGCTCAGACATTTGTATTTATACTGTCCTAAGCTGTATAACATCCCCATTTAACTGAGATTTTAGTTATTCATGTTTAAATACTATTCATTAAAAAAAAAATCCCTTAGGCACTCGGCTGTTTAAGGAGCTCATCAGTGATTGCGTGCCAGCGCGAGAGCCCCGTTCCAACCTCATGGCACTGGCTGCCATGAGTGGGGAAGGAGCTTCTTCCCCCAGATTATGGGGTCCCAGAAGAGAGATTATACCCGTGGGAAGGAGGAGGAGGGAAATGGCAAAAATACCGGTACAGTGCCACAAAGCGATGGCGAGCCCCCAGGCAGGTTGGCTGCACCCTGCTTTGGGGTGTCAGCTCCATCACCCACGGGCTGCACGGGCAGGCAGATGGTCTCCTCCCTCCAAACATTACTTTCCAGTGCCAGAAAGCCTCTGTGGAAGGAGGGGAAAAAAAAGAAGCAAAGGAAACCTTCTGGCAAGTACACAAAGGAGCTGTGCTACTCCAAAACCTAGTCGCCATGGAAAAGATTTCCCTATAGACATGTTGCCAAGTGCACTCCCTGTATGAGTTTTACCCCCACGAAGAACACGGGCTCTGGGTGCCCAGACACTGCTCTTATCTGTGGCTGTGAAAGGGGGAAAAAAATTCGTGGCCATTGCTTTGCAAGGCTAAGTGCAAATAGCACAGGGGCTTGGGCAGCTGCAAACAGTGTGGGGTACTTAGCCAAGGCAGAGCTTTGCTGCAACTTCATTTTCATGATTTAGCATTCCTGCTGTAAATAATTGATACTAATGTAAGTGAGATAAGAGACAGACTGTCTGTGGGCCAGGAGGAAGTGGATCCTGGTGACATCCACCCGAAAATACGCTTGCGGATTTGTCTCGAATAAAAACGTTGAAAAGGCAAACACAAAATCTGAGAGGCGGGGAGGGAAAAGGGGTAAGAAAGGTAATCTGTGGATCAGCTCCGAGGACTCTCATCTCTCTAAGAAAAAGCTGCCACTATTAATTTCCTTAACAAGAGAATTCTTGCACTAACTAGCACTTTTTAGCTCTCCCTAAACACTGCTCTCGCACTAGTCAATAAGCTGTGTTCGTGCATTGCCAGTGAGCTGGGTGGGTATTAGCATGGTTTAAGGAATTAAAACATCATTACGGGGGTGTGTGGAGTGCACCCCGCTTTGTCGGAGACCGTGCCGATGGGAAAATGCCAGTGAGCTCGGTATATTTGATGCCTTTGGCTTAGGTTATCCACAAACCAGCTGAGTACCAGGAAGGAGCTCTCCTGCATCTTAGTCTTTGAAACCGGAGAAGGCAAAATTATATATCTGGTCCGGCGAGGGCAGCCGTGAGCTGGGCGATGGAGACAGCCGCTGCTGGGCTGGAGAAAGGGAGATCTCCCTGCTGGGAGCGTTCGAATCCAGCACGTCCCAGGGGCCATTACACAGTATCCGTTTCTAAATCCTGATTTTGGAGGTCGCTATTGGCATCTCACGTCTTCTGAGCAGTCGGTGCCCGGCGGCAAACAGACATTGACTTCACTCGACATGACGTAATGCCCGCTTTCATCCTGTCTAGCATATATAAAAAAAGATAACGTCGGCAGAAAAAAAAATGACATGACCGTTGATTGAGCCACCTTACAGGTCTTCGCTTCTCTCTTCTGTGTCTCCATCCTTACACCCTCCCTGCGTTATGGGCTGTTCATCGGCCCAAGGACCTTCCCGTAGCTGATGGCTTTAAATTGCTGGAGGATGCCACACATAAGTGAAAGAAACCTGCAGTGGCAATTCCTTCATTTTAAACTATTCCCTTGTAAACGTAGCGAAGGGTCCCTCAGATCGTGGGTCTCCCATGCCTACAGCAGGCAGGTTTGTTGTACTCGTGTCCCACAGGCCACGATTTTACACGTCGCTCCGGTACACACACATACAGAGCTATAAATTTGTTTTAAAACATACTTCTTAACAAATAGATTTCATGCAGGAAGCCAGACAAAAAGAGCTGTTTCGGAAATGAGAGGAAAGAGCAGCATTGACTCATCAGTGATACAGACGGAGAAAGCTAGAGAGACTTTCTCATCTCTAACATGATTTTATGATTGAGTGAATAATGCATATTAGCATAATACTAACTAAAAAAATCCATACTCATCATTTACTATTAATTAGTTATCAACATTATCCCATTATTAATTATTAACATTTACACTATCAATCAGCCCCTGGCTGACTGATAGCTTAAAATCTTGCATAAAGATTGTTACAATAGCTACAGTACATCACATAATGTGCTTCACAGTCGGGTTGTCATATCCTCATCTATAAAGCTTTTTACTAATGCACTTTACAACATATCTTACAGTACATGGATGAAGAATGCGGCTGCACCCAGTAATAATTCCATTAATTATGAATAAAGCATTTACAAATGACATCCTTATTTAAAAACGGTGATGAACACATTTTGTTTTAATGCGGATGCACTGTGTAATTTGTAATTCCATAAAAAGCAATGCTGGCAGCACGGGTCAGGGAAAAAGGGCCGAGATCTTATGATCTTTCTTTACATCAGAAAGGGAAAAAAACAGTGGAGAAAATAATTGACAAACAACAGACGTTGGGATAAAGCTGACCAAACTCCAAGGTGATGGTGGGAAGGGACGTTTAAAGGTGCCATGCAAAGCTGGAAGGCTGAAAGACCTTATCCAATGACCTTGCACTGCGGTTGTGTCAATAAAACTCTATCCTACATTAACAGTAAGGCTATATTTTCATTGTTTTCTCTCATTTGCGATGTTTTCAGCTGGCTGGCAGCTCACCAGGACTCGTTAACCACGTAGAGTTTGCCTTTGCAGTACCTTGGTAGCGCTTTGTCCTATAGGCTGTTGGAGATGGCAGAATATTTATTACATACAATATTTCAGCAAGGCTACTTACGTCAAGAGGCTATAAATACATTACTCTTCCTAGTTTACTTAAGGGATAAAAAGTGAGTAGCTAAGTTTACAGATCAGGCTCAAGCTCTATTACTGTGTGGTCTGTTCATTTTCATATACATCTCAATTGTTTGAAATTATTTTCCAAATTAATCCTGTGAGTAATGCCTGACTTACTGATCATTTCCGAGTGCTGCTGGTCAAGTTGTGCAGCAGTCGTCTTTAGGTTATTACACGTATTATGCAAGAAAGGTTAAACTCATGACGCTTTTTGGTAATAAAGCTGTAAATATTAATGTTGGTCACAGTTTTCAACGGAGAGCCATAAGCCAAGAGCTTCTTACACCAAGGTGCAACCTTGGCGTGCTAAAGATGTGAGAACTGGGGATGCAAAAATCCCAGCAATTCACTTCTGACCACACTGGCGGGTGGCCGGGAGCTTTGGTGGTCAGCAGAAAGTCACCAAACTCCTCCTGATTATTTTTCCCTTAAGTTTATCGGTGTTTACAGCAGTCTGGATGAACAAGGTGCCTGGACAATTCACAGACCATGGTGCCACGTATTTGTTAGCACGTAGCCAAAGCCGTGCATGGCAGTGAATGCTGAGTGCGATGCAAGTTTCTGTAGAGTCGGAGAGTCCAGAGAAAAGAGACCTGGATCCGTCATGGAAAGATAAGAAAAAAGTTTGCCTTAGGAAGGACCTAGTTTGGGGTTCAGTCAGACCTTTTTGCAGGTGTCCTTCGGAGATGAGGCTGCAAAACAGAGCCAAGCCAGGCATGAATTTCATGTGAATTATTTTCACGCTCCCTTTCCACGTGTTCTGGTATTCATGGGTGACAATTAGTGCGAAGCATGAGATGTGACATGGCCCTTTCCCCATATTTTCAAGTCAATAAAATAGTAAAAAGTTAATATACAGTGTTTATTGCCAGCACTGTCAAAGAGGGTATTCTGCAGTCACCCTCTCCTCCCAAACCCAAGGAAAACCAGGCAGCGTAGGAGACGCTGCTGTAATTAGAGGTCCCCTTGTGCAAAGCTGCTTTGAAATTCCCAATATTTCTCCAAACCACCAGCAAGTTGGTTTTCAGAGCTGGCTGACAGAGGATTTATTTATTAAGGTTTTGGCTGTTTGCAGCAGTGGCTGGGCAGCAGCCGTTCCACAGAGTTATCAAAAATCTATTTCCTCGCAGAGTCGCAAGTAAAATACCAAACCCCCTCTGAAAAGCTGAGTGCGACATTTACATTTTAATCTCACAAAACACTTTGGTTTCTGACAAACTGGGGTTTTCGGTCTGTGTGTTAGGGAGAGGAAAGGCAGCGGGGTTACAGGAGGAAGCTTTATAGCCCTGGGAGTGAGCGCAGGCTGTTTTGTATACGTGATACGGCCGGAGCAGCACGGTGACAGCAAAGATTGTCATCCTTCAGCGCTGCTGGAGCCAAGTGAAAAAGAAAAGCGGCTTGGTCCCAAAAGCTAATGGTGCACGGGCATCTGAGTTTGGTTAGCGATGGCATTTGCCTGTGTAAAACAGGTCGGGGTTGGAGGAATAAGCAGCCCTGTGCTGCCGGCTGTCGTGCACAGTCACTCCTGGCTACAAACAGAGCCAAGACGGGGGGTTTGAACGTGGGGTTTGCGGTTGCCATCGCTGCCAGCGACCCAAGAGCAAAGGATGCTCAGCTCCGAGCCAGGCTGGCCCTCCCGCAATGCGGAGGTTTTTCTTGCACCTTTCAGCAGGCTGTACGTGCACCGGCAGCTCATCCTTCGCCGAACCCAGCCGCAGCCTTTATTTCACTGTCTATTTGCATCTTTGCCTACAGGGCAATTGGGATAAAGTGGAGGTGCTTGTTGGACCCAAGCTCTACAGTTTGCTGTCTGGCCATGAAAAGCATCTCTCTCTTTTCCCTGTTATCACTGGTGCTGAGGTCCTGTACTGCCTCCGTAGAATCGCTGCAGCAAGATATGAATTATGGATGAAATGAAAAATCCCAGCCCGGTGCACAGAGGGAATATGCAAAGTGTAGAGCAATCACCTCTGTGCATGAGCCTTGCTGCTCCTTCAGGTGCACGACGCCCGAAAAACTCCGCTCAGCCTCAGCCTGCGACTCCCTCATCCCACGGGTCAGAGGATTCCCTCCTCCCAAGGGCTTCAGGTTTTGAAACGATGACATTCATTAATTTGAAAAACATCCCTTTATGCTTTGTGGGATCTGCATGTGGAGGTAGTAAGGGTGCTGTACGGATAAGCTTTCTTTTGAATTTACACGCAGAGCACCTCCAGCAGTGCAGGCGTCAGGCAGGATGGGTGCCTGCTCCCAGCGTGAGAAGGGCTCACCCTGGGGAAATTTGGCACGTTGCAGATCCCCCCGCTCCAGATTTGCTCCCGAGCGCACGAACGCACGTCTGCAAACGAGGCGATGCAGGTTGCCGTGGGCAGGAGCCCCCAGCCGAGGCTGGTTTGCAGGGGCGAGCCTGGCACCGTCTTCGCCGCGAGCAGAGGAGCTCCCACGGGAATTTGCAGAGGCGACGGCTGGTTCCTGCCAGAGCTCCCTTCTGTGGAAGCAGAGAAGTGAAGGGTTGGACAAGGGCTTCAAGGTAGTCCCAGACTCTGGCTTTAAGGGGCTGTGGTTTGGGGAAGCGCAGTCTCTCTACTCATAACTTCTCTATCAGAGAAGAAAATGCCTTTCAGAAACCATTTTAAAAATGTCTTTTAATTTTTAAATGCTTTAATTTCTCCCATGCAAGCACAGCTCCTTGCTTTCGTGCACCATCTAATAGCACACTGTGAATGTGTTTCCACGCAGCCATTTCTGAGTGTGCAATATCAACATCTGTGCTAAAACCAAGCAGAAATTTTTCCCTGAAGCAATATTTTGCTCCGTATTATTGTTACTTTTTCTTTTTAATGGTTTGCTTGTCATGGGGGCTCTTCAGCCTCTTAGTTTCAGGAAATGAAGGTTCCCTGCTTCTCCCTCCTTTTCAAAGCCAGCCCTGGTAGGCAAGAGCAACGTCATCCTTGTCCCTTCTGCCAAAAATGTTTTACTTAACGCTCACTAAAATTATGCTGTACTGAAGCACCTCGTTGAACTGGGGCTTGGCCACCCTCTTCATCATCATCACGCAGAGCCCAGGTTGACATGCCCAGGAGAAGGGCCCCACACTGCAGCCGGACCAGGCATCTTTCTTCAGAGCTCAGCTTTGCAGCAGATGAAGGCTACTGGTCAGAGATGCAAAATAACTAAATAGAGAAGTTGCTGCTATAAAAAAAATCCACAGGAGCCAATGGTTACCCTTCTGCAGTAGCTGAAATGCTGCACTTGCTGCTCAAGGTCTGGTTTAGTTAATAATCCCCGTGCAGTGCTGTTATCCTGTCCTTACTGGGAGCAAGCAGGATGAGCAAAGTTTGTCCCGTTCCAAAAACCAGCATGGGATAACTGCGGGTGAAGAGGCTCTCACTGAAGGTATCAGCTGCACCTGTGCTGCAGGTGCTGATGAAGGTCACAAACAGCTGAGCAAAGTGCTAATTCCTGCCTGGAGAACAGCATTTAAGTGCCGTTATTTAGCAAGGTAGCCTCCTGTGTTTGCCCTGGCTTGTTACCTGCACCCTTTCTTTTGGGAATGGCTTTTTGAGGCCAGTTTGTTGCCCCTGGTGCCCCAGCCCTCCCTGTGCCCCCCTGCGTGTGATCCTCCGTGGGCCGTGACTTGAAGAGGCTGCGGGATGCTGTGCAGGTGAAGGTTGCTTTCCTCAGAAAGGGTCGATATGCAGGATTGGCCCGGGATGGGGAAAGGGAGCGAGAATCGCTGGTGACGTGCATCTGTAGCATCTCTAGCTGGAGAGAGCATGATTGATTTTCAGCTCTCGGATATCTGAAATAGGTCTGATGTGCAAGTATCCACTTTTGGTTTCTTTCTAATTTGTGCCTCTGTTGCCTTTCAAAGGGTTTGGGAGGGGGGTGAGCTCCGATGGACAGAACCGTGCCTTCCCGCACGCCTCTCCTTGGAGGATTTTTTGTGATGGTGGTGGTGCAGGCAGGGGTGTCTTCCAGGGACTCCTGGAGTGGCTGCAGTGGAGGGAAAAGGGAAGCTGCAGGATCGCACTTGGACGTAGAAGCAAAGCAAACGGCTGGTGTCTGGGCAGGGCTCGAGCGGACGGGCAGCGCTGTCTGCGAGTGGTGACCCAGCTTGGCCTCCTCTGCGGGCAGTTTGCAGGTCTCTGGGTCTTCTCGCCCATCATCCTTCCCCTGCCCAAGACACAGCAGGCTGGCAGGATTAATTGATCTGTGTTTGAATTTCTCCTCTTAAGTAGGTATTAATTTTTTTTTCCCTATCATAACCACAGTGGCAAACATTCCCCCGTGCATGTATTTAAGCCATCCAATGTGGGCTGCTTTGTTCTTAATTTTGATTATTTTAAGAAGTCCTTTAGCACATCAAATAGTCTCCATGCATGAGGATTTATAGGAAGGTCTTGAGAGCTGTCAGAGTAATGTTTTTCCAGTGGCAAAAACTTAACCTCCTCTTAGATCTTTATTTCTGTGTTGTCCTGCGTTTGCCATGTGATGAAGAGATGGTGTAGCTGTGGTAAGTGCTCGGCTACAGCTATCAGGATGAAGGAGATGTGTTGTCAGTTGTTTTGGTTTTGATCCCATTTGAATGTGTCCATCAACAGCCTTGAATCAAAGAAAGTGAGAAGGAGCCTTTAATAGTTGTGATTTGGAAACTTCAAGCTTACCCTTTTTTTTTTTTTATAGACACTAAGTAAATGGTTGGCGGGCTCTTGTAAATCATAACATTTCTAAATATATCAAAAAGGCTCTCTGCCAATCTGCTGGCAAAGATGGTGTCAATTCCTATGTAATTCTTTCCCCCTTTCAGATTACTTTTACATTGAATAATTTCAAATCATAATGCAAAAAAATCAGGGACTCTTAACGAGACTAGCTAACACCGTGATTAATGAAAGTGTAATGGGAGCTACTGTACAGCCATTAGAAACCAGTTGGCTAATTAGTGTAATCACAGAGGTGGAAATAATTAAAAGACCATAAAATAGAGGTAGCCTAATAACAACATTTTCCTCTGACCCAGAACTGGTGAGAAGAGGATGGTTTGCTGGGTTAGGAACAGAAAGAAGCGGAGACTGAAGAGTCTGGGAGTAATCACCGTCAATGAGGTCTTGGGGCTGGATCAGACAAGTAGAAATAGAGCAGATTTTACAGCAGGGTAATCCACATTGCAGCAGAGTTCTCCGGCAAAGGCACTTCATGTTACAGCACCCCTCTTCCATATTTATCCATTGCCACAAGTTTTGTGGCAAACTAATCAAGACATGGGTACTTGTGGTGAGGCAGGATCTGGCTGGCTCTCTTTCTTTTTTACTCTTTTGTTCCCTTTTTTCTTTCCCAGGTTATTAGCAAATATAGTATTGAAACATCATTCACCTTGCAGCCCCTGAGCCCTTCAGGCTTGGTTTTGGGAAAGGGGGAAATCAGTGTCCTAAGGTACTTAAGAAGAAAACCCTGTTAGAGGATTCACTATATTTATATGATAGTGTATTGATGTAGGTTATTCACTGTAAGTTTCACTAGACTCTAACAGTTGAAAAACCTCTTGCTAAGAGGGAAAAGTCTTTCTGGGCTGAGGAGAGCGGTGCAGTGACCGGTGAGGGTGAGAGCTGGGTGCCAAGCAGCCCTGCCACCCTCTTCAATCCTCACCCACAGCCTTTGCACCCAGGTTGGTGCAGAAAGCCCCGAGTCCTTTGGGCAGTACCAGCATGTTAGTATGGTGGTGAATCCTAAACAGCCCCCAAAATACGTGGCCGGTGCTTCTCCAAGGGGTCTCCCAGGCGGGACTGTTCAGATTCATCCCTTGTTAATGAGAGATGCAGGACAGGGTGATGAGTTGGATTTCACCCCTGGTGATTAGAAGTGACCTACCTCTTGCTGATAGACGAAATAGCTCCATGGAACAGGCTATAAAAAAATCCTAACTGGTAATTTTCCAGTTCGATGGGTCACCACTATGGCCATCTCCATCGGCTCTTATCATTTCTGCCACGGTTTTGTGTGTGTTTCATTTGACCTGGGTATAATGAGCAAAGAAGAATAAAGTAGCTGCAGACACACAATCAACGATCATCCGCTGAAGCTGATGAAGATGCCAAGACTGCTAAGTGGGTCTTCATTAGCTATTCACAAGCTAAGAGCCGTCCTTATTTATTCTTCCTTCCTAGGTGAATCTATTTTTGAATATCTTTTGTACTGATCTTGTCTGGGGGGTGGGAGGCTGGATGGAGGGTACCACCACTGCCAGGTAACCAGATTATTTTCATGAAAAAATAGACCGTGACACCAAGTTGGCAGCAAGCTGAAAAGAAAAAACAATGTGATGCCATTTACAGAAGGAAGGAATAATTTTCCCTGGTGACACTTCTAGTGGGAGGCAGAACTTATCTCCTCTTTGCAGCGCAAATGAAGCATCACAGCCATAGCATTAACTGTGCTTCCACGTTTCCAGCTTGTCTTTTCATTAACCTTTTTTTATTGCTGTAGCAGCGAACACGCTTTCCAGGGAGGGTTTGCATTGCCGGAGATGCAAGCCCAGGATGTCCCACCCGGGTCCCCAGGCTGTGGCACATGCAGCCAAACGGATGAGCCTGATGGTCTGTGCTGCATGTAGATGAGCTTGCAGTGAAGAAGGGAAACCTGATATATATCTTTAAGTCTGCTGGAGAGGGGCTCTTGGAGCAGCAGGTCACGGCCAGCCTTGGTCCAGGGGCCCTTTCGCCCTACCAGCTTGGCCGCGTGAATCACATCTCAGGACATCCTTGAGGATGCAGATGGGAAAGCGCTTAACTCCTGGCAACATCAGCGTCTTCAGGAGAGAAAGGTGCCTTCTTCATCTGCATAACCCCCTATTCCGCACTGGGCATGGCTTAAACTTTCTAATTGAAGCTTTTAAGAAAAGCCACAGCTCCTGCTGTGCTGGACCAGTTGGTTGCAGATGCCTCTCGCCCTCCCGGCCGCATCCGTCTGCGGTGAAGGCTGCCCTCTCCCGACACGCAGAGTATCCGAGGGATGCGGTGGTTGAGCTTGCACCCCACCAGCGCAGGGGGCCCAGCACCCTCAGCCAGCACCCACCTCGGCCCCAGCCACGCCGGGCACAGCCCAGCGATGTCCCATCCCAGTAAGCACACACCAACACGGCCTCAAGCATCCCCCGAGGTGGCCTGGCCCCATCACCGGCTCCTGCCCATGATGGGTCCAACCTGCGTCCCCCCTCCAGCAGCGTGTGGGTGCTGTTTGAGAAACCACCCAGAGCACTGCATTCCTTCTGCAGAAGATTTCCATTTTACCTGACTGACTCCTGCCCTCCCAAACCTGCCCAGCACTTTTTGTTTTATTTTCAGTTTTATATTCCAACAGCGTGGGAGTGAGTACCGTACTCATCTGAGTTATCTTTTTCCAGCTGAGTCTATTCACGCTGCAGACTATGTGGGTGACACCCTGGAAAAGCCAAGTTTAGCAGTGTGCTGCTCCAGGAAGGCATTTTTTTTATGAACAGCAACACGAGCCAAGCACTTGCACCTCTGGGGTTTGTAAACAGCTGATCTATGAGAGATTACTTTTTTTTCCCTTGTGCTTTTGACCTTATTTGCTGAAAATGAAACATCATCTAACCTTCCAGGAAATACCATGATTCTTCGATCTGACATGACAACATGAATCTTCTGTAAGAGTGCATCCGTTCTGCATCTCAGGTCTCTGGAACAGAGTTCTGGGCACCGGAGTGGGAATTGCAGCATCATGAATATGGGACAGCAGGACCTGAGCCCTGCACCTCTCCAGCCTGGGGAGTGACATCCCCATGGGGCTAGTCACTGACTGAGCTCATTCTGCACCAGGTCCTCATGGAAAAAAACTGAGATTTCTTGAGCCTGAATCAGCTTGAGCATCTTAAAGTTTTGTGGGAGAGATGAAACCCTTCTCATGCAGCTCTGTGGGTCTGGCTGAAATAAAACAGCTTTACAGCTTGCCCTGCTTCAGCCTCCCCTAGCCACCTCCTACAAGAGGTCTTAAAGACTGTTGCACTGCTGAAATTTCGGGCTCTGCACGCCATGCTCAGCGAGCACAGCCCACGTTTCCGACAGTGTGTTTTCTGAGCGCGATGCCTGCGGGTACCTAATCTCGTCCGTACAATCAGCCTTCGCAGGTTGCGCCTCCCCCCCTGCTTATTTTCGTGGGACCTCAGAAGCCTTTCCAGGAAGGCAGCGCAGTGGCTGTGAGGTTTGCGTGTGGGGTGGGCTGGGGGGGGAAATCTGCAAAGCTGTGTCTGCATCGGGGCCGGAGCAGCGGAGAGGGCTAGTTGAAGGTAAGATGTTATTTATGGGACGCTGCGGTTCTCGTGCTGCTCTACAGCTTTTTGCCTCCCACTTGCCACGAGGGGTTTAGGAGACTTCATTTTGCTTAAGAATTGCATGCTTTTAGAGCCACACTGGTTTACCTGGGGTGTATTCATCAGTGTGCAGATCGATCTCCTTTGTAAGTTATTCTGGGAGCAGAGGTCCCCCAAATCCCGCTAGACCTGGGGAACGACCCGCAGCAACCTTTGCATTTTGCTGTGTTTCCCTCTGGATCAGGTCGGTGACATTCCCAATCCCCAGCATGCTGGGGAAGATGAGTTTAACTAAACCCGCAATGATACCCTCTCCAAAAGCCCCAGAAAGCTAAATGTCTTTCTTTCTGCCTGGACCACCTTTCCTTGTTTTACCACTAGATGGGAGAGTGAGACTGGGCTAACTCAGCTGCTCCCGTCCTTATCCCGGTAGGAATTCCGAGAGGTGTTGAGAACTGAGAAATGCCCGCAGGTCATCCTGCAAATCCTCCCACCTCGGGGAGACAGTGGGTAACCCCCTAAATGCCTAGTTATTGCCTAACCCCCAAACTGCCTGGTTTGGGGGGACTGATGCTTGCCTGGTGCTTTCCCTCAATCCCGGCAGTGGCCACTCTGCCCTCAGGCAAGGGGGATTCACTTACACAAAGGCTAGATATATTCTTGGGGTGATACCCTTCATTTTTCTTCCTATCCACCTGTCCTAGAGCAGAGGGAGGTGGGGAAAGCGCTTGCAATTCCCTTCTCATCCATGCCCCCCAAATTCTGCTTCCCAGGAAGCCAGTTGACCCCAATAATTGCTTTGGGAGGTAAAGAATAAAGCAGTGTTTTCTCCTCCTTTCCTTCCACACCTTTCTCCTATAGGATTCTTATGTAATGAGACTCCCAGTGATACCATTTTCCTGCAAAGATTAAAAATGGGCTGGTGCAATGACTGCACATGCAGGAGGAGAATTTGTGCCCTGGTCTGATGCCGCTTGCCTCGGGAGCTGCTGTGGGTGAGGGAGGGGAGGGTGCCTGGTTCATTAATGTCTTATTAAATTTACTTTCACTGCAGCACTTCCCATTTCCCGAGATGCTTCCCAAGGTCTTGCTGGGACTGGGTATGTTTGGGAATTATATAGTTGCAGAAGCACTTTCTCAACCAAATCACATTGCCCAGTTTGACTATTTTTATTATTGTAAGGTTTGGGGCTTTTAAAAATAAACAACTCTTCTTCCTTCCTGAGATTTCACAAGTTCTGGAAGAAATCCCATAGTAGCCAAATTCTCTGACTGCCTGTGTGACTACAGCAGAATATGTAATCCTTGTAATTTGGAAATTATTTTTCTGGGGGATTTTGTGGTCTGCCCCACCTTCCTAATTTGCAAGCTTTTTAGAGAAGTGACCCAACTGATTTGTTTAATGCCAGGCACAGTTGGGCAATGAGATGAAATAATTCCAATAACCACCCTAACTGCAGTGCCCTTATTGCATCTGCTGCAGTCTCCTGGCTTTGCCTCCACAGAAAATATCTGTCATTATCCTGTTAGAGAGAAATAACAGCTTCTTTGGAGAGGAAGTTTGTGTTTTTTACTGGACATAACTACTCCTATTTTCCATAAGCAACAGCCACCCCATCCTGTGTGTGCAACGAGGCCACTGAGTCACCAGCACAAAGCACTAACCGGCTCATGCACCTTGCTGGGGAAGACCCAAAATCCCCTTCAAAGAAGAGAAGAGACATCTTTCTTCAGTGGATAATTACAGATGAAAAAATGTTGCCTGGAAGCAATGAAAAAAAAAAATAGACATTCCAGACCTGGCAGGTCCAGGGCACGTTTGCCTGTGCAAATGGAGCTTCTAGCTGCTGGGGACAGCCTGGGGTGGGAACATCTCCTGCCGCAGTGGGGGCCGGGGCTGGGGTTTCACCTCACTCTGTCCATGCACGGATCTGGGACGCGCGGGGATGAAGGTCAGAGCAGCCATAGGGCATCTCCAATAGATGGTTAATCGTATATCTGCTTCTGGCCATGGCCATTCGTGGGAGAAGTTACTGCCCTCAGCCAACTGCCTGCTGCTCCCTGTCCTCCTCGGACGTCAAACGCTGGGTAAGCAAGTGGAAAAAATAAATCTGAAATACTTGGGACCACTGCAGTAACTCTGATTTGCTTCGCTATGCTCCCAGTCTTTATATCCCTTTCCTCTCTTATCTCCCCCTTCACAGTCCTAGAAGAGAATTAAAAACCAGAAAAAGCACTAACTGGCGAGAGGAGCTATAAAGTGACCGGTGGGACGGTGCACCCTTGCGATGACACAGGACCGGAGGGACAAGGACACCAGAGACCGACTTCTGGCCTCTGCTGACTGCCCGAGCTGCTGCGGCTTGTCGCGGTCTAATGGCTTTCAGCAGGCCAAATGCAAAGTCAGACCTACTTCAGCGAGGAGAAGTCGAGCTGATTAAGTTTCTCTTATAATTATAACAAGGAAATGGCAAGTGCAAGTGTCGCTTCAGACAAGAAACACGTGGCAGTCACCAAGTTAAAGCTGTATTCTGTAAACCTTTCCAGTATGTGAGGCTGAGCCTTGAGTTCCTGCTGCTGCAGGACCAGGGGGAGGAAAGGAAAAAGGATTTGAGCACGGCCCAAGCTGTGGTCCACGGGATGTGTTTCAGGAGAGCTCAGCTAGCCGTGAAACATCAGCCCTGATGAACGCTTGGGGCAGAGTCCGGCGCAACACGTGTGCGTGCACGGCACTTACTGCACTAGTAGGCAGCTCCAGCAGCAATATAAAGAGCGTAAAGCTTAAACTTTTATAAGCATAGATGCAGAGACCATAATGGAGCAGTGGATTAGCAAAAGGCAGCCTTGCTGGGAAATGTTGTGTCGCTGCAGGTTGCAGCCAGAGCCCTTCGGTAGCTAGCTTGCAGCAGCCGTGCGGACCCTCATGGTGGTGATTAAAAGCAGCTCCATGAATTTGGAAAGCGGGCAGAGGAGTCTCCCTCCTCCTCAGGGGCATTTTGAGCCTGCAGCTGAGCACAGGGGGCTGCATATGCTGGTGAAGTACGTGGGATGTGCTCCATGGGGCTGTAACCTCTTCAGGGCGGTAAGAGGCAGTCGTGCAATGGTAAGCACAGAGCACAGATTAAGCAAAAACTATTACGAGGGTGAACGTCAGCCCCAGGACACTGGGGCATCCCTGGATGGAGGGCTCTGCACCACGGGGGATGGCTGATGCTTCCCCTGATCCTGACCCGCAGGGGCAGCTCCTGGCCGGGCTGCAATCTGGCCTCGCAGATGCAGAGTCCGATCTCTCCTGTAGACCTTGAATCCTGCAAGAGGAACTATAGGGATGGATTTTCAAAATCGGTCAGAATTAGTGGGATGCAGGCCTTACCTGAGATAGCAAAAGAATTAGCCACATGATTTCTCCTCTGGGTTTACAGCAGCAATATTTTTCCAAAGTTCAAAGTCTTTATCTGCAGGAAGCATGTGACACGCTTCGCAGTCACGCCACAGTTTTGGTGCTATGAACAATTAAAAAAATCAATTTCTGGAGCAATATTTTCTATGTTTGTAATCTCTGAACTAATTACAGGACTGGAAAATCAATAGCTATCTGGAAATCTTTCCGATGCAGCTAACTAAGCATGCTACATATCATGCTGGAATATATTCTTCACAAACTCATGATGCTTGTGACCATCTCCCAGATCATATGGGCAGATGATATCACTGTCAATAAGCGTCTGTACTTCATTACACTGCAATGGCAACATTTACCAAAATCTGCAGGGGGGAACTGGGCACAGCAAATAGCACAGTACGTGAGATCTGGAGCAACATTTGTGCCAGCATTTTAAGCCAAAACCAAAAAGTGTTGAAAGACTCAGTTAGTTCAATAGGAATCTTCAAAAAGATTATGAAATAAAGTCATTAAAAGTTCACGCCTCAGCTATAATGTTGTTTTTTCATCAGGATTTATTAAAAAAAAAAAAGTAAAACCTTTGGTGACTGAAAATAACCTCTTTCTCTAGTGTCCTAGCAAGAGAGCGCGGTGTTAAATGGGTAGTTCAATGGCAACTACACGTCAAAAAACACACGTAAAAAGGAAGGGTGTTGCTCTGATGAATATGATCTCCTCTTGCTGTACAAACATGCAGTGTTGACCATGGCAACTCAGTTGGAGCCAAAGCCCAAACCCTTGTGCTGATGCTCTGCACCGCTTCCCGTGCACCACAGGCGTTGCTGGGATCTTATTTGAGATGCTGCCGCCTCACTCGTGCCCTGCCAGAGCTCAGCCTGCTCTTCCTTGGTACGGTGGAGTTTGTGCTGCTGCTAAATGAAGAGTAAATATTCCCATCAGATGCAGTGCCAAAAGCACAGCAAGTGGATAAGGAGCAAAGACCGCAGTACAGGTGGTTTTCCCCACACTCCTGTTTGCACCGCTGCTTGGTACAATGGAGCGATGAATTCTGAGCTGTCACGACACCACAAATATTTGCTCTCGTTTTATATGTTTTTCTCTGATGATTCTTCACAGCTTCCCCCCCGCCCCCCCAAGTGAACTGAGCAGAGGAAAAGTGGGATTGGGGTACATCTCTGCCCTCGCTCCCTCCGCAAGCCGGGGGATTCCCGCAGCTGCACCCACACGCGCAGCTCTCCGAGGTGGGGATCCTTGTCCCAGCGTGGAGCTTCAGGTCCTGCAACCCAGGAAGGTAGGGTGCGGAGTGTGCCTTGTTCCAGCCCTCATCTCAGGAGACAGGCCATGATTTATAGTCCCTCCTAAATAAGAATTTAGCAGGTTAGTTACGCTCAAAGAATTTAAATTTTGTAGCTGGGCATGACCCATGTAATAATGATCTGGATTGTAATTATTGGTATTATTAATTACTGTTTGCATTTCTGCAGGACTCCCACGTCCAGCTCAGGAGCTCCTGTGCACGGTGCAGCACATGGGCATGGAGAAAGGAACCCCTCGAGCTCCTGACAGCTTGCCTGGAGAAGCGGAGCCGGACCGGAGCGTGGCCACGGGTGTTTATGGTAACAGCACTGCCTCGCCTGCACCCAGAACATACACTCCCATGGGGTGGCTTTGCTAATCTGGACTGCTTTGTGCCAAAAAGCAACAGTTACAAAAACATTGTGCTTGCCATAATCGCAGTCACAATTTCCCTTTTAACTCCTAAGGTTGAAATGACCTCGATGCTAACTCAGAGCTGCCAGGCACCACGTACTGTTCAGACTCTATGAGAACATACCCACGGCCGCTGCGCTCTGCTTCAACGTGTCTCCTCTCGGATGATGCCGTCTATGGCCTTTTCCATGATTCTTGCCAGTGTAATGTCATATTTCATTCAAATAAAACTTGATTGGAGTGCAAGAAATCACTTCTATTTCTATCTTAGGAAAGGCAGGCTGCAGGGTCTGCGCATCACCTAATGGAAAAGACCTGAGAAAAAAGAGCTCAGACCCTTCAGAAATCTTTCAAAGAGAAGCTACAGCTCTTCCTTACCTCTTTTAAAATTAACACATCACACTTTGTACCTGCTGAGCAGCAAAGTTCCTAACACCGTTTCCAAATAACCCAGAGGTAAGGTATTGCAGTGCTGTCGCCGGGTGGTTTATGAAGAAGGCAAGAGCAGGACACACGGCGAGGGATCGCTGCCTCTCGTGATGTTCCCCCGGCTGCCGGCCGTCAGCACCTCGGGGACATCCCGAACCAGAGGTTTGCACGGAGATTATTGGGTTTAACAGCTGCCAGAGCGTGTGTCACCCATGAATTTGTCTAATCCTTCCTTGAACACACTTACACTTTCAGCTCTGCAATGCCCTCCAGCAACGGTTGCCATTGTTTAATCAGGAGCTGTGCAAGAGTTTGCTTTAAACCTCCTACCTCATCCTTTCATTTACAGGATCCTTTGCTCTTGTAATAATAAATGCAGCTCACAGTGCTGAGCAGGATGGATTCTGATGCTCCAGTTTGCAAAACCAACAGGGTCTTACAGAGGTAGGATAACACAAAGTCTGGTAAAAATCCCAGGGGGGATTTTCAGGAGTGCATTTCCCACTGCAAGCCAGCACTAGCCACTGCTCTTGAAAAATCCCACCCTTACTCGTTATTTATTATATGTTTCCTGTGAATGAATTTCTGGCTCAAATTAGAGTTATAATAAAAGTCTAAAAAAAGTCTTCTCTTAGGAAAAAATCCAGTTCTGTACTTCCTTCCCCAAGATTTGTTGCTTGTTCTGCAACAGGAGATGTGAATCATGGCCGTATTTATAACAGCAATATTAGGAAATGATCATTCAGGCACCAGAAATCTGTATTAGACATTATGTCTTTAAATAAATTGTTTATTACTATGTTAACCTAATCTTGTAAATACATGTACACTTAACTATATTAAAAATGTAAACGTTCCCAGAACTGGACTTTACATGATGAATATACAACAACTCCCCCTCTTTCCTAGTCAGCTCTGTGGATCTTGGAAAAACGAGGATAGTTTCATTTGATGGGCATTAATAAGGTTTATGTCTGCAGAGATTTAGCCCAAAGATTGTCATGATCATCTCAGGTCCCACATGGCTTACAGGACTGAACTTGAAGAAACATCTTTCAACAGCTGCTGGTGTCGGAGCAATTCCAGCTCTGGGAGCGCCTCCAGCCAACTAACTTCCCTTCTGTGGCACTAAATTTGCATTCATTAAAACCAGATTTTTAATGATTTATGGAGATTTATAAAAAACGGCAGCCCAGAGCTCCTGATACTCTCAAAGCTTGTGACAGAGGTACGACACATCATAAATCCATCCCGGTGTGAAATACTGAATGAAAATCATTGCAGGTATATCTGCAAGTGTTAACATGATCCATAAAATCAGGCTTTCAGTCAAACTAAAATGCTCAGAGCCTCCCAAACCCAAGGAGATAGTAACCCATATAATAACAACAATATAATGATTATAATGTTAGTAAAACTACTACTAATACGATTACCGGTCTCCTTGTCATTGTTTATTACCGTCACAGCCCTGATAATTCTCAGCTCTAATGACGGATGGGGGCAGAGATGGCCCCATCCTTTCAGAAACAACCTTTGTGCCCACCACCAAGCCCCAGCCAAGGGAAAACCTTGTCCCCTTCAATTTTAAAAGAAAAGCCACCAGCAGCATCAGCCACTAGCAGAGGTCCATATCCAGTCTGGCTGAGCTTGACAGGCAAGGGAGCAAAAGGAGACAGTCCCAAGATTAACTCCAGCTTCTCCTATCCCTTAAAACAGCTACAAAGATCCTTAGGATAAGCCCAGTTCTGGGAAGACGACGGGCTCTGGAAGAGCCTTCTGCCACTCACACAGCAAGGTGTGCAATGGCCCACACAGGATGAGCCCCGGGGGTGCTTTAAAACAGAGTTTAAACCAAACTTGCCCCTGGGACAGACTCCTTTTCATTTACAAGTGAATCAGCAGAGATGGCAAGACTGATTTGCCATGCCACGGCCTAGCATCTTTTAAAGATTTTTGTAGGAGACATATCTTCCAGGTGACCTCTGTCCTTCCCTGCCACACCATCTCCCTTGGACATGTTATCGTAGTTACTATTAGCTCATGCAAATCCATAGCACAAGCTCTCGTATCTTGACATCTCCCTCACCCAAGAGGTAACATAGTTTGAGATGCTGTACAAAAAAAAAAAAAAAAAAAATAACCAAAATTTAAGTAAAAGAGGACAACCTCACCAAAGGCAGGATGGACCAAAACCTATGTGGAAAAGTGAGCAGAGCTAAGGAGCAGGGATGCATCACCCTGAAGCTGGAGCCAGCGATGAATGCAGCTTGGCATGGTTGAATGGGAAACGGGGGGGGCTTCCCCAGTTCGGATGCTTTTGACGCACCACTTCACCTTCGCACATCTGTCGTCCTTTCCACCCTGTTTATTTAAAATATAAACGGTTTGAAACAGGGCCTTACACATCACTCCTTGTACAGCACCAGCCAAAACAATGCCCTAAGTTCAGCGCACAGGAAACGATTCATATATAATAAACCAACATCAGTGTGTGCCCATGGAGCAAAAGCTTCCTGGTTTTCCTAACCGCAGCATGTCGCAAACGGCAGACTCTCCCACATTTAGTTTTGCTTTAAAAGCTTATTCAACAGCTCCCAGTTTAGCCCAGTAAGCAAAAGCAAAACCTGCAAGATGTCCATCCACCTCCAAGGGGCACGGCAAGGATGTCAGACCTCTGGCCAAATTTTTGCCTTCCTCGCCGCCTTGCACGGCGTTAGCTGGGGTTTTCCATTACCCAGGTTATCCCGCGCGCTCTGGATAATGGAGAACTGATTGCACTTTGAAGAGCTAAACATACAGCGCCTGAATTATTTATCTTTGAACATGCAGAAACAGGCCAAATTCCCAAGTGATGTGAAACAGCTCTCGTAAGAAACGGGGCTGCAAAAGCTGCCCCGGTAGGCACGCCAGAGCTGCGTGGTTAGACCCTCACACACGCAGGGGTCCCATCTGCTGAGATTTTTTCCCACCCAGGTGATTTATGTCCTGCAGGGTGCTGGGTGCCGGTCCGGAGACTCACCAGTGTAACGACACAAGAACCCCCCCCCTTTCTGCGCCTATAAACCAACCGCAGCGACAGCAAGTCCCCAAAGAGCAGAGAAAAAGGCCCGAACAAAAATATTAACACCGATTGAGGGGTTTCGGCCTAATTCCGCTGCTTTTCCGCCCAGATCCTTCGGTTCTGGAGCCGAGCTGCTCTTCCTCTGCCAACCATTAAACCCACCGTGCCCAGCCTGGGCGCTGCACCCCTAAAAATAATGCCACGACACCCGCGTTTGTGGCCCAGATTAAAATAACCCCCGTGCCCCTGCTCTCGCCCTTCTTCTGCCTTTTACGCGAGGTCAGCTCGTTGCGATGGCTGGAGGTAAAAAATATTAAATTCCCTCCCATCGCTCTCTGCCACCACAGCCACCTTCCAGCACAGTTTTTCCTCATAACCCAAATTTCTCCCTGAGCATCCCGGGGGTTCAAGAAGGCTGGGATACCCCGGGGGGGGAGGGGTGTGTTAACCCCAACCCTACCTGGGGGGCTGCGAGCCCCCAGGTGCGCAGCAGGGCAGAAAATTGGGCATTTTTCATCAGATGCACCTGCCCCCCCCCTCCCCGCTCTCTCCTCACCCCGTTCCTTCTCGCTCCCCCATCCCTCTCCCCCTTTTCTCCCCCCCAAACACCGGTTCCTCCCGTCCATCCCTCACCCCCCGCCA
>NW_010972709.1:3492418-3548799 GCF_000737465.1 Haliaeetus leucocephalus | reverse complement strand
GGTGGTTTGATGGGGAAAAACCCGGCTTGTGTCAAGGAGAGGGGGGAAAAGTTACCGAAATAGCGAAACTCAAGAGATTTTCCGTCTGCAAGCGATGGCCGGTGATGCTTCAAAACCTTGTCACTGAAATTCGTTAGAACTGATTCACTGGGGTGGGTTGGTTGGTTGGTTTTTTGGGTTTTTTTCCCCCTTTTATCAAAACCTTGCCTTTCTGTGGGAAGAAGATGCAGAGAAAAGGCGGAAAATAAGAAAAACTAGTAAAGTGGCAGGGCAAAACGATCCTTACAGCAAGTAAAATCTGTGTTAATGACAAAAACGATCCCGATTTCGAGAGGATAGTAACTGAAGTTAGAGAAGGAAGTAGCAGGCGGCATGCTGAAACGAAATGGAGCGTTTTCGTCACCTGACCTATATTACTTTTACTAACCTATTTGTCCAGGTGATATAAATCAAAAGCATTGTTATAATAAAACCCTGTTTTTCAGTTCTGAGAGCTCCAAAGGCGCAAGTGGGCGTTAATCGCATCGGTTTGTTGCATTAATGTTTTATTACCATTTTATAGGCTGTTTGGTTTTACCAGGCAACACGCTACAAATGTGAAGTTATCCCAGTCTGGCACCTTTTTTTTCTTATTTCTGGGCTCCTACTTTCTTAGTGCCGCTTGGTTGTAAAAACACACGTCAAAACAGCATTTGAGGGGGAACGAATGCAAAAGAGATCTTTAGAGAAGGATGCTTTGAGCCGTTGTAAATGTGAGAAAAAGGATGAAACGTGGGGAGAGAGGGTTAGTCAAAAAATGAAAAGACAAAAAAAAAAAAAGTTGCTATTTATATGCAAAGAGGTCTAGCCTGCAGGCTACCGAAAATGATCAGAAACTGAAGCAGCAGCCCTCTGCGCTGGGCGGGCTGCGAGGGACAGACCACAGCCACCTGCCCTGCCACGACTCGGCCGAAACCGTGCTGGCGCGCGACAAGCATGTGGTGGCGTGCGACAAGCGTGTCCAGGCGTGACGGCGTTGTCTGAAGCCCTGTGAAATAACCGCTCCGCTGATATTGCCTTAATTTGCCCTGCACGTGTGCATCCAACCCACAAAGTGACAGTGGCAAAAACATTGAACGTGGCCCTGGGATGACAAGTGAGGTGGGAAGGAGCAATTCCTGCTAGGGTTTGGCGTTCTTGGCCAGCAAAACCAGAACTACCTGAGCAAATACTTACTAGAAATCTTTACAAAGATTTGAGATTTGCAGGCAAGGGGGAAGATGGGATCAGCCACTAACAAAAGAAATATCCACCGGCTTAGGGAGATCAGCATCCAGCTGCTCTGTGCCTCATGATTTCCGATTGCAAACTCCTCGAGGCAGCTTTAATCTTTTTTTGTGTGTGCCTTTACAGCATGGAGCATGCTGGGGAGGATCCTGCTCGCTCATTTGGGGCTTTACACCCTGCAGTAGCACAAAAAGTGAATCATGGCTCTGCTTTACGCTGCTTATTTTGCTCAGTCCACCCCAAAAAGCATCGCTGAGCGCTTGTTTTGCTTTATTTTAATTGAGTGTACCAAGCCCAGAAACCTGCCTTTGCCTATGGGCTTGGTCACAACGCACAGGTGAAGGCGCTCGTTATGCCAGATTGCCAAATACTCTGCTTTACCATTTGGGTTTCTTGTCTTCCTCACCTGGTTCTTTGAGCCGCTGCCTGTAAGTTGATTATTCAGAGCCTGGGACGTTCGCGTTCGGCAGAATCCCATTAATGCAACGGTGAACAGTGGAAAAGCCTTGCAAGACTCTGCAACCACTTAGCAGAGCTGACGGCTTGTTGCTGGTGGGTCAGTGAGATGCTGAGTACGATTTCAGGGGAAAGGTTGCCCCTTTGGATTTTATGCTTAATAAACTGAGGTCCCTGTGTTAAGGCAATGTGCAGGAGTTGTTAACTATGCACAGGCTGGTTGGGACGTGGGCTGTTCTGAAATGCATTGGCGTTCTGGTCTTGATTTCGGTGGCCACCCCCAAAGCATATTGTGCTTCCCTAGTAACTTTAAAAAAACGTGTTATCTTGGCCCCGTGGGGGCTGATCCTTGTGCAGAGAAGCAGAATTTGGGAGCACTAGTAGCCCAGACCACACCACCGGCAGGATCAGGGGCTTTGCCCGCGGGGTCGGTGGCAGCACGGCTCTCCCTGTGCCTGTGCTTTGGCAGGTTCCCTGGCTCTCCCAGCCCTCTCGATGCAAGGGCTGCTTCTATCCTGGAGTCGCTCTCCTTTCCCTTTTCAAAACTGATTTATTCCTAGACTTCCCCATGATTATAGTTAGTTTTTGTTCCGTCTTGGCCTTGAGCGACCTCCCAGCGTATGAGTGGTGATGCTGAACTGGGGGATTTGAGAACAAAGAGTTTCTGCAAACGCTTTCTGGGAAAAAAATACTCTGAGAGAGGTCAAGGACTTCATCTGGTTTATGAATCCCGGACAAAAGCATCCATCCTACTTTGGGAGCTGTGATGAGTGATAGTAGACAAGCACTCAGAGAGGGCCACTAACTTTAATAGATTTTGCGTCAGACGTCTCGTTAGTACAGTGGAGAGCATGAGATGAGGCAGTGAAGTGTTTAATATTAACAGAGTAATGTTATTCTAACCTTAAATCTCTCTTTAGGCAGAAGTGCCCCTGAATCTGGGGTACTACTGTGTTGCTGCTGTCAAAAATAATGTCATTCCACTTCTAGACTGTAAATGAGCTTGAGCAATGGGAATATGTTAGCGGTGGGAAATACTCTGTTTATTCTTGTTCGCCTTGTTCAGCAAAGTGCTGAGCCTTTCCAGCAGGTTTTGAAATGCCTGGAGCAGTGAAGACACTAGTCCCATTTCTTCTCTTGTGCTATTCCACTGACATATGTATAATTACACTAAAACTGAATTTGATTGCTATTGTTAATGGATAAAGTATATTGCTGTATGGCATCAATAATCTTCAGTCATTTGAATTCTCAGAGCTTGGCTTGGTGGCTTCAAAAAAGAAAAAGAAATGCTGACAAGCTTTGTTTAACTGTCGTCCAGTGGTTTGAAGGAGTTAGGGAGTCATTTTCATGTTGAAAAAGCAAGGCCAAACACTTTTTTTTCCCAAAAAATACTTTGACTTTGCAATGTTCTGGCTGAAAAAAATCCAAGAAAAAGTACTTTTTGGCATTTTTATAGCTATGGCTTTATATTTGTGAATTCAAGTGCTTTGGGTATGCTATGAGATAGGAGTTTATTTTTCGAGATGGCATTAGGAGTTAAAAAAATAAGTTTAGATTCTAGAGTTCTGATAAATGATACCAACCCATGACACAGAAATAAGTCTGCAAAACATCTGAAGGACACGAGCTCTTTAGATTTTCTGTTCCCTCATAGTGTCTCCTTGGAAAACTGCACCAATCTTTTTAGCTTACCATACTCCAAAGAAACCAGATCTGAAAGTTTAATTCAAGATTTCCTTTGCTTTAAAAGCCCTGTGGAAAACAGAAGCTCAGCCCTTGTCCTGGCCACAAGTCGGAGCAGCTGCAAGGCTGCTCTACCTTGCCTTGGCTGGAAGGGCTTGCTAACGCCTTCCCTCCGTGTCCGATCTGATCCTGCACCGCTTCAGCATAATCAAGGACAGGGCAGATGCCATGGAGCTTTATGTTAGTATAAGAATTCCCCCAAAAAAGGGATTTCCTCACAGTGCTTTCAAAGCAACTTTACGGTCTTCTTTGTATTGCTGGAGCGGATTCAGTCTCGAGGAGGATTTAGATCCTTCGAGCCAGATGTGGGTCGTGGTTACAACAGTATCAGCCTTTTCTGGAGTCCCCCTGTAACCTGATCAACGTGGTCCCTTTAGTGTTGAGTATTTTCTTCATATTTGGCAGAAAACTTTGAAAAGAGTATTTTAAGATGCTGAAGAAACTGAATTAAAAGGAGTGAAAAGTAGGTATCCAGCCTGTGGTACACTGATTATCTGTCTCCAATATTCTTGTTTTAAAATAATTTAAAATTTAAAATATTGCCTTTTTTTCAAGAGGCAATAAAAAGACTTCCTTGCCTACTGCCACAAACCAGCTGATTTTTATTCCCTTGAATTCCCTTTTACTTTCTGTGAGTGATGTCGGGAACCCCGCTTGAATGGCTTGTGTGAGCAAACACTGCTCACGGGTAAACAGAAATGGCAGGATCAGGCCCATTGTTTCTTAGGGAACACTGATCAAAAATCAGTCCTCAGTGACCTCATTCAAGGTAATAACCAAGAACAAGGTTATCCCGCTGCGGCCGTTTCTCATAGCACCTTGGTGGGGGCTGTAGGATGCGAGCAGGTCCTAACCGAGGAAAATTAAAAAGTTCCTGAGCCAGAAATGGAAACGCCACTATGCTGCTGTGTGGAAGCAGGGATCCCTTGAAGGCAGTTTTCAGATTTCCAAGTAAATCTATCCTCCCAACAGCTGCTGTCTAACGCTGTGATTCCTTATGCGTGAGAAAAGGGAGGGTACAAAGTAGAAGCCGTCTCCACATTGCACACGGACAGCAAACCCCTCTGAATTCCAGCAGATGTTTTGGGTTGACAATGGGAACATTATATGCCTGTTTATTCCTTTATCTCAGGAAGAAACACCATTTGGCAGCAATTTGCTCCCTGGCAGTAAGAATGAATTACTGACCTGATTGAGCGTTGTCCGATGAAAGACATGCCAGCCCGCGAGAGAGGCAGCTTGCAAACCGTGTGGTGCTTGCAAAGAGCGTGCGCTCACCTGTGTACGCATCTTTCTCTATACCTTAGTACGTATATTGACGCGTGTGCCTGTGGGATTGCTGTTTCATACTGAGCTGGGTTTCTTGGAGAGGCCTGTTAATGCAGAACAGTATTGCTCAGCATTTTTCCACCAGCATCTCTCGAAGGAATCAGTGGAGTCTCACCTCTTCCGATCAGCGGGGATTTTTATTTATTGAGATGCGGCCAGACGTGGAAGAAGCAGGCAGCCGAGGACAGCACAGCCAAGGTATACCTGCCCGTTTGCAACCTGTTGTGCTTTGTGGCCATCCTTGAGATTCTCAGTGCTTTCTACATTAGACGTTTGCTGTAGCCGCTGTAGGAACCTGCAGCAGGAGGACTCGCCATTGAAACGGATCTGAGGTTTCTAAGGAAGGTGTCATTTCAGGTTGGCTGCTTCTGCCCATCCTTGGTGGCAGTGGTCAGCAGCCCTGCATGCTGCCAGCGTGCTGATCTCGTGTTTTGTCCCATTCCCCTTTGGGTCTGGGTTCCTACCTTTCAACTCGTAGTTGTTGTAGCTGTGGTTTGTGGTTATGGTAATGGTTTGGAATTTTGAGTCAGAGAATAAAGAGAAGTCATCCCTTTGGAAGTGGTCATCGTTTCCTCTCGATTACATAATAGGGATGTGCCCTTTTCAAAAAAATCCCCAAGTACACCATAGTGTGTCAAGATCTAGGGTATTGCATGATCAAATGCAAATTAACTGCAAGCTGACATTGTGTTTATTCTAGGTGGATAAAATACGATGAAGTATGGTGCTTTTGTTTAGCTCCTCTTTGGAGGGCAGATGGGGAGTACTTGGTGTCAGGGAACTTAGAAGCTGCATACACCAAGTCAGAAGTCCTACTGCTACGTGAGCCTGCGCGCTGATCTTGTCTAAACTCCCTTGTGCCACATCAGGTTTGTGCTGAAAGGGTTAATTTTGCACCATCTGGCTTTGTGCTAGATCAAATATTGTTTGTGTTGTGGTAGCCAACGTGAGGCCAGAATAAGCTCGGGGTAATATGCTTGGCTAATCCAACAGAAATATGATTATGTGCCTGTTTCTGCTCCAGATCGTATCTGCAGTAATGGGTGATTTAGTAACGCACAAAATAGTGATTGTGGAGACGTGGCTTGAGGGCTGTAGATAACCTGAATGGGATCGTCTCCTTAGAGTGGGCAACAGCGAGACAATAGGAATGCCTAACTCAAATTAGGTACTTAACTTTAAACAAGTAATTAAGAGAGAGAAATCCCAGTCTTAATGCAGAACAAATTCCTAGGGAGTCACCTGAGACACAGAAATTGGGGTTATTTAACTTTGTATTTTGCATGCCGTAGTGACTTCCTAGGTGCTAATCTGAGGTTAACCAAAAATGAACAGCTGGAGTCACCCATTTCAAGCAGTGAGTTCATTTAAGTGCTGTCTGGGAGGCTGTGCTGTTCCCGTGCTTGGCAGGAATCTCAAGACTAATACCTAAGAGGATTAGAGAGCATCGCTGAATGTTAAACAAGATCCAGGCTAAGCGGTGTGCACCAGTGAGCTTGTGCTCCAGGGGCTGTTTGGGGAAGCTGTTACTTGCTGATCTGGAAAAAACGTGGGCTTGTGTGGGAAATACTTTTCCCTCAGCTGAATCCTTCCTGTAGTTTCTGTCTCTCTCGTGCTCCCACTTGACGCAGGGTTTCCACCCTCTGCCCGTCTCGTGGACTCGCGTGCTCTTGTGCTCGCTGAGGATGGCGACTGTTGCAGGGGATGCTGACGATCAGCATCAGAAAATTTCTTTTTCTGTGATGCATTGGCTCTTCTAATGTGCTCCCTTTCGGCTCTGCGTTGCCCGGTTTGAGAGAGGAACGGGTGGGCATCCAGCCCACCAACATGGGGTTGAGCTGGAGAACTTGTCGTGGAAAGCTCAAGCTAAAGACTGTCGTTGGCTGGTAGAGCAATGTGACCTCATGGTAGATGATTTTCCCCAGAAAGTCCACTTAACTATGGAGAAGAGGGGTTGGAAGGCCATCTTGTCTCAGGAAAAAGTGAAGTACTAGGTAATTTGGAAGTTGACTTCCAATCCCCTTTGTCCAGGGACAGCATGGAGGCTGTGCCCCATGCCAGACCTTTCCCTTTTCCAGCCCTGCGTAATGCCCCAGCATTTCACACAGATTTCTTCCCATGCTGCAGCGGAAATCAGGGATTTAAGATTTGTATTTCACCTCCAATTTTTGATCTATTTGATCCATTTGAAAGGAAAAAGACATTAAGACTCCATGAAGGAATGGTTCTTCAACAGCGAGGGTTCATGTGAAACCCACTTCTGACAGCTCCTTGCTTACAGTCCGCAGTAGCACAGGCATGGCGGGTGTTCTGAGGAAAAAAAACAGTTGTGAAAATGTGCAAATTTCTCTAGGTTTTTTGAATAGTTGACAGTGGAAAGGAGGGTAGTGGTCTGAGTTAGGGTATAAATAGTTCTGGCCCCAAGCATGATTGTGTTTCTCCTTTTGCTTTTACGATCAAGCCAAAAATAGATTCCCGATGCCCTGCAAGAGGCGTGCAGCTTGGTGTAATACATGAATTGATCATTCAGTGGAAAAAAAAAAGCCAGATGAAGGAGACAGCTCAATGAAAAGGCTGTTATCCAGCAGCAATGTAAGAAAAAAGCCTATGGAAAGACTTTGATACTCTAGCAATGACTGTTGCCCTCTGTTTAGGAGGAGGATGCAGTAATTCTGTGCAGTATTATGGTATGGCTTCCACAAAGTTTCACGGTATGATTTCCTCTGGTTTTCCCTTTTTGTTTTTGCCTTCATACTGATCAAACCAGGGGGATGAAAAAGAGTCGATGTCAGCATTATTCTATTATATTTATGCTGTACTCAGCATCCTTGCACTGCGTAATACAGGATGTTGCATTTTTTGCATTTTTATTGCAAATATTATATCTATTTTATTTTTAGAAGCAGCAAAGAATCGTGTTTCACGTTCTTCATTTGGGTTTTGCTCATTTTGTTTCAATTCTTATATCTTAAAGAGTTTGCCTGAATCTGCGTCTTCTGTATGGAAACAAAGAAGGGATACCTATAGGAACTAACTGGTAATCATGGGAAAAAGCTGACTAACGGCTCATGCAGAAACATTATCCTGAATATTGAACATCCTCAAATGGGTCGTAAGAATCCAAATGATGGAAAACAATGCCCTGCTGTGGGCAGGGCTAAATATTGGGAAAATGCTGGTGGTGTGTGTGTGTTGGAGGAGGCAGGGAGACACCCGGCTCCGTGGGCAGTGACGGTGGCTGGAGAGCACAGTACTGTGCCAGCATGAAAACTTTCTCATCGTTGACTGAACTCATGGGTAGGAAAAAGATATTAAAGCAAGAGTGACATTAGGGAGAGGGAGTTAGGTATTACAGCATAAAAGAATCTTTTGTCCGGCTAATCTTTGCTATCGCAAAATATAGCGGCCCGGTTAGATGTGCTTAGTGCATTGGCACTGCAAGTTTTTAAAGATGGTCTAAGGCAGCTGCAGCCGATTGTGTTTGCACAGATAAGCTGGAACAAGTAAGTAAGGTCAGAGAATCTGGCTAGATTTATCTTCAAAGCATTTTCAAGCAGCTAATTGAAAATTATCCAAGCCACCTTCCTCATTTCTTGCATATTATTGTATTAATTTTCCAGCGAATGGAAGGTGCTTGGAAAACATACAAAGGATTTGTGAGTGCTAAGCTTTACTATTTGGAATGTATTTAATTATAAATGTGTCCTTGCTCATGTGATAATTTAAAGCCAGTTTCTACTGCTCCCTTCCATTCTTCAGACTCTGGTGGGACTAATATGTAAAAACAAATCTCTGACATGAGGGATGGGCCAGGGTATTCCTATCGCCCTCCGCTTCTAGATACCTCCTCCCCTGCACTTCAGCTGTCCCTGCAGCACTGACGGTGGGCACAGCATTGGATATATGGTCAGCTGCCTGCTCTTTAGGTGTGTTTCTCATTCCTGAAATGTTTCTGGGTGTGCAGGACGATGCTGTTCCTGTAGGAATTGCTTACGAAAGGCTGCGGGCTGGTCCCGATGCTGCTCCCGGCAATAGCAGCATCCTCTGTATCGCTGAACCAAAGGGTTGCTTTTTAAAAGCGTGCTAAAAAATGCAAGGCTCGCACTTCGTGTGAGCTGGGTAAAGTTCCTCAGCTGCCAGGAAAACGGTTCAGTGTTGCACATGAACAACCCGATCGCTCCATGCTTTCTTTTATCTCCTTTTAACTGAACCAGCGCTCTGAGGGCAAGCCCTGTTCACAGGACTGGGACGTGGATTTATTTCGCTTCTGGGAGGCTTCCCCGTTCCTAAACCAGTGAGTGGATTATGCTTGATCCATATGGTGTTTATCAGCCATGACAGAAGTAATACTGATAATCCTCTGAAGCCGAACTATCTGAGAAAAATTCAGTGTGTGTTACCAAGAGAAATTAAATGTACAAACCCGGATGAATTTGTCCCTTTCTGGAGTAACGTGAGCTTGGTACTTGGATGTGGACTTTCCCAAAGTCAAAGTATCTGTTTAGCAAGGTCAGGCTCACTCGCACCTCGGGGAAAATAACTGAGACCGCCCGGCGTAGCCACTGAGCGTTGCCTGGGGCCGCTTCTCCCTGGTTTACAGTACATTTTCTGATCATTTTTAAATCCCCCATTCCTCTTCCTTAGCAAATATCTCCATGTATGCCATAGAATTGAAAAAATGATTAAGTCTGCTCATAAACCGTAAACTGTGCTCAGCTATGGAAAGCAGAAGTTATGAATAGATGTTATTTGCCACAATAATACCCTATAAAAGTCAAAAACCATAGAGTGAAAGGGAAGATTAACTATTATTGGGCATGCTTCAGCAAATGGGATTATTTTGCATGTCAGTTATGAGTTAATTTGTTACATTAATCTAATCGCAGTCCTCGGCAGAGACACAAAATGTTTTTAATTGGTCCTGTGACTTTTTCAGTGATCACCTGATGAAAAGCTTGTAAGTTTTACTATTGATTTGATGCTAAATATTAGCAGAGGAAGTCTTTACAGATTTCATCACGAAATACAAATCATATGCTTTCATTGCCTTGCTACTTTTGTTGTGTTGACTTGGTAATGTGGGCAGTCTGGAACCAGCTGTACAGCTGAAAAAAAACGAGTTAAAATCTTGCAGCAAAATGAGTAAATCTATAGCTGCGAGATAATAGCATTGGGACTGATTCAATGTAAGCAAGAAATCACCAGCTGCGTCATTAAAAACAGAGATGAATGGGAAGCAATAAATGGATGGCTGAGATGAATAAGAATGATTAGGAAGTGCATGAAGTTGGTTGGGATTTTTTTCCCCTCAAGATTATATTTTGTCCTCTAAAGTGGCATATGGCTCCTATGAAAGCTAATATTCCCAGTGAATATGTCACTGCCAGTTTATAAATACTTTAAGAGATAAAAAGCAGCTTGGTGGACAGCACCGAGCAGGAACGGGCTTCTTGCCCGCAGCACCTGGCTACAAGTCGTTAGCCCAGGTCCCTCGGGAGGTGGCCAGGATGGGGGCTTTGGGGGCAGAGAAGGCTTCTGGGGCGGGGGAAACATCTGCTGCTTGGAGGAAAGACTGGTTCCTTCCCTGGAAATGTTTCACCCTGTGTTTACTGTTAATTAGAACTAAGGGTAACCAGAGTTGAAGGGGAGGGTGATGTGGTCACCTGGGGCCAGACTCCTGCTACTTCAAGGAAAAGGAAACTTTAATGAAAGGCTGTAATCTCTTTCCTGACTCACGAAATATCAAAATGTCAATATATATTCAGGAAGTGTCAAAGGAGATAGGCCGGTGCTGGTAAAGAGGCAGTAGGAGTGTTTTCTCCAGGACGAAGGTGTGCCAGTTTGGGAGCGCTTGGCATCAGCCAACTAACAGAGGTGGGCTTTTTCTATCTGCTGAAACCGGTGGTAGCAAAATCAATCCCTAGCCAAACAACCTGCTTCACAAGTGCAGTCAAATGTAACGTCAGACTTATGTTTGAGATGGGAAGCGTGCAGCTGAAGTCAGCCGGCTGCTGTGCAGGAGGCATGTTTGATTTACACCGGGGTAACAGGAGCAGTTCCGCCCCTTAGAGCCTGATGCAGTACCCAATAATCACTTCTGGCTTTAATAAAGTTAGAGTGCTAAAGCACTCTTATTTATTGTTTCCAATATTGCATCCAAAGATGAGAAAACAGATTTAGAGCTGTAAAAGTTATAAGAACGTTGGAGGGATGAAAAGGTGAAAAAATATAGCCTTGCATCCAAGGCATTATCTTTTTGTGCCAACACATTGCAACAGTCTGTCTCTGCAGCAAAAACTTCAATGCCTGCAGTTAGTTGTTTGCATGTACACGTTCCACATCAAAGTTATCCTGCACTGCACTCGGCCAGCGAAAGTAGAAGTTACCCGGCGGGGTCTAGCGTGGACCTGAAAAGCAGTGCCCTTCTGGCTGCCAAGCTCACCCTGCCCCTGCGCTATCATCAAATTCCTGCTAAAATCTGGACCCCGAAATATTCTGTGCACTCTGCTCCCCAGACAGGATAATTAAGATGGAATTATTTGCCAATGAAAGGCGGATCTCGTTTGTTTAAGTTACCTTAAGGCCCAGACCTGTTGTAGCACTACTGACCTGGATGTTTAAAATTTGGTTGCCTACGTGGTCTATCCTCTGCCCTTCTGGGGTGGGAGCAGGACCTTGATGCCGCTCCAAGCATCACACTCTGCCGAGTCCTCCTGCCCCTGTGCCTGCAAGAACTGCCAGTACAGGCAACCACATCGGTGCTCATGCACGCCATGATCTACCAGGCAAATGTCAGTAAGTTTTTCCAGCAACACGCAGATGAGTGTTAATTCCTTCATCAAAGTCTGCGATGTTCCCAGGTTACCACGATCTGAACGTGGTTCATTTTACTGCGGAGACAAATGCCCTTTTTCCCCGTTCCCTGCTGATGAGGCTGATTGCCATCTCAAGAGGAGCATTTTTATAGGAACCTCTCGAACAGATATTGGCAAAAAATATTGGGAAATACTGGATGCTTTGCAGTTTCTCTCTATGAACAAAACTGTTCTTGCCTAGCATTTGTTGAGCACTTAAGGCCAGTATTCAAGGGAGAACCTTATTGTTTTCATCATTTACAGTTCAGCCAAGGCATTTAAGAAAAAATACTCTTGGTTGCTGGCATGATCAGGTGCTGCGATGCACAGGAACCGGTTGAAAGAAGGCAGTCTGCATTGGTAATCAGGTTAGAGTCAGCTGCCTCTGCCCTCCAGCTCTCTCTGAAATGGCATGTAGTCTAATTAGTTATAGAAAGGATTTTACTGAATAGTTGTAAACAGATCTGAGGGCTTGGAATAAAATCAGTCTGACTGTGGAAACTTTTCGGGATAATTATAAACTGTTATTGGCAGAGTGTGAAAGAGAGACCAAAGGACTTTTAACAGTGGGAAGCTTGTAGCTGTGCACACCGTTCTCCGCAGGGGGAAGGAGAGGGACAGAGGTTGTGAGGGTCCGGTGTCTAAGCAGGGTCTTTTTGGGAGGAGGGTTAAGGGTCTTCAGCCGGTGAGAAGACTGCCTTTAAAGGTGCTTTTTTTTTAATGCTCTTGAATGTTTTGTTCTTTTCTGTAATGATGGTGCACTGATACCTGAGGTACCAACAAACCCCGTGGTGGAGGGCACACATCCAGCTGAACTGCCCAGTGAAATGCTAGTACTTACTTAAAAAAAAAAAAAAAAAAAAAAGGAACAATATTTGAGGGTTTTGAGCACAGTTTTGTATAAAGCCATGTGTAAAAATTCTCTCTTCACAGATCAGAATGGTCTTGGCTCAGACCTTCGCCATCTCCCTACCGATGTAAGCGCCAAAAAATTGCACCTCCCGGATAGGCAAGTCCTCGCCGCCCTGCGAAGCCACCCCGGCCACCAGGCCCACCTCGACCTGCCGCTTGATCCTGCGTTCCCATTCATGGCAATGCCCCAGAACTCGACCGGAGAAAATGGCTTTTGTTTCGCTCAAACGCTCGACTTCTCTCACCCCTCTCCTCCTCCCGGCGAGGCCGGACGGACCTTCGATGCCCCGAGCGGGCGAGAGGCGTGCGGGACCCCGCTGAGCAACGGCACGGCATCCTCCGACTCGTGCGCCGAGCCCCTCTGCTCCGCCACCCCCGGAGAGGAGGACACCCAATTTGGCAAAGGGATCAAATACGTGTCGGCCGACGGGGAGGAACTGGCGTGCGGCTGGGGGGGGTTCACCCCCGGGTGCTTGCAGCTCTTTAACACGTCCAAGGGCGTCTTGTTCTTCCTCTGCGTGGCCTCCTTCTTGCAAGGCATGACGGTGAACGGCTTCATCAACACGGTCATCACCTCCATCGAGCGACGCTTCGACCTCCGCAGCTACCAGAGCGGGCTGATCGCCAGCTCCTACGACATCGCGGCGTGTGTCTGCTTGACCTTCGTCAGCTATTTTGGGGGGAATGGCCACAAACCGCGATGGCTGGGTTGGGGCGTGCTGGTCATGGGCTTGGGTTCCCTGCTCTTCGCCTTGCCCCACTTCACCACGGGACAGTACGAGACGCGTTCGGCGGCCGAGGTGGGCGTCTGTGGGGGGAACCAGAGCCTGCCCTGCGCCCAGGCTGCCTCCAGCCTCTCCGGCTACAGGTTCATCTTCATGCTGGGGCAGTTCCTGCACGGGATGGGAGCCACGCCGCTCTACACGCTCGGCGTCACCTATTTAGATGAAAACGTCAAGACTAACTACTCCCCCGTGTACATTGGTGAGTAGAACCGGAGGGGCAGCCCGGACCCACCAGTTGGGCGATGGGAGGGAGAACCGGTCCATCAACCTTGGCACCGAATGGGCCACACTGAGCAGTTTCACAAGAGGTGCTCCTCGTCTTTTGTTCCCGATAACGGGCGAGGTGGTAATCAGAGAGAAGTGGCAGCTGATGGGGCGGTTTTGATTATTTACAGGCAGGAACTGTAAGTGCCGCTGGGTATTTTTTGCTCCTTCAATGCACTCCCTGCAGATCAGGAGGTGGCTCCTGCTGCCGGCACGGGGCCAGCGGGGGAGATCTTCGAGCCCTGGTGCATGTGTCGCATTAGCATCTCTGGCAAACAACCATGGGGCCATACCCTGTCCGTGCAAGGGGACATGACCCCTTTAGTGCTGTAGGACAGCAGAGACCGTCGCTGGGCTGCTCACATACCACTGGTGCAAAGCAGAGCCGAGAGAAGCTCAGCTTGCTCTGCTCTCGACTGCTGATCACTCAATCGGGAATTGCCAAATACTTCCAGTCCCATTTGGTGAAATTGCTAAAAGGGACAACCTTTTAGCCATTTCAAAACATAGCAGTCTGCCCGTACTCTTGTATCAGAAGGCTGTGCAGGGAGAGAAGGAGATCACAAGGAGATCATCAGTAAGTTGGTGGTCTTTCCACAGCAGCGAACCAAAATAAGTGCCGCTGGTGCCGCATTTAGCATAGACATTGGGTATTGTCAGTGGGGAGACAACACCACTGCTCATCACACCGCTGGGAGTTGGGATGTGGCAGGGGGGTCAGCTACATCCCTGCTAAATATGGTTTTCCACTGAACCAATTTTGCCTGCCCCATGCTATAAAAATTCCCAGGTTGGATGCAAAAGTTGCCCTGGGACATAAGATGAAAGCGTATTAAAACTGGCTTTGTTTCTCAGTGGCTTAGGGAGAGGGGTGTGAGGTGGCAGCAGGCTGAGCATCCTGGATCCCAGAGGGAATTGGGCTGCTGTGGTGGGGCAGGGGATGCTGAGCACCCCAGCATCCCTGGCTGGAATGCTGCTATTTGTCTAACATGGCTTGTTTTCCCTTTCAGCTGTTTTCTACACTGCTGCAATCCTTGGGCCTGCAGCGGGTTATCTGGTAGGAGGAATGTTTCTAAATATTTATACTGAAATTGGCAGAGAGTAAGTCGCTAAAAAATAATCTTGTTCCTTTTCCTTTATGCTATGTGTTTCCTTTGGGGTAAAAAAAAAAAAAAATAATCTGGAGAAATGACCTGGTGGCTGGGTGGAAACGTGCCCGTGGTGTTCAGCGGTGTTTCTGCGGGGGGGCCGAAGCTGGAGGAGTGGCTTGCATTAGTGCTGTCGCTGGAAGAAAATTGCTGACAAACCTGTCAGCTTAAATCCTTCCTCACGCTGCACTGCCTGCGCTAATGAGGCTATGAGCAGCAGGTGAATTTTTTGAATGGGTTCCCTGATGAGGCAATGCTACCAGCAGTGCTGCTCGTCTTCCTGGTCACCCAGCCAGGATGCTTACTCCCTCCTTGCTTCCTAGTATTTGTAACTTATTCTTATCTCCTTACAGGCTCTTTGGCAGATGAATAGGTTAAAAAGGGGGAATGGGTTTCTAGGGGATGGAATGGATTATTTCCACCCGTTTTCTTGTAAAGGGTGGCTCCGGGGTGGAACAAGGATCGTAGCAACCCCCAAAGTGCAAATGAAATGGGGTGAAGCGAATATGCAAGCCAGAGAAGGAGAGAGTTAAATGGTAGTTTCCAGGGCTTGTTAAGCATTGTGCTCTCCGGTAAGGCAGGCAGCACTGTGGCGTGGCAAGAGGGATGGTGGACGTGGCATCCCCAGCAGATTGCCATGGGAGAGGCCAGAGCTCTGTTTCCTTCACTGATGTCCCCCCGTGTCCCCCCTAGAGGCACGCCGAGCCGTCCCGCTCTGTTTCAAACCGCCGCCTCTCTCCCTTGTGTCCTTTCGGCTTCGTTTCTTACAGGGTCGACATTACGCCGGAGAACACACTGTGGGTGGGGGCATGGTGGATCGGCTTCCTCGGGGCCGGAGCAGCCTCCCTCCTCATCTCCATCCCCATCCTGGGGTACCCCCAGCGCCTCCCAGGTACGTGGACCCCCCCACTCCAGCCCAAGGGAATTGGGGCTGCGACTGCACAGGACTTAACGCTCGCCTTGGGGCTTGCATCCTTGCATGTAGTTGGGGACACCGGGGCAGAGGAAGAACTTCCAGTGTTTAAATTGTAATTCCTACATGGATTTCGCCCCTGCAGCTTTCCAGCTGCCTGTTTCCCTTCTCCTCCCTTACAGGCGTTGGCGGAGGGAGGATGTCACGTTGCATTTTCCCCCCTGCAAATCCACCGCTTCGGTAGCATCTGCATCCCATGTCTCACATGCTCCTTGTTCCCGTTTGCCTCTTGTTTTCAGGATCCCAGCGGTATATCGTTATGAGGGTGTCAGAGGCTCATCAGCTAAAGGATGGCAGCCACAAAAAAGCATCGGATCCGGACTTCGGGAAAACAGTTAAAGATCTGCCTCGGTGAGAAAACCACCCCATACCTGAGGTTCAGGGAGCCCCAGAAGCAAGAACAACAGGCCCAAACTGAGCTTGCTTTCTCCGATGCTAGCTAAAAGGTTTTGCCCATCTCCAAACGTAGCAATGACGTGTTCTCGTGGAGGAAGTTGCAAAGCGCCGGGTCCTGTCAGCGGCTGGGGGGGTCTCGGCAAATGGGCTGAACTAGAAATTGTGCTGAGGATCACGTGGGAGAGCAGGGGACAAGCGGCTGGTCCTGTCCGTGGTTTTCAGAAGCTCACGTCCGCGTGTGAAGATCCACCTGCAGTCATATGCAACGCGCCGAGTTTCACCGAGAGTGGCTTGGTGCCAACCTTTAGGTGATGGGAGATGCACAGGCATTGCCATCTCATTCCCTCTGCCCAGCGACATTATTTCTTCCCGTCTGCTGGTGTCTGGTCTCACCTGGCCCAACTGGGTATCATCCGATGTCTCGTCCTCTCCATCCCCTCGGGGCTTTTCTTCCTTTCCTCTGTTTTTGCTTGTGTTAGATCCCCGTTTTTTCCTTTTAATGAGAAAAGAGAGGAGACAAACCCCCTGACTCTTACAGCTCCATTCCAAATCCAGGGAACAAGATATCCTGTACTGTAGCTTTCAGTTCCCTTTCTCTTTTATTCTTAGTTTCCTGGGGTTTTTTCCTTTTGCCTTTGCATCTTCCAGCCACCTTTTATGTGTTACTCCTTCTTATGTCTCCCGCAAAGCAGTGACAGAGCAGCGCGCTGAATCACAGGGCTGCTGCTTGGCTCTGTGGTGTGGGCAAGCACGCTTGCACCAAAGGAGGTTTGGTAGGAAATGTTTTAAAGGGATCCTGGGTGGGAACAAGTGAGTGGCCAAAATAAAATGTGGTCTTTTAACCTGGAAACACTTGCTATGGATCTTTGAGATCTTTCAGGATTTTTTTTTTTTTTTTTTGAGCTGTATTTAAATGGAGGGCAGGGGGAGAGGTGCTGCTTTATTTACAGCTTGGCTTTAGCTGGTGTGCAAGCTCCCGATGTTGCAGAGATATCTGGGTATCAGTTCCTTTCGGAGCTTGCAGTCAATAAGCGGGTTTTTCTTTTTTGTGTTTCTCCCAGGACCGTTCTTAGGGAGGAGTTTGCATCCATGTGTGACAGCTGCCCCATGCAAAGGCAAACGTTCAATGTTGCCAAATGCCGTGCCGCTGTTAGCAATTACTTCTGAACTTTAGTTGTGGTATTTGCCTTTGTGCTGGCAGAGGAGGATCGAAGCAGGTGCTCAGTATGGGAGTTTTCAGCAGCAGCCGATCTGTGTTGTGTCAATGCAACTACTCACATAGGTCTGAAGTTCTTGGAGACTTCATAGGAAGTTTACCAGGGGTTAAGGCAGTTTTATGAAGAATATTACATTGAACAGATTTCAATACTGTTATTAAATGGCATTCTTGACTGGGTGCCATTTTCCGAGGTCATGGCTTACTCTCTGCACGGAAATTAAATTCAAAACCTGCATTTAAATAATGATAAGGTTATGACTAAAACCAACACAAACAGGGTAGCAGAGAGGGATGAAATTCAGTGGTTGATGCTTTTCTTGCTTATCTGGAACAAAGCTCCCACTGTTTCTCGGTGAAGGCTGTCTGACAGCAGGTATGGAGGCAGTCCTCCTCCGGGAGCATCTTCTTTCACCCCTGCTTGCTGAAGAACAAATACCCAAAGGTGGGCAACTCATATCAAACAATTCAGATCAGTCCAGACCTTAGTGTGGTTTTCGTTTGAAAACAAAAACCCAACTGACTTTTGTGTTCCCTGCTTTTGATTAATAAAAGGGAAGTGCCTTAAAGGCTTGCTATTCTGGAAACTTGCATTAAAGAGGAGATCACATCTGTACGTGCAGCTCTTGGGGACACATGGACCAGGCTGGAGAGCGAGGCCAAAGGACACTGTTGCTTTTGTTTTAGTAAGGGATCGGGTGCTACACATTTTCTCACAGTATGGACAGTAAGAGTCTCACAAAGATAAGCAGAAATACTGATGAAATAAAATACTATTCCATGCCATCAGGTCCTTTCTAAGCGTTAATGAATTGCTGTATTCACAGTGCTGCCTAAGAGCAGGAGCTTACAGGAATGCAGCCCATGCAGCTTAATCCTCTGCCCTGAAGAGACTTCTGTTGTAATTCTTGGGTTGAAAAGGCCTGATAAAATAGCATTTTCCTTTCTCTGGTTCCATATGATTGCTCTCATGAAATAACCCCTGCTGTCAGCGTAGAGGGAGTCAAACAGAAGACACGCAGAGCTGTGCCAGGAGAGGAGGCTTTGTCCTAGCGAGCTATGGGATGGAGTTTGTGAGGATCACTCAGTGGTCTGTCAAGGCCTGATCTTCAACACGAGAAGCTACCGTCTATATTTCACTCATCCCTCTTGGATTAGTTGTCGGGGGGGTGCTTTGGTTTGTCTCGTGGCTTTACTGCAGCTTCCATGCATTGTAAAGGGAGGCTGGTTTACATTCCTGCGGGACGTACGTGCTACCCTCCGTCCCCTCGGTGGTCGTGACAGTCGGTGTCATTTTGTGCTGCAAAAGTGCCCATTGACACGCTCTAAGATTGCATAAATATATCTCTATCCTTAATGGCTCATTAGCTTGTGGCTGGACTCTGTTACAGTCTGGGGTGTCCTGGGCATGCAAGTGTTCCTCAGAGGAGCAGGTTCTGATTGTACAGGTGGTCCAGACTACTCAGCAGGACCATTACATAGGGAAAGAGTACTTATATGTGCCCATATCAGTAAAGACTTACAGGATCAGGCTTTTATAGATGGTGGGATTCTTCTCTTGGCAGTGCTGAGCATCCTGAAATCCCCTTGGCTGCAAGAACTGAGGACAGTCGAGGCTATTCAAGAGTTAGGTGGTTTCTGAGTGTGTTTAAAATCCTACTGATAGTAATGAAAAGGTCTGCGTTGAATTTGGTAAGGTTTTATATGCCGTAGCTCCTCACAACTACATCTTCTGTCTACAGACAGGTTAAGTTATGTGAGTAAATCCTTACTCTTAGCACTGAAAGGAGTTCCTCTGCATTTTCCTGTCTGCAAGTCTAGCCTGTAACCTTTGGCCAACAGACACAAAGTCACATCACTGCCAGGGGACAACTTCTCTCTTTTCTCTTGAATTGTAAAAAGGTGAAGGGATTGTACCATTTCTACATCAGCCACGAGGTCCACAAGAAGTGTTTTCTTGCTGAGAGATTAGGCTTTGTGCTTCCAAATAAAGCACAATTGAAAAGATCATTCCTGGAAAATAGTTTAGTAAATTAAACTAATCCCAACAACTAGACAATGGTTGGTATAAAGCCCCCTGTAATCAAGGTGTAGGAATGCATGGTATTTCTGTCTTTCAGCTTCTTTGTTCTTCTGGTATAATGAAATTCTCCACTTTATGTGGATAAAGTTGCATAATCTGATGCTGAGCCTCAGCACGTCTCTCACTCGGTTGTACTACAGTAGGTTTTCTCTGATTTCACATTTCCTCCAAAGCAGTAGGTGGTAAGTGACTGTGCCTTTCAATTCAGCGAGCATCCCGCAGTATCCCTGTCACTGCCATCACTGTGGGATGACGGAGTTGTGCCCATCTCGGAAAAGAGATGATCTGTGGTACTGGTCTGGGCTAGGCTTGGGGAAAGTCGTGCGGCAGAATTTCAAGTGTGTTGCAAAACGTTCCCTGCAAAGCAGTGTCAACCCTCTTAGTCCAATATCCGAGATAGCGAGAGATAATTGAGACCATCCCATGTGCCCGAGGGCGTTTCTGTGTCTCCAAGATGGAATCATTGCTGGATCATCTTTCCGCATATAAATGACACGTGGCAATTTTTCAGGCATATCTATGGCTCTCTACTAAATCCCAGTGGGTTGAAAAGAAAATGTATTTGCTCAACTTATACATTAGGCTTAAAGTAAAACTGTGCTTAGATTGTGGGAGAAAGATTGCTTTCTATTTCCCAGTGGGATATAAGGTGTCTCGGAGGTGCTTCCTCCATATAGAAAGGCTTGCTTGGTATTTCCCCCGAGCTGCAAAACGTCCATGGTTATCAGAGATTGTTATTCTCATGAGGACGTGGGTGCCCATGAGCAGCACGTGCGTACGGGAGGATGTAACACAACTTTGTTCCCTGCTTTTGGTTGTTTTGAGTCGGGAGTAACTGCCATCAGGGACTAATAAAACCTTGAAATGATTGACCATTGAAATGATCTCCATTTTGAACATGCACATGAGATAAATAGACCCAGCTGGTGCCCTCATGAGGCCCACAGAGAAGAGTCCCAGATTATTCCCTCCTGCTTTAGGTGTTTGGCTTGATGTTCCTCAGATTTCCTTGGTGGTTGGCTGTAGCCAGTGGGGCTATAAAAGATGGCCAGTGGTTAGTTCAGTTGCTTACCCAGCACATCTGTTAGGTGCCTGAAGATAGTCAGGACAATACCCAGTAGGAACAAGAGCCAGAGCAAGTTGGTGCATGAGAGACTTTATATATAAAAGCAGATTTTAAGGACAAACTGTCAATCCTCACCTGCAATGGAGACTTATCTCCCCCAGAGCACCAGTATCTACTCTGTGCAGGTGCATAGGGAGAAGCGAGGGTGTCCTCAGCATCCTTCCTTGGCTGGTAGGACTCGATAAGTGTGAGTGGAGAAACTCGCTGCTCTTTCAAATTCCAGTTAGTTCCCTTTTGTTTTTTTCTTTTGAAGAGATGCAGCATGGTGGGATGCTGCCTCATCTTACATGTGGTCCTTCTGACTTGAAGATAGGGGACAGACCTAAAATCAAAATGTGCCACAGTGATTCAATTCCAGTATATTTGTCCTTCCCAGGTCAGTACTGCTGCTTCTGAAGAACCCCACCTTCATCTTCCTCTGCTTAGCAGGAGCAACCGAAGCCACCCTTATTGCTGGGATGTCCACGTTTGGACCCAAGTTCTTGGAGTCTCAGTTTAGTTTAAGTGCCTCTGAAGCTGCTACCTTTTTTGGTAAGAAAACCAGGTTTTTGCAATGTTTTCCCATTTTGCTTACAAATATAAGAGCACTGTAGCTCATTTAGAATGGAGACAAACGCTCTTTGCAGTTCATTTACAGAGTAGTTATCGTCTTCAGCTATTAGATAGGATCGTTTCCCGTCAGCACATCTGTACCAAGTGCATTTTCAGAGCTCTATCTACTGACATCAGGAAGAAACGTGTCACTTCTGTAGCCATCTGTTACCCTCTAGAGGAAGGCAAAATAACTGTAGTCTGTTCCTTCTAGTGCATTACCAGAAAACATTAATTAAATGTTGCCTCTAACGAGGACTGTCTGAATTGGGGGACTTATTTTGTCAGCATCCTGAAACTGGGAAGATCCTCACTTAGCTGCTGTATCGTAGACTGAGGAAGTGATGTCCAACACGCATCAATGCTCATGATGTGCTCCTCAAAGGGTCTGTTTTAAGATCCCTGGCCAGGAAAAGCTGCCTTACCAAGCTCATGTCACATTACCTGAGCTGTTACGGAGGACCACCTACTGTAGCGAAGTCCACTGAACTTCCACCAAGAAGTCACACAGCAACCAAGGGGTTATTCTTATGCAGACACACTGCAGTTAATGTATTCAGACATGAAAACTCCTGCCTGACATTTCTAAACTTGCTTGTGGGGGGGGGTTCCTTTTTTTTTTTTTTTTCCAGGTTATCTGGTTGTGCCAGCTGGAGGGGGAGGCACGTTCCTGGGAGGATTCCTTGTGAATAAATTTAAACTCCGCTGTTCAGGAATCATCAAGTTGTGTTTACTTTGCACAGTGTCAAGTCTGCTGGCTATATTCATTTTTTTTATTCACTGCCCTAACATGCCAATGGCAGGAGTAACCCAGATGTACGATGGAAGGTAATAACAATTATCCCATCTGTCTTGTGCTGCGTGGCCCTGGTCAGAATGGAAGGATAACTCCAAATACATGGGGCTGGTGGTAGTTGTGTGTGAATGTGTTGGTGATGCAAGATGATGTCCTGTCAGTCTTGCAGGCAGATACTGAGGGTGAGACCCAGAATATAGATGTCCTAATTTTTGCATCTGGTTGGAGTTTATGGAAGAGGCTTCCTCTTTAGTGAGGGAGGGGAGATCACCAGTGCCAGAGTGTGAGATACTCTGCTCTTCAGTTGCCTTCACAGGGCATTACGTCTCTAGCCAGTGGGATAAACTGGTCTAAAAGGGGGAATCTCCTCTCCAAATGGAGGTGTCTCCCTGTGAGTGGGTCACTTAAACTCCCTTGGTAGCTGTGGGAAAGAAACAACTCCAGGGCATGATTGATTCCTGTTCATGGTTAAAATTGGGTGAGATGAAACCCTTCCCAAGCCTGGCTTTATGCTACTTGGGGATCCACCGCGTTTCCTACTGTCCCACCTTCTCCTTCTCTTGCTCTACCCATTTCCTCCTGGAAAATACTGTTCAGTGTCTCCCCACTGACTGCTCCCTTGTTTCCCTTAGTGCTTTGCCTGGTGGCCAGCTAAACCTGACAGCAGCCTGCAATGCTGAGTGTGGCTGTCTACAGGAGACCTATAGCCCTGTCTGTGGGAGTGATGGCATTATGTATTACTCTCCCTGCCACGCTGGGTGCAAAAAAGTGTCTGAAAACCTCAGGAACGGCAAGAAGGTATGTCTGAAAGCACTGTGTGTTAACAAGGTGGTGGCACATCTTTGGAGTGATTTGGCTGGCTCTGCAAAAGCGTTGACAGGTTTGAACTTTGCTGCAAATCAGCGTAAAAGCCCAATGCAGGATGGATGCTCTCGGGCACCATCTGGGATGAAGGCAGAAGGTACCCTGAGGCCGCCCTGCTTTGCTTCTCTCAATGTGTCCAATCATTTTTGCCTCACTCCGGGTCAAATTCACTGTAGTAAATCACCCAGGCAGGCAGGGAGCTCGGTAGGCACCTAATTCCTGCCCCAATCCTTATTTTGGGTCTTCAGTGAACATAATGCATCTCCTCATTCTTCCAGCGTGTTGGTCGTAGAGACCGACAAAGGCTTAAGAAGGATAATGATGACATTCAGCATTCAAGGGCTGCCTGGCAAAGTTAATGTCTTTTATTTAATAACCTGTTTTGAAACAGAGGTGTGTCAAGAACGCAGTTTGCTTTCTGCTTCACTCCGCTCTGGGAGCGAAACCGGCTGGTTTCTGCCCTCCCTGAATGTCTTTCTTTTTAGAGGTTTGTCTATCACCATGATCTCCTTGGCAAAGCGCCCACCAGCCTTTCTTTCCCAGGTCTATCACGAGTGTAGCTGCGTTGAGAAAACCTTCCTGCCCAGCCCCGGCATCGCAGAGGCAGGGAAATGCACCTCCTCTTGTGCGAAAAGGCCCCTGCTCCTCCTCTTCATGTTTGTGGTGATCCTCTTCACCTTCCTGAGCAGCATTCCTGCCCTGACTGCCACTCTGCGGTAAGCACGGGATCTCCTCATCCTCCGCCAGCGCTGCAAGAAGCCCCGATATCCACCTCTCTGCTTTATCCTGCTGGCTCAAGCCGTGGGGAGGTGCCGTGCAGCCTGGCAGCGTTTTTAAACAGTCCCCCTTTGTTCCCCAGGTGTGTCTCCGACAGGCAAAGGTCATTCGCACTCGGGATCCAGTGGATTGTGGTACGAACGCTAGGTACGGAACAGAGTGAATTTGGGCATCGGTGTGGTCCGTTGGCTTTGTGGAGCGTGTGCCAAGCTGTTGCCTAAGAATAAAACACGTTGGGTTGGAAAAGAAGGAAGGGGGTAGGACACACGCTGTTGAAAGGAGGATGTTTTCTTTTGTTTGCTGTCATTCAGAAAAACCTAATTCCCTTTGCGTAGGGTTTGTAAACTGAATGAAGGATTCTGTAACGTATCGCAGGTGGAGTTGAAGAGCAGCGTTTGGGCAACGTGTCCTTATTTTAAGAAAAAAGGAGCAGAGGCATTGAAGCTCCTGTGTTTGTCTCTTGACTCTTGTGCAATGTGTAGGTCAGGATGGTCAAAAGACATGCTGGACTCTTAGATCTTGAAATTCAGTATATTTTGGGTATCTTGTGGCTCTGGGCATGGATGTTGCAGGATGAGTTTGCTTAATCACTGTAGCAGCAGAGCCTGATGCTTTTCTGCAAGCACCTTGCGTCTTGCAAGGCTGGTGCATATGTGCTGCCCAAACTGAAGGTCCACTGTCTCTTCCCACAGGAGGCATCCCTGGCCCCATCGCCTTTGGGTCCATGATTGATAAATCCTGCCTGCTTTGGCAGGACCAGTGCGGCGAGCAAGGTTCTTGCTACGTTTACCAGAACTCAGCCATGAGCCGATACACCCTCGTCGCTGGACTGGTCTACAAGGTGATGCTGCCTGTTAACTTCACTCTCTGATAAAGCGAGCAGGTCTCTAGCAGACAGTGTTTTGCTCTGGGAGAGAATTACAAAATTGGGTTGTCCTGATCTGCTTCTCACCCCAGCCCAAATTAGACCTTCACACAAGAAATGTTCTCAGGGAAGGCAAAAGCTCCATTTGCTTCTTGCCAGGTAATGGAGCTCCAGGCACCATCATTCTCTTAAATTCCCATTACTTTCTAGGCTTACAGCTTCTGTTACGCTATTTGAAATATCTCCTTTTCTCCCAACAGTTACCAAAGTGATTTTTTTTTCTAGAAATGGAGTAAAATATACAACTGCGGTGTGTTAGTGAGAGTGAGGGATGGCATTGTAGACAGGCTGTAAATAACCATTCCCTGATCACTGCTAGAAAATAAGAGAGCTTAGCTCTATATTTCTTATTTATTAGCTGAAAACCATCATTTTAACTGCTCCCAAACAAACACTTGCCCTAGATAGCAGTGTTTAGCAGTTGCTGTGATAAAGAGGCTTTCAAAAACCTTCCAGCAAATGGCTCAGGTGGTGTCGGTCCGCACAGCGCTGTGCTCCAAGTATCTGGGGGCAGCTGATCAGCTTTCCAAATTCTCACTGTCCCATTGCTATGGGGCTGGCTAAATTCAGATTTTTGCCCTCTCCGACTCCGTGCCACTGGCCTGCTGCCCAGGCTGGCCTTCAGCATCATCTCTTCCCCAAAACTTAATCAGCAAATCTCAGCCCAAATGAGGGCTAGGTGCCTGGTTTTGCGGGGGGAGCAGAGAGTAACGGAATGTCTTCATGGCTGCAGGTGCTTGGGACAACCTTCTTTATAGTCGCCTGTCTACTCTACAAACCCCCACCACCAGAGTCGGCTCCAGGCAGCTCAGATGCATCTGAAAATGGCAACTGCGACCTCCAGGAACACAAACCTTCGCTGCCGGCTGAAGAGGATATATAGTGCTGTATGCGTGCAAGTGACTTTCTCAGTCTCAAAAATATGATGAGACGGTGTTATGCAGTCCCTAGAGGTTTTTAAATTAATAGTAGTATCACTTTTTTTAGTTCAAGATAAATAATTTAATTAACCACTGGTGTGCTTGCTATTTTCCTAACAGCAGAAGCACATTTAAAATTGTGCGCTGATGCCATATGCAGTTATTTAATTTTATTTAAGAAAGGGCTACCATAGCTTTATTCTCTGTCTGTGACAAGCAAGGACCGCATTCTCCACTCGTGGAAATAAGCACCAGTAACTCCAATGGAGCATGTGGGGTTTAAACCACCAGAGGATCTGGGCCCTAATATCTCAGTTGTAAAGCCAACTGTAGCAAAACTTCTGTTGAGACTTCCTAAGCCTGAAAAGAGAGCTGCTATCCTGCAGTCTGCATTGCAGAGAGGATGACTGGCCCGTAAACTACTGTATGCAAAGCAGATGGCCCCAACGGTGTCCTCCTCCTTCCTGTGACACACAGCATCGCTCCTTTTGTTCAGGAGCAGGTTATCTAATTATGCAAATTCATATTACTGTGCAATGGGAGATAAGTTTGAGAGGAGATTTGTCTAGCAAATTCATCAGTACACTACAGGCAGCCATCCCCAAGAGCTGCCGAGCACTGTACGTTCACTGCCTCATTTCATTGCAGAGTTTACACCGTGGTGACACTTCATTTTTTTTTTTTTCTTGCATTGTTTAAAGCTGATGCCTTTTGTAATGTATTTTGCAAAACTTGAACTTACTTCTTGCTGTTTGTTGGGTGCGGGAAGACGTGAGATACAGATCTATGCAATGCTTCTCTTTGGTTACTCTGTAAAGACATTGAGTTTGGCTAGATGAGAAAAGTCAGAATGAATTTAATTTGCCTCTTAAGCTTAAGGGATAGCTTGCCCTAACGACAGACTGCCTTGTGGAAAGGGGATGCTGACTTGTAACTAGCCTGCTTGCAAGTAGAGAGGGCAGCGTTCCCAAAATGACCTTTGAATGTGCACTTGCAATATTGACCAGGGGAGGAAAAAGTGGAATTTGGGCGGGCGTGTGTTTGGTTTCCCTCTTAACCCAGATCAGGCAAGGTTAGTACTTAGTCTGCCCGTATTTGCACAGTCACACGATCCAGGTACAGCTCCGGGGGAGGGCTGTGGCCGGCCCCTGGAGTCCTACACTGTATAAACCACGCTCACGGGCATGGGACCCGCATTACTGAGCTGCAACGCTGGCGCTTCTTTTGTGCCAGCTGCTACTAGGAATTACTTCGTAGATGTTTTTGTATATTTTGTGTATGCTTTCCTAAATGGGCACAGGCTGGGCCTTTGTTTCCTTTGTTAGCAGAGACTCTCAGAGCAGATGTGAAGCCGTTCCTGTTGCAGACAGGGATGGCAGCGCTGGGAGCGTTCTCGATCTTCAGGTCGACGGCGGTCAAGAAAGCAGCTTCTTCCATTCACAGATCCCCTTCCACCAAAGCCAGGTAGTGACCTTCCCGCTTCCAAAGCCCTGCTTTCCCAGCCTCTGTCAAGCACTGGGAGAGACTTGAGTATCTCCAGTAACTGCTGGAAAAACTAGAAGTGCTCAGGGTTGAGACGGAGCGTGGATTTCTGGCTGCTAAAACGTGGGCAGCTGGTGCAGCTTTGATAGGGCGCGGCATGCAGGGGAGCCCTGTTTCTGCAGGGAGGCAGGATTAGACCCACTGATGCAGGAGTTAACCCCAACACCACCCAAACACCAAAGGCTTCTTCACAACCTCCACCTGGGTTTGGAGCCCCCTGCAAACAGGAGCCTGTCTCCAGGCCTTGCCCAGCGATTGCCCTTCCCAGCTTACAGACACTTTGGGTACAAGCAGGGATCTTAGATGGAGAAAATGCATGAATGTATTTTGGGAACATATTTTATGTATGATGTATTTATGAAAGGTAGAAGTTTTTCTTAATATATATATGGATATTGCAATGCAATTCTAGTGTTTATAAAATGAGCTTTATCTGAGTGTGTTGTTTCCAGAGTGAAAGAAAAGCTCGTGGGATTCTGGGCATTTATTATGTTGCTGTGGGACTGGTAAGTCATGGATTAAATAAGCAGCAACAAGGTGTTCCTGTTCCATAAATAGGCTATGTAGGTGTACAGGTAACTTAAAATGTTTGACAGTATGTTTCCCAGTCTCATATGAAGTATTATATTGCTATAAAAGCATAGAAATATAATCAGTATTTCACAGGTACTTGTGTGCGTGTTTTTCATCAGTTGTCGCCCTTTTCCAGCTGCTGTTCTTGGCAGGGGTGGGCTGGATCCGTGCTGCCTGCGAAGCCTGTGCCACAGAACCTCCAGCTAATGGGGTCAGGGCAACCCCAAGGGGTCCAAGCTTCACCTCAGGTCATCGTGGTGCCTCCAAGGAGGAGAGTTTGGGTTTAGCTTTGTGCTTAAACTGTAGTGGTAGGAAAGCCCCTCGCGGATACGGGGGCTGCAGGCAGCATTGTCTGACTGGTGGGACAGCAGGTGACACTGAGACCCTGTGGGTTGGTGTCTCCTGCTGACTTACCCTCTCCTCTTGAGATGGAGGATAATTGCTTTTGAAGGCAAAATGAGGTTTTTCGTTGCTGGGGAAGAAGAATGAAATGGGCAAGGTAAGACTTTTGGTCCCCTCCTTCATCCACAGACCAACCCTGTTAAAGCCATGGAGTTTCTCCCAGACATACAGTATGTAAACAAGGTCCAAGTCCCGGGTCACCTATGGTTTTCTTAAGGGGCGATTCATGCTGTTAAAGAATACAAACAGTGGCTGATATTGAGGAAAAGCCACAGGGAAGTAAAACAAATGAGCACCCAGAAGGGAGTCCAAGCAGGAAGAACTGAACATTATTTATTGTAGACAAAACCCCAGGCAGTCAATGAGCCGTTTTTCTCTAGTGAAGTTTGTTTGGAAGCTTCCTGGAGGTTTTTAAAATTACAGCAAATAAAAGCTTTGAATGTGATTCAGTTTAAAGCCATTACCCCTTGCCCTATCTCTACATGCCCTTGTAAAAAGTCCCTCTCCAGCTTTCCTGCAGCCCCCTTTGGGTACTGGCAGGCTGCTGGAAGGTCTCCCCGGAGCCTTCTCTTCTCCAGGCTGAACAACCCCAACTCTCTCAGCCTGCCTTCACAGGAGAGGTGCTCCAGCCCTCTGATCATCCTGGTGTGCCTCCTCTGGACTCGCTCCAACAGGTCCATGTCCTTCTCATGGTGGGGGCCCCAGAGCTGAACGCAGTACTGCAGGTGGGGTCTCACAAGAGCGGAGTAGAGGGAGAGAATCCCCTCCCTCGACCTGCTGGTCACGCTTCTCTTGATGCAGCCCAGGATATGGTTGGCTTTCTGGGCTGCAAGTGCACATTGCCGGGTCATGTTGAGCTTCTTGTCAACCAACACCCCCAAGTCCTTTCCCTCAGGGCTGCTCTCAATCCGTTCTCCACCCAGCCTGTATTTGTGCCTGGGATTGCCCTGTGAGGGTGGTGAGGCGCTGGAAGAGGTTGCCCAGAGAAGCTGTGGCTGCCCCATCCCTGGAATTGTTCAAGGCCAGGCTGGATGGGGCTTTGAGCAACCTGGTCTGGTGGAAGGTGTCCCTGCCCAGGGCAGGGGGGTTGGAACCAGATGATCTTCAAGGTCCCTTCCAACCCAAACCAGTCTATGATATGCAGATGATTTTGCGGAGGTTCCTACCCTTTTCCTGCTGCTCTGGCCTCTCTTCTATGCCCCGGTGTGCAGATGAGCCTCGATACCTCCCTGTCCTTCCCCGCTTTGGCTTCCCATTTTCCCTGCCCTGCAGCCCAGCCTTCCTTCTTGCCATAAACAGGAGCAAATACTGACAATTCACTTTTTATACTTAGATTAACATCATTCAGGAAGGAAAAGAAAAAAAAAAAAAACAACCAAAACAACTGATTGGCACGTTTTGATTGCATCAAAAAAAAGAAAACCCCTTTTTTTTTTTTTTTTTTTTTCCCCCAGACCCTTTTCCTGCTGGCAGCTGTGGGTGCGGGTTTTGCGTGGGTACCACTAGATGGCGATGGAGACGGCAGGACGGCGGAGCGGGGCTGCCTTCAGCACCGGCTGCGGTTTGGCTCAGCATCATTCTGTGCCGGTCGAGAGCAAGTTCTGGTTCCTTCAGAGGAAGGAGAAAGGCAAACCGGTGCACTGGGTTTCGGATTTGCACCAGCAAAACCGCAGATATGTTTTGTAAGATCCAAATAAGGTCCACGGTAAAGTTTTAGTATCTAGAAGCAGATCTTTCCAGGCAAAATGGGTATCCTTCATCATCAGAAAGTGAGGCGGCAGGTGAGGGTCCAAACAGAGCAGCTGTGTTATTTTTATGGAAGTTGATAAATTCTTATTTGAAGCCTTCACTTCCTAAGCAGGGATGGAGAGCTCTGAATTGTCAATCAAAAGGCAGAGCAGAAGGCTTTTTATATTTTCCCTTCTTGATTTTCTTCTTCCCCCAAATGGGATCGTTGCAGTCGCTATTAGCCTGAGCCTCTCACCTCGCTCTGAGTGAGGTGAAGAGAAAATCCTCAACACTCCCCGAAATAGCACTGTCCCTTCTCTGGGGTGCTTGGCTCCACCATCCAGACTCCCCTTTGCATTTAACCCTAAAAGATTCCCTGCCTCTGTTTGGAGGGTAACCTGTGCTAATCCCCCTTTACATTCACACGCCGTTGTTGCTGTGTTGTCACTAAGCTTGAAGTCAAATTAAATTGACCGAAGTCAACTAAGTGACACAGAGTGAGGAACAGAGGAGGGCAAAATATTTACATCCCCAGGAGAGCCTTGTTTGTTTTTGTTGTGTAGAAAAAACCACCTGTGTTTTCCTGTGGTTACTAAGGAAATTTGTTCTGGAGCACAGCAATAATCCCAGGGTGCTCTGGTCCAGCTGAACTCAGTAGTAAACCTTTTATTGAGTCCAGTGGGCTCTGGATCAGGCTCATAATTAATAACTTTAAAACCAAATAGCAATAAAGAAGAGTGGCAGATTAAAGGAAATGTGTGTGTTTTACCAGCCTAGGCAGATGCAACCCAGCAAACGTGGTGGTGGCCAGGAGGTGCATGGGGTGGCTGTGGCTCCACTGTGGGAACGGCACTGGATTTCTATCCAACGGTTCGAGGTGATTTGAGGGAGCAGAATGTGCTGGCATTTTCTGTGGCCAAAATAATTTCCTCTGGAACAGAATAGATGCCAAAATTTTCTCGTGTTCCCTGCAAGTTTTCATATTGCCTGCACAAAGCAATTTTAGACTATGAAAATGAGACAATTCTGCTCCACCTAATGAGGCGCTGTCTTTCTTCTCCAGCCAGGGACCCTCCGTCCAATTTCCTAGAGACACATAGAAGACTAAATCTCACATTAAATTAAACTTTTCAGTTGTGTTACATCTTGCCTGCTTCGTTACCAAGTAACAGTCTGTCACTTAATAGAGGGTCCTGAGAAACCTTGTAAAAGTATATAGAATGGGATGAGTCCACCAAAAACTCTCATTACAGACCTTCCCTTCTAGTAAGGGGGAAGCAAAGCTACTATAAAATTAATATTGCAGTAGTTCAGTGAAACACTAATGCACTAGTAACTATAGAAACTGTAGCTCTAGACATGAATGTTCAACATACTAATGTGCCCTGGTTCAAACTAATACAAAAAATGTGATCTCTTACTGTTCTAGCAATCTGGTTTAAGGATACAAAATCTGTTCCAAGTAGAGCAATGCTTTGAAAGTGGATGAAATCACAGATAAAGCCTTCTGCCTCAGCAGAAGTAAGAATTAAAGATCATGAGGTATCTGAGCCTTTATGGCATTACAGATAAAATCTGCCCAGTAGCTGTTAACTAAGCAATATCTATGAAAAACGTTTTTAACAGGAAAAGTAAATTACCCATCATCTTTGCACGCCTTCATTCCTAAGGATGAATTGGTGGTGGATTTGCCTTGGAAAACGCAGAAGCTAATTTTTGTTTTACTCTGGGGAAAAAAGAAGCAATAGGGTCGAGTTCGATGTAGCAAAAAAGGTGGATTATTAACTTAACTAGGGTGGGCAATTGACTTCCTTCACTGAGCAACGGGTCTGTAGCAGCTCAAGTGCAGGTCGTGGCACTCCCCGTGCTGAAGGCAGCAGTCAAGTGGGTCAGGTTAAATTGTGCCCCTTTGCCATTGGTAGCAGAGAGCTAGCATGGCATGGAAATGCGGTGAATTACGCTGGAACATTTAGACTTGGAGCAAAAGGTTGTTGGACACCGTTAAGCTTGTGGGTTTTTACATTGGTTAGGATCAATTCGGGGTTGTCCATCTAATTCACTTTTTAAAGACTTGCTGCTCCTTGTGCAAAAGAGTGGCTTCTCCTGAGAAACAGCCCAAGTTGCTAAAGAAACCGGATCTGGGATTTTCTGATGCGTGGTTAATTTTTCTTTAATAACACGTTAAAACTTTATTTTCCTCTTTTTTTTTTTTTTTTAACATGATAATCCACAATTCCCAACCAGCAAGCTGGGAAGATTATTTGGTTTTGTGCAATCCTTTTAACACTTCATTTGTGTCTGCTCTAAGAATATTCTCTCGCTAAAACATTGCAGTGTATTTCTTTCATTTTCTCTCTACTCTGAGGACCCAGTCACTGAGCAGTGTCTTACCCGCATCTGTGTAAATCAGATAACTAGGAAGAAAACTGATGAAGCCTTGGGACAGTTTATCAGTGTTTTTCAGGGATCCCACACTTTGTAGGTCAGTATTATTCTGGACTTGTGAGCATTTCTGGTATCTTATCTGCTTCTTGTCTTGCTCTGAATCAAATGATGCTCTTCTTTTAGAGATAAGCCTCGTCTCATTTTTTTCATAGCCCTGTTATTACCGTTATCGTGGAGATCTTGGTAGCTCTGCCTGGGATGGCTCACGGGAATGCCCAGTTGGGTTTTTACATTCCTTGTTTCTCCTGCGAATGCTCGAGAAGCAGGAGAGCATCTGGTCCTCACCCAGATTGACCTGAACAGTGTGCTCCAGCTCTGGGTGCTGGGGCTCGGGGAACTCCCTGCCGCAGCCCAGAACAGACTGACGAACTGCTAAACCTCTGCCTTCAGCCTCAAAAATTTAAAAGCTGTAGGGAGACCTAGAAATCTTCCCACATCACTCCCGCTATGTTCTCCTGCCCGTCCCCAGGGCGGGTACGGAGGGCTCTGGGTACAGGCACGACCCAGCTGCTCTCCCTTGGGGGGGTGCCTGGGGAAACATCTCCCTCCGGAGCATCCCGGAGCCAGATGGGTGATGTTCCTTGGGAGGCACAACCTGGAGAACTGGAAGGAAAAAAAAAAAAAAAGTGGCTGTACTCCTGTTTTGCTAATCTAATTAGGCAAAAGAAACATCATTAATGCTCTGTGTGTCTAATTGATTAACATTCCCACTAAGCACAAGGTTGCTCTCATTAACGGAGCTTCGTAGCTGCAAATGCCTTTTGCCTGCAGTTGCAAATATATTGTGTATCTAGAAGGTGCATCTCATTTCTGTCTTTGTAAAATACTTAGCATTTTTATATGACTGTTAGTGATGGGGGAAAGGGAGGAGATAGGAGAAAAGCCCTAAGTACAGAATAAGCAGAGGGTCTTGGAAAGTGAGGGTTTGTTATTTTTTGTGCCTTATTAACCTTGAAAGGGAGCAAGATTATTTTTTTTCCTATCCCATAACAATTGCAAAGATTTTCCATTCTGCCTGGGAAAATAATATTAATCTTTGGGGCTTCAGCGAGCTGAAAACCTAGAACCGCACAACTCATTTTTACCAAAATTAATCAGATTTATAAATTTTCATTTTGCCTTTCTTTTTTTTTTTTCAGTTTCATAAATATTTAAACAAAAATTTACTTTGTGCCTAGACCAGGAATTTGCAGCTCATAAACGGATAAATGTGGGAAGATATCTGTCTCTTGCTGAAGTCTAAGACATAGGTGCCTGCAGTGCCAGCCTGCCCTCCTCGGTGCTGGCAGAGCAGTGGGCATTCCTGGGACATGGCTCATCTCAGGCAAAGGCTGGCATCAAAATGAATTTCTGCCATAGGATGAGATGACTGGCATCCTAGGAATGCCTTTTTTTTTTTTCTGCTAACTACGGAGATGACTGGTCCACATGCAGATTTGTACATCGCAGAGATCTAATTTTGATGTGAGATAACCGCAGCCATTTCACAGTGTCATCAGGTGCCTTTTCTACCTTGGAATGGAAAGCACTGATGTTATCCCATTCCATCCCATCCCATCCCATCCCATCCCATGGTTTATTTGGACTCTATGCCAGCAGACGGCAGAAGCAGCAGCCGCAGCCATCCCCGTTTTGCACATTTTCTTGTCCCCGACCACAGCAGAGCCCCTCTACCCAGGCACACTGTTATTAGACAGCAGATTAATCAGACCGATACCACTGCTATTTGATAATAACCCCAGCTTTTCCTCCTTGATGTCTTTTCCACCACCATTTTCACGGATGCCAAATTCACAGGCGACGGAGGAATTCGCAGCCGGTTTCCCGAACGCTCCTCGCTACCACCAGCGGGCTCTGCCCTGCCTGTCCCGGAGCTCCGTTATCCCGTGAAGCTTTTGCCGTAGCCCAGCTGCCCCTTGCAGGGTCTGACACACACCGGCCAGAGCGATTTCCCAGGCTTCAGCAGCTGCTCTTAGGGTAGGAATATAAATAAATTTAGCCCATCAAATTATTCTTTTTGCAAGCAACAAAATGCAAATTCTGGTCGTGTTTTCCCTTTTCCTTGTCCTACCAGAGGGATGAAAGGGGTTATAAAAGTATTAAGAGCTCCAGACTTTCTTAGGCAACTTACCTATAAATAAGTTTAATATGAGATGGGTCTAAACTTGCAGGTGGGCAGCTTGAGAGGCTGTTTTTTCTGACTGCTTTGCCCTGTTACCCCAAGAACTGTAGCCGTATCTACCTGGCCCAGTTTCCCCAGCAGCAGAAAAGAGCTTACAAGTTACACATGGCCCATCTGAGCCCAGTCAGGGCAAATAAAAGCCCAGGGCAAGGCCAGCGATACAAAAAGCTCCATAATTGTGGCACAGGCATTGCCTTCCCAGGTTGTGTTTGGTCTCATCCCCGGGAACGGTGACAAATCCTGTGTGAATCTGGGTCATGCCGGGACAGTGACAAACAAGCGGCACAGACTGTGTGTGCTTCGGCTTTTGCTCACGGCCAGCCCCTCTTCAGGTTGTGAAAAATGGTTTTATTCTTCAGGAATGCACGTTAAAAAAATTGCAAAGCGGATTAATGCAACCCATCGAGTTTTATGCTCACTTCCTATGTAATCATTATTGGATTTTGTTTCTATTTCTTTGAGGGGGAAAAAAAGTTACTTCCAAGAAGCATTTGCAAATAATTGTATTTATAGAACTATTTTTGCATCCATTTGGGCTCTCAGGGGAAGCAGTGGGAAAGGCACCAGAACTGGGTATGTTGTGATCTGACTCACAGATAAACTGCTCAATAGATCCACTTCCCAGACTGCTGCTATTTTAGCTTGGGATTTGTTTGGTTTTTTTTCCTTTCATTTTGCACATTTCCTCTTGAACGCCTGCCTTCCTGGCATCGCCTGCATTTTTCACTTCAGCGGGACAGAGAAACCAAAGGCTCAAGAGGTCAAAGAAAGATCCCATCGCAAATGTTGCCCCATGCCGGGAGGCAGCTGCACGTTATTAAAGTTTGGGTTTTTTATTTTTTTTTTTTTTTCTGGCTCCTCATTCTCAAAGTGATGGAGCTCACCACAGTGAAACCCAGAGCTGGGAAAACAGTTTTCCTACCTGGATGGGGAGCGTAGTTAGGAGATGGGGACAGACGGATTTCAAGCAGCAGTTTTGGGAGGTGCTTTATTAACACTCCTCTTCCGAGCAGCTGTCCTGGGGGTCTCTCCCACCCCCGTCCCCTCCTGCCACCTCTCCCTAGCTGCGAGGCTCAGCCTGCGATGGAGCAATCCCCAGTGCTGCATTAAAACAGACAAATTCCCTTCATGTCTGCGCAACTCAGGAAAAAGCATCCATCCCATACCTGGAGTCCCGGTTCTTTTAAAACACATCTTTTTGTGTGTTTTCAGCCTAAAACAGAGCTTCTGTGGATTTGGAGCTTCCTGCCTGCATCTATGCTAGCTTTAATTTTTAAAGAAATACCATCTTAGCTTATCCCGCCGAGGATCACAGCAAATCCTCTACCTCTTGAGAGCTTTAGTTACCAGCTTTCATGGAATTCTTATACAAATCCTGTTGGTAGATTAAACCCGGGGCTGAGCAGCTTATACCCCCCAGGCTGTGGGACCAGCACCCCCGGTCCCTGGCTATAGAGCAGCCCCCGTATAGCCCAAGGTGGGGGACGACCCTCCCCAGGCATCTGCCCCTCTCACACCGTAAAGGAGGCCGCTAGCTCTCGCCTTCACCTTCCCGAAATCCCTGGAAGAAATAAGACAGACAGGAGGTTTTCATCAGCCCCTGGATGTGCTCAACATCAGGAATAATTGCCATGACAACGTGATTTTCTGTGTGCTCTATTAAGCCGACCTTGGGGACCCCGGTCCTCAGGAGGACTTGGGTGTCCTAAAGGTTTTCCGTCATGTCTTCCAGCCCTTCTGTGGGTGTCTCAGATACCATGGGGGGTCCAAAGCAGCAAACGTTACATGGTCAGGCAACTGAATCCTTCCTCAAATGTCAGCCTCTTTTGGAAATTTCACACTGCAAAAATCCACCTTGCTTTCCCTCTGGCGTTAGGTTTTTGCTTTATATCGCGTATTGCAAAAAACGTGAGCAGGAATATACATACACATGTCTAGAGGAAGAAAGAATCACTTTAAATGAAAGATCAAGTTATGAATTAAAGATAAAGGAAATGTAATTACTGTAGAAACCAACTGAGAGCATGCAAATGCTGAAATGGATTAAGGAGGAAGCGCTCGCCGAGCACTGCCACATTTGCTTCCGTAATATCCCGTTTACAGACATAAATCTAAACACAATACATAGTTTCAAAAGAGCAACATTTAACCTCCCCCATACCAAGTGTTTTGATTTAGGCTTCTCTTAATGTGCCAGATGTAATTAAAACTCCTAAACAGCTGTTAGAAGTGGTGCAAATATATCCTTTCCTACCTGCAGCTGATCGAAGGGTATAACTGAAAGCAGGCAATTAATAAAACACCAGAGAGAGATCATTCATGTTAACCTTTTCTCTGTGCACTGCTCTGACAACACTAACGTTACGGGCTTTCCTTACCTTTCTCTGCTCTGCAGCATTCCCCATCTCACTGCCTGAAGCTAAATTTTGCCTCAATATAACGTGAAGACCAGGTAGATTAATGTAAAACTCTGTATCAGACCCAAATGCTGCCAAACCTTGACAGGTTCAGTTTTGAATTCCGATCAGGCAATGCAAACATTTGCGCATTTGCTTAATTTTAGGAGCGTTAGGTCTGAATTAAAACACGAGGAGGGGTAGATGTTACATCTCATTGCTCAGCACCTGAGCAATCCTGCCTGCGCGTATGGGCTCTGCTGGGGCTGGGTCTCAAGTGCTCAGGTCCATCTCTGACCCCTTCCTAAATTTCAGCATCTGCACAAATCTCCTGGGAACTGAAAAGTTTCCCTTGTCTTTCAAAAAGTTAACATGAGAGAGACAGAGTTAACACAAGTCATTCCTCCAGGCCAGTAACACATATTTGGAAAATGGGCTTAATTTTGCTGACTTGGGTTTTTTAAGCACTATCCCTGCTGAAGAAGTTGCCAGAAACCAGAAAACACATGGTGAAACCAGTAGCTGAGAAAGAAATGCTCTTGTCTCATTCTTACTCATTCATACCCTTAGTTCCTATTGACCCAATGTTCATCAGCTGCTTTTCTCCTAATTAATCCCCTTTGGGGAGTAAACCTTCCTCCCGCTGTCTTCCCTACACATGGGCTCTTCAGAGGTGCTCTGAATTCCAAGCAGCAGTTAGATAATGGTCCACAAAGAATAAAGAAACAAAGAATAACATATTTCGGGGATCGCACAGCTGCAGGGGACAGAGGAGATTCCCCAAATCCCCTTTGTTTTGTCCTCCTGGCTGTGACAACACCTTACTGGTTCTTGGTGGCACTTGTCTCGCTGCCATCGCACCTGATCCTGCAAAGGTTTTCCCGTATGTTTGCCTACGGTGTTGTAAAATGTGTTCTCAGCTGCTAATTTGGGTAATATCCTCACTGTAATTAGAAGGGGAAAAAAACACAGAAAGAAAAGAAGTCCTGGGGTGTGCAGGGAAAATGATGAGGCTTTGTGATCTCTCATTGCTTTTTTGATCTGATCAGTGGTCGCAGTAAACAAACACACACGTACATAAATTCGCATAGTCTAGCTTTTTCCAAAGCATACTCTCCATAGACAGAATATAAAAACCATCATCATTTGATACTATAAGTGGCATAAAACTACTTGACATTTTTCATTGTGAATATCAAGATTGTTTTCTTGCCACTGCAAATCCCGGAGGATACATTATGCCTGGTTATCTCCGTTCAACACATTTCACAGGGGGACATGTTATAAGAGAGGCAAGATTGACAAAAATAAAAATTCACTTGAATGTAGAAGGCAAATCTATTTCTTGTTTGGCAGGCTCTGGCAACTGATACTTAAACAGCTCTTCATGCATATCGGATACACACACGGCACTTCAGCTGAGAAAATAGCTGCCTTCCAGTCTGGAGGAGAAACAGGCACTTTGCATTACCCGTCTGATCGTGGATCATCAGAGCTAAACTTGCACAAAAGCTGCTTAAGTGCATTTCAGTCTGGGGAATTCAGAGCTGCCTTTGTGAACCGGCTACGCAGTTTGTATCAAAGCGAATTGGTTTAAACATCCCACCCTTGCTGGGCTTGTACATTTTTGCACCAATTCTGGGCAGATTTGCTGTCTTCTTCCACCAGGCATGGGAGCTGGAAGAGCTAAAACCCGCTGTAGGACTCAAAATATTTCAAATTATCTTGCCCAGTGCTTCATTCTGGTGGAGACTTGCCTTCAGCAGAAAAGGAAAACCTAATAAACACTGGGTAAGAGGAAATAGCTGGTGGAACAGGCTGAATGCTTCCAGGGTGGCTGGTGGGCTTTCATTTTTGTATTCTCCCTGGGGACTTCATCGGTCACCCCATCCCCGGAGCTGGCTGCGATGTTCGGTGCTGCGGGAGCTGGGGCGATGGTTGGGGTCCCCTCACCCACAGCCCCAGGTAGCTCGAAGCCAGTTGAAGGGCACAGGGGTGGCAGCTACAGACACTCACCGACCAGTATCCGAATTTATGGAAGATGGGCAGCAGACCTGGCTGACTCCCCTGGGTCTGGTGAGCAGTAATCCCAATGCTTTGCACCGAGTGAATCACAGGAACAGACTGTGCTTCATTATTAGACCTCCTCATAAGTTATTAATTATTATTTAGACTCAATACCAGACAGCAAAATTTAATCAGCCAGCATTGTGAAATAGCAGTGAGGAAAAACTCTAGCGAGCAGCAAAAAATTACCAGAGGCATTATGAAGTTGTCCCTATGGCTTTAACTACTCGTTTTCCCATATTTGTTAGTAGTCCTGTGCTACCTGTTTTATTTCTGCTCAGGAGAGGCTGTAAGCATCCCTCTTCTCCATCATCCCCCTGTTGCAGCAGGAAAGGCTCCTCGGTGACCTGCTGTGCCTCGGGCCAGCACTTCACGGATGAGACCTCATGGGTGGTGGCACATGGGGAGGAGAAGAGTAACTGAGATTTTTTGATGAAGTATCTATGGACTACGTTATGTTCACTCACAAAGCCAGCTCACCTGGTTCTTGAACATTTCAAAGAGAGTGGCTTTCAAAGTGACCCCAAACCACTGTTACATGGATTATAATGCAAGAAGAATATTCCCAGTCCTTCCTCCTTTTGATCATGCCAGTTCAAACGGGCAGCAGAACCTGAATGCCCTGAAGAAGATGTAGCTTTCCTCTCTTTCAATTTTTTTTTTCTGCTTGTGTTTCAAGTCTGTTAACTTGTTCTCAAGGCTTCATTGACTTGACAATAATGTTGTTGTATTAAGACCATCATTCACAGTTCTTCAGGTTTTTTTCTTTTCCTCACTGCTGCTGTCATGGGTGAACGAGAGAGTCCTTTAAAGTGAAATGGCGATTAATTACCATCGTTGCTGAGAGATGCTGAAGTTCCCAGTCATGACTTCATGGCTAATTTGTTTTGTGAGAACAGCAGAAAGGACCACCGGGCTCCTCTCACTTGCGTTTAGAAGGTGACCTTTTAATTAAAGTTAAAGGCACCAAAAGAGGATTACCCCATCCGAGATGCCTGCTCTGAGGGGTAAGCGCAGCAGATGTACAGGCAAGGGGATAAAGAGAAGATCGCCGTTAAGCTGGCGGCAGAGAGCAGAGAGCACCGAGGGGTCTGCAGGGAGGGAGAGACCCAACCTGCCCGGCAGGGAAAGCTTTGCAGCCAGACATTGCTTGCTGCAACCCTTACTCAAGCAAAACTAGGAGAAATGATGGGATAACCTCCGCTTCTGGATCTCCCGTGGTGCTCACGGGGGTTGCAATTGCTTGGGAAAAGCTTGTCCTTTCTGATGTGTTCAGCAAAAGTGAAGCCCTGAGAACTGGGTTCGAACTTCCCGTGCTATTAATGCAAATAGAAGTCATTGCTGGTACTGCCGGGACTCGACTGAATCCCCGAAAAGAAGGAAAGGGGAAATGTTCTAGTAATTGCTTTTACCGGCTTGTGGCTATTCACAGCACTTTCTGAGGCAACATGTGGTGCCTGCAAGCTTTGTGATCCTTTATCTGAGTTCTCTCTTCAGTTAAAATTGGAGATATTCCTTTCTCATTTGGCTGATCTCCTGGGCAGACAGCAAAACCATATACTTTTTAATACCTGTTGGTAATCCTGATAACAGAAGTCCCAAGCCCCCCCAGAGGTCTGTTATTTTCATTTGTCTTTTTAAAATGGAGGGACACCTTAATTACTCCCAGGACTCAGGAGAAGCTTCTTGCACACAGTATCAGGTCTGGTTCTCAATATCCATGTCAATCCACGTTGCAGCTCTGTGATATAAGGAAAAGGAGGGTAGTAAATCCCCCCGAGCCTGAAAGGCTAATGCATTAGCTTATTGCCTCCCCTACCCTCACTAACACCATAATCTGATGGAATTAGGAGAGATGGTCCAAAAACCAGGAGAATGGAATTTTTTCCTCCAAAGCCATGGATACCCATGATCTGCTACTGCACATCTCCATCTTTGCTGAGGATCTTGCGTGAGAACTGCTGCTACTGTATCCGAGCAGATGTATAGGAGTAGAGCCATATGTTTTAATGTGTTATGGTCCCCGGGGGGGTTACTGCAACCACTGTCCTATGAACAGCAGCTCTTGTTAGGAAAGATAATATAGAGGCTGAGGCAAAACATGTGTCTTGACAGGAGATGGTTTCACAGTTGTAAGAAAGGAGTGTTTCAGGTCTCTGTGACTGCCTGGAAGAGACTGCCAGGGTTTTCTCACCGGCTTGGCCCCTCTTCCTTTCTCCTATCAGCACTTGGAGGGGCTCCATCCCGCAGCTTCATCTGCTTGGCTTCCTTCGGTGAGAGCTCCACCGCGCTAGCGCTCGTTCACAGACAGCCTTCTGCTCTGCTTGCTGCTAATTAAGTAATACAGCTTCTTTGCCAGCCACCTGGTGCCTTTGTTAAAAGAGGAGTAAGCTTCAAACTGTTCTCATTTTGTTTCGAAGGGTAAAAATCGACAACTTTTCTCGCGTGTGGTCATGAATATGTAGGAAATTCAAAGACCCCATCAGAGCCTGATCCTAACTGAAACCTGACCGTCAAAGAAAGGCTCATCCGCTCAGAAATCACTTGTCCTGGACCTTAAATATTTTGCAGTCCATGCCCTCTCCTGTGATCTTTACCGTGTACTTCAGTTCTCGCTTGAGTTCTCACTAAATGAGTGAAATCATAGCTGTTACTGCAAGCTGGGTAGGGCACCCTGTACCAAGTGGGGGAGAGATTTTGTGAATATTTCATCACATGCTGGCTGAGGCCCATCAGAGGAATAATGAAAAATCACAAAGTATATCGTGTTTCAAGCAGAAGGTGATGGAAAGCAGGCGCGAGAGGCTCTGCTGGTGGCTGGACTTGTGTTGTGGCAAGGGAATGTTGCAGCTCTGGATACCGCAATGGGCCATCTGCGATGTGATGGTCCTTGGGGGGAAAGAAGAGGTGGAGAACAGAGCTGAATCACCCCATCCATCAGGACGCAGAGGCAGTTTATATGTACCACGAGTCGCATGCGTGCTCGTGTTTGTATCCCACACGTCTTGTATTATTCATGGCTTGAAGCTATAGCTATTTGGCTGAGGAAGAGACTGCGGATGGATCCTGATTTGCTTCACACCCTGCAGATTGTGCTTTTGCTCCGTTGTCTTCACCTGAGTAAGAGAGATCTGAATGTGGCCAAGGCGTTTTGCATGCTGGAGCGACAATATGCATATGCTTACGGCGACTGTCAAAGGACACATAGTGATGGAATTGGGAAATTATACAGCCACTGGAGAAACGTTAGAGGATGTCATGTCTCCAGGGCCACAGGACTCTTAAAGTGCTACCCCAAGCCATGACAGTATGGATTGTGCTTTGCGATTCGTTGGCTTTTGGGGAAAATATATTTAAAAACCTGCAGGACCTCTTGAACCGCAAGGACTTTCATTAACATATGAAAGGGTTCCAGTATTGTCATACCCTTCCTTCTTCTCCATTTCAGGAGCTTTTTCAGAGTCTCAGATGGTATTTGTAGGTCTTGTTGGAATCTGGAAACTAATGAATAAGGAAGAAGAAACAAAAAGGAAATTAGTTGTTAGCCATATTACATACACACACACACTCAGGCTAGCCCCTTGTGCAAGCCATGTGGAGAAAGTGGGTATGTACAGATTAATTAGATTTGATCTTCTGGTTGCCAAAGAACTATAAATTTCCCGTGCCATAAATTTGCCACTTTTTCTTTTTTCTCTTGGTTTTTATTTTCATTTGCTGTTAACAGAGTTTTAAATACTGATTCCAATGTAATATGCTTCCTAAGTAGCATTAGTGCTGAGTCTAAACCAAACATTATCTGATTAAATCTTGACCCAAATGAGTTTGTCTACTTTCTGTGTTTCTAAATACATATTTACCATATGTTGCCTCATATGCTGCTTTTCTTTTTTACTGATACTTTGGTCCAAATGTTGTAGTAATCATATGTTGCTTTTAGTCATGAGTCAAACAAAGTTTCAAGTTTGTAACCACTCTTACAAGTCTGAAAATTAAACAGCGTCAAGATCCTGGTCAATCCTGATGCTGTCACATCTTCCCTTCTGCAGAAACAGCAGACCAAGCCTCGGTGGACACGTGTCTTTCCCTGTGCCGAATCTGCCCGAGCACACAGCACCGTGCAGCCACCCCAGGACCCCTTTTCATGGTGCAATATCATGGATGGGTTAAATGCATCTAATTCTCAAATAAATCAGAGCACAAACGCATTTTTGCTTTCTTGGAGTTATCACGCACACCTGCCCCAGGCTGGGGATGGTGCCTGCTCCTGCCCTGGCTATCTCGCCCTGTGGTTTCATCTCCTTTCAGCCATGGGAAGAGCAGGGAGAAAGCCGAGCAGGTCCTGGGGGCTGCAGCCCCCAGGTCAGGAGAACCCCATGGGCAGCTCTCAACACCCTCCAGCTCGGCACTCACATCACAAGCCTTTTAGCAGCTCCTCTGCCTCCAGCCCTGGGGTCGCACTTGAATTCTCAAATGAATCAACACAGAAACGTGTCAGACTGGAGTGAGGGCTTTGGTGAAACAGAAACAGCCTGGCTGGTCCTGGGCTCCTCTTCTCCAGCCTTCTGCAAGGAAAATGTGTCTCGTCCGCTGGGGAAGGCTGTGTTCTCCCACCGCTACCTCATCACAGGTTATAACCCCGACAAATTCCCGTACAGCTTCTCATCATCACGCAGCAAACTCAACCTCTGCTTCAGAAACTGGCTGTTCTCCTCCTGCCCTTCTCTACATGCAGGAGGCAATGCCCAGTAGCAAGGGGCAGCTGAGATGGCAGTGGAGACCTGGGAAAGCCCGGCCAGATCCTGCAACAGACCTGGAGACTTCCCAGATACGAAGCTGCAGTAGCTGTATTTCCACCAGTGCCTGACCCCACAGTTCCCAGCCCTCCGGGCTGCTGTGCAGATGGGCAAAAGCATCCCAGCCACTGGGAGCTGCAGAAGCAAGAAGATGACCCAGGGCCATTTTCCTGGGTGCTGGGTCCGGTTCTGGCTGTGTGTTGGGTCCAGACCGGGGTGGGAAGGAGCACGGGGAGGTGTTTTGCAGGTATTCGTCAAGCCGACCCCTTCTCTTGCTCAGTCATTGTCTCTGTTCTCTTCTTCGAGGCTGATTACAAAATCTTCATATTACCTTCAACTAAGTGTCAGTCGGCAGACACAGCAGCAAAGCAAGAGATTTTGTGAGCTTGGGGGTATTTTTGCGCATTTACGAATGGCAAGCAGAGGGACACCATCTGTTATGCAGATATATTTTTTTTTTTCCCCTTCCTACCAATTGTTTCTGTGTTCGCAGCATGGACAGTCCCATGAATCTGTCTTCCTATTGTTCATCAATTTTATAAAAAAGCCCTAATAACATTAGAAGCATCTAAGCAGGGGCTCTGGCTGCATTATCTGCATCTTCCTGAGGTGTTAGGAGTAAGTTTCAGTCATCTGTGGGTCTAGACATGGTATGTTTCTTCCCAACTTTGTGGTTACCTATCTGAGATGCACAAAATGAGAGTTTATTTCAACGTTATTGGGGGGCAATGAGTGTAAATCAACAGGCACAAACACACAGACAAGTGGTGATGTTAGAGATCATGTTTCCAGGTTAAAGAAAAATACTTTGGGGTTCCACCTCTGTTTTAATTTACACCAGATGTGTGCATCTGTGGCTGAGGCTGTATCTCCTCATTGTAAGCCTTTTTTGCTCCTATCTGAAGATTTTCAGGCTGTTTTTTATTCCCAAAGCAAAGCCCTTATCCCACAAGCAAATTCCTCACGTGGACATGGAGTTGCTTCAGCCGTCCGCCCCTTCCTTGGTCAGACGTATCAGTCAGGTCAAATCCTTCCCCAGGTTCCTGAGAAACCTCTTTTTTGTTCAAATTTCCAGAGCAAACATGAGAAGATTGTATGGCTCCCGTTTCTAGTCTGCTGCTTAAAAAGGTCTTGCTTTTTAGGTTGGACACAAGGCTTACTAAGTTGCATAGGTATACATAATATTCAAACTTGTTCATCAACTTCAATCAAATTGGGCAGTGCCTACAGATCTAAATCTTTTTTAATGTGCTTAAGTATTTGCACTGTCAAAGTGAAAGTGAACATAAATGCAAGTCTAATATATATCCCAGTTTGTTCATGGATTTTATTTTCAGGATTCTCCCTTCTGTGAGGGTAACAAGAATGTAAATTACTGGTGATAAATATTCACACTTAATTCCTCTCACACTAGCTGCTCTTGAGCTCTTCCTTTTTTTCCCTGTTTCCTAGCAAATTGTAGTTATAGGTGAAGCATTTTCTAGTTCAAACCAATTTCTAGAATTATTCAAGCATTTAATTTAAAAAGAAGCATGTAATTATAGCAAAGTACTTCAGAAAATTTTAATCCCTATGCCATGGAGCTGCCTTGGAGTTTCTGGGAATGGATACACATTACCTCACCACAGGCTGAACTGGGACCCCCCAAAAAAAACCTGTGAGCTAACACGCTTCAGCTTCAGCTCCACGGTTGTGCCGTAGCAGACTCAGCATTGCTTTTGGCTGCTACAAAGATGGTCCCATTAAACACACCTACGGAAAAGCATCTCAAGAGAGTGGGTTTCTGTCTGAATAGCAGAAGTTACTGTGTTTAGTTTAAATATATAACATTCACTCACACCACACTCAGAGCTGATTATAAATGTAGGGATTTATGTCTTCTCTCTGGGGAAGAAAATCTTCAGTGGGCAAAAATGGGAAAGGAAAAGAAAGTCTACTATTCCTCTCATGGACCCAAATTCACATGTGCTGGCCAAACCATATTACCTGTAGTATTTACATATATTATGCATACCATCCATAATTATATGCCTTATTGCACCGCTGGTGCTGAGCCCAACACTGGTAACAGCAGCTCTGAGCGGTAATAGCAGGTTACCTGCGGGTTCATTGCAAACTGAGCCGTTAGCTCTCTCCTTGCTTTATTCCAAAGCAAGAGCACTTCTTTGCATACCATCTCACAAAATTTACTTCACTCGTCTGTGCCAGGGTAGAAATTACACTCCAGAATGGGGGTTGCTGCTGGAGGCGTGGGAAAGCCATCATAAAAACACTTAACACCTTTTAAGCCATGTAGGACCAAATATCACTGCCCTGATCTTAGCAAACCCAAGGGCTGCAGGAACCGGACTGTTTCAAGGGAGGTTGTGTTTGAGGTGTTTGCTCAAAGCCAAAACCAAGCATGAGGATTCGCTGCTATTTTCTAGGTTGGCAAAAAACACATAAACACAAGCTGTAATAATTAGCTCAAGATAGTAAGATACATGTACATTTAGTTAGAGGAAGGGGATGGGGTTTGGCCCTGCTATTTCTCCACTCATTTTGATTTAGGTGGTGGCATGGGAAGGTTGAACCACATTGGTGGTGACATTCAAACCCAGCCTGGGTTAGTTAGCTCCCAGTCAGCTGGGATAAAGCAAAAATCAGAAATTTCTGAGTTCTGGAGCAGGTCTGGGCAGTCAGGGAGGCAGCACAGGACTCAGCTGTGGAGCCCTGCCACTGACGCTGGGTACTATGGAGACAAGGCGCTCAGGGAGGCTGCGTCTCCATCCCTTCTCCATGAACCGGCAATATTCAAATCTAATTTGCCTTGTAATGAGTTTCATGTAATGTCTTTCAGGAACAACTGCAAAACTTGTGATTTTACGAAGAGAAAAATCAAAGATGCTGACAGGGGGTTCCTGTTATTATTGGCGTGTTTTGGACTCTGCGTGATCAAATAAGATAATGAGAATGGTGATGATTATTGTCATCATTAGCAGTTCCTCTCCAGCACAGTCTAATGATCATCAATACCAGTGTTTCTGGACAACTGTGCTCCTGGTGAGCCCAGGCCAGCCCATCAACTGGGACAGAAGGACAAGGCATTGCAGCAGGTCTGGATCTGCTCCTCTTTTCTCCTCCTGATGAGATGCAATACAGGTGAAACACTGCACATTGCTGTGCATTGATTTTTGCATTGTTGTGCATTGATTTTGGTGGAGGGCGGAGGACAGGAGCTCTGTATTCATCAGACACTGGAGGGAACTCCTCATTTTGGGGGAATACCCTCCTGATCCAGCTGGAGCTGGCTAAGGCAAAGGGGGGACACTTTTACTCGTGGGGAAAACTTCATCTTCATAACCCAGAACCACCACTTCAGATCCCCCTGCATGTCCTGGACAGTGGAGTTCCAGGAATTTGGGGGCACATTTCTTTCTTTCCAGCTTTATCCGCTCCTTGGAGCCAGCAGAACCATTCCCCATGGCTCTCTGATGTAGGAGCAGCTGAAGCCCCATCTGTGAGGATACCCTGGCTGCACCAAGGTCTGGAAGGGACATCTCCATCAGCAGCTGCTGTTTGCCATGGAGCTGAGCAGAGCAGCTCCCTACCAGATAGGAGAGGAAGAAAAGGATTGTCACTGTGAAATAAGTGGTCCCTGGAGGAGTTATAATAGCAGGCTATCACATGGTGAGGCTGGTGGGAAGGTGGGCAGAGGCTTGTCAGTGAAGAGTGATTCACTGGATAACTGTTTTACAGGAGAACTCGCAGCACTAATCACAACTTCTCAGTTGCTAATGGCTTAGAAGATTTAAATGAAGAGTGAAAATAGCTTCTTGCCTTCTGAGTCCTCCAAGAGCATCGAACTTGTGAGGAAGTCAGCAATTAGGCAAATTAGGAATCTGTAGAGAAATCTTTCAACCTCTCTAGTTGACTTTTAGCACTAAAAGAAGAAACTCAACCCATCAGGAACTGAACATGCGACTATTGCACCTCTCCTGGCGTAGGAATATCGCTTTCTCCCAAATCCTCCGTGACTGAATTCAGAAGCCAGAACAGGATTAGGATTCATCCCTCAAGCAAAAGTACCCACTTGGACTCCTCATCTTCATCTCTCTTCTTCCACCATTCTTTGAGGTTGGACAAAGCCAAGATTTGCACACCTGCTGTCTATCGACTCTCCAAAATCTGCTCTAAACCAGTTTTGCTTAAATATGCAAAATTACTTCTTAACATAATCCCTTTTAAATCTTGAAGTAAGGATTCATTTGATCAAAATGTTTCTTTTTATACTACTTAGAGCTCGGCCTGAGACATGTCATGCAGCTAACTCAATACCTACAAATGCCCTTTTATTCCAATAAAACATGAACGGATAAAGTGGTCTCCTCATATTGCAACAGGATGTGTATTTTATTTCTTATAAGCCTGCCCTTTTTCAAGCATATTCTCAAATCTCTTTATATGGCAAACTATCAATTTCTTATTCTATCATCTGGTACATTAGGCTCGTAATAAAATGTGTTTGCATTCTTATCAAGGAAAGCAGACAGCCTAGCAGAGGGCAGGGACATGTTTCTAAGCTCCTTGGAGGGGCTTCTGGAAAGTGAAAATCTCTATTAAGACATAGATACAAGCAGGTAGGAACTACATAGCTTCCTAATGCATCCAAACATAAGTCCTCACAAAGATCCATTTAGGTTTTGCTGCTTGCTCAGCTCATTTGCCCGTTGTGTCAGAGGCTCAGCAAATGCTGTTTGTGATTCTCCCAGTTGTGATCCACCACTGAATTATCTCAGGTGCCTCTCTTTCTCTAGCAAGACACCCAAATGAGACATCCCTTGAGACAAGCTGTTTGGAGACAACAGATTAAGAACTCCTAAAAATCTTTAAAAATAGCTCCTGACATTTATGGTCAACCCCCACCACATTCTGTTATATGCCACATATTATTATATACCCCAAACGTTGGAGCAGCATTTCCAAGTGTTGGCCTTGCTTTACAAATTAAACTGTAGAGGTGAAAGAAAGTGTCATATGTGTACTTCTGCCTTCTAAAATTATAGCTTGTGCAAACAAAATGGGGACAGATTCTGCCACTCTGACTTCAGCTTGGCTTTTGGATTTTAATTCTTGGATTTCCTAAGTTCTGTTTCTCCTTGTTCCTCACTGGCAGAGGAACATTTATCCTTACACTGAGGTCAAGCCGCCCGTCTTGTCAGCATAGCTCCAGGAAAGGCGAAGACTGTGAGTGTCTCTCTGCACCATCACCTTACCCAACATCTGGGCCAACCTGACCGGTGGCTGCAAAATTTGCTGAAGAATTGGCTGAAGGATCAGAGGAAATTCTGAAGAACCAAATCATTTAAAGAAATCTTTTTGTTAATTGAACTCTGTTCAGCTGTCTGCCAGTTCATCTTACAGCTACTTTTGTGGCAGTTATTGTCATTATTGCTTTTGTGTTTACCACATAGGGAAATATGACTTTCTTTAATGAAATGATCACTACTGAGGAAGAAGGACTCCATCTAGTTTTTCTAACCTATTTCGCATCCTTTTCATCAGTGTGGCTTTGCCGATGTTTAGCAATTTCTTGTATGAATGCACCCTTCTACCCAAGCCATTTTCTAGACTTTTTCCTCCAGCATTCAGCCCTGGATTCAAGGCTGAGTGGGCAACTTTTTCTAGTTTGCTGTAAAGTCATTGTATTGCACTAAAAGAGAACTGGTTTAAGTTTCAACACCTGTACATGGGGTTTGTGAGCAAAAGAGAAAAACCGCAGCCTGTGTTCTTGCATAGATACATGAGCCGGGAATATGCCTTGTGTATACATCTATTGGGTGTCTCACTGTAATACCCACTCAAGATTTCCTTGGTTATAACCCTACTGCTCCGCTATGCTCCCCGTTAAATTTTCTCCCAGTATGTATGAGATCTCCATATTTCCATGTGTTTGGAGAAATATAAACACAGTTATTAATTACTGTTAAGGGAATACATTTGGGGATTAAACATGTTCATGCATTTCCCTTCCCTTCCTCCCCAAGTAAGCCTGTGACCTGCATTAAGCCTAAGCCATCCCTGTGGCTTTTCGGTGGTATTAAACTACGTGAGACCACAGGTTGGACAAGGCTGCTCAAGAAGAGTCTGCAAAGTCTGAGCTAGAAACAAGCTGTTATTTTAAATGGCCTTTGCACCAGTGAAGAACTCTTTATTTCAAGACGAGAGGTGGATTGTCTTCTTTAGAAGGCATTCTAGAGGAACCTGAGAAAAAGCTTGTACCATATTTTCTTTGCACCGCCTGCTAGAGTCTTCCACAAGAGAAGCCTTCCCTCATCTCACAGGTACAGCAGCGTGCTCTGAGGGGCAAATTATCAATTCTAGCAAAGATACCATAGGATCACCCCTTTGCTTTGGCATTAGGTTTTTCAAAGATATTTGCACTTTAGACAGGACAAGAAGCAGATGGGGGAACTATCTAGAAGGAAAAAGGAGAACATGCTGCAAAAGCAGACATTGTTTTCTGTAAGGTGCAAAAAACCACTTATTTTTTAACAATGAAACAGTTGGAAATATTTGTCCTTGGAATCAGAACAGTTTGTTTGTGATTTATGAGAAAGTTTAGAAAGGTAGCTATTGTCCAGAGAGCTCCCTTCTCGGTAAACATCTTTCCACTAAATCAACCAAAGATTTATTTCACACAAGCTAGGCTTTTTTCCCCCAAATTTCTTCAATACCTGCAGTTTCCCAAACAGCTCTGATCAGAACTTACAAAAAAATCTTGGGCACTGAATGCAACCACAATCAAGCCCCCTTATCACACTGAAAGGCACTGAAGGAGCTCCCGCTCTAACGCAGGCTGAGCTGAATTAGCCTCCCTGACCATTTCTTGTAGATTTTTTTTTTTTCTTTTTTCATCTCTTGCCTCCTTTGGCTGTTTTCCTACCGTTTAATTTAGAGCAGTCCCAGGGCTGTTCTATGTTGCTGCCTGGGGTAGGGTCTGCTATCTAAGCATGGGAGCCCTTTCCCTTGGGGTGGCTGCAGCAACCACTGAGCCATAACAGAAGAAGGAAAAGAAAATCCTTCTCCAGGGTTAAAAAAATTTTTGTCTTCTTGGCCCAAGATGTTCTAACTGAGGAATCTTCTGGGTAAGTCTGGCCAAGAGGAGGAAAAAAATCAGCAAAGCTTGAGGTGTGAGACTGCGGTTCGGGGATGTTAGGCTGGGCCAGCACGCACGAGGCTGCGAGCTGGTGCCTCTGCAAATCTGCTGGGGTCTGCGGGACAACCCAGCGAGTGCATTAGGAAAGAAATGTCCCCAGGTGAGCCCATGGAGACATGTTCCCGACAGTTCCCTGGCCACAGGTATGGGAATAAACTCTTCCTCTTAGGCTCACATTTGCCTTGGGAGCAGCAGGTCCTGCAGCAATGTTACAGAGGGAGCAGGAGGACAGAAATGGGATTTCTCTGTGCTGAGGTCAGGCTGTGCCTGGGCGGCTGAGCGATGCTTTTGCCTCTAACAGCAGGAATGGAGCTCAGGACCCTCTGCCGCCTTTTCTTCTTCTTCCTCCTGGTAGTAATCAGGAGGGACCTCCTCATCCCTCTCCGAGGCTGCAGACCAGTGTTAGCATCTTCTCTTTGCACAGTGAGAGGGATGCCAGTGTGGGCTGGGAAGCAGCCCAGGCTCAGGCAAAGCCAGGGTGCTGTGAAAAATGGGAGGATGTGGGCTCTTAAAGGGAAGAATAGCAGGAACGAGCCAGACTGCAGAGTACAAATAACATGTATTTACAGCAGGTCACAGTGTGCTTTGGAGGACATGAAGTGCCAAGTTTTTGAGTCTGCTGAAGCGGCACAGAGTGACTCGAAGCCAGTGTAGGGCGTCCTAGGAAAATTTCCACTGGGAACGTCTCTGGGGCTGATCCTGCTGCCTCCTGCAGCCCCAGTCTCCCCAGCATAAGGAAAGGGCCCTTCTGGGTGTAAGGAACCAAGGCAGAGAGGGGTGTCTGAACAAATGTCATGTTGTTCGGTGACATATGGCCAAGGAGAAAGCCCTACCAGCCCGTGCTGTTTCCAGCATTTAATAAAAACATTCACAATAGGAAAGAGCACAAACCATGCCTGGCGTTTTGTGTGTTTCCTGAAATCCAAGGCATTTAATAAGGATTTGGGAGCATTTCAAACGTATGGGAAGGTCACTGGGAAAAGGCAGTAAGGAGTGTTTGGCTGCCAGGGATTTTTACTGAGCTGCTTTTTCATTTGCATTTCAAAATTGCCAGGCAGGCTGAAATTGTGAAAAAAAAACAACCAGGAATTATTTGGGGGGGTTGGGAGTGAGAAAATGAGGCTAAGGTGTGCCTCCTGAGATTAGATTTCCTAAAAAATGTTGGTGCGGTGTATGGGGAGAAGGGATGGTGCTGAGCTGGGAGCTGGAGCTGGAGTATTCCCCAGCAGCGAGGGCTGTGCTCCGAGCCGGCACCGCTGAGCGGAGCTGTTGGAAGTGCCGCTGGCAGAGCCGCTGCGGCTCTGGAGATCCAGGGCTGCAAAAGCAGATTAAATCCTTTAGAAATAGAGTAACTGCCTGACTGAATGTGCACTGAGGGTGCCAGCACCGTGCACGGGGCTGCGGCGGAGGCTCCCAGCTGCAGCAAGTGTAAACTCTCCCTTTGGACTCTTCTGTCCCTTTTCTTTGTATTTCTGGAATAAAACAGAGGATTTCTGAAGGGACACCCTGTGTGTAGTGTGTGAGCACGACTGCCTATGTCTCGAACACTTACATTGCATATATGGAGATAAAAGTGTCGTTACTACCATGAGAAATCTGATTTGAGCTTGCTGCAGTAACAACTCCAGGGACCCAAAACCTACTTTTATCTCTGAACTAAATCAGTTGATATCTTCTGTGTGTGTGTCCAGTTAATGTATCAGCCTGTGTCTGTTTGAGACAAATACTACAGCGTCTATCAGCCACTACATCCATTAACTTTAAAGGAGTTTTGCCAGAGCAAAGGACAGAATTTGACCATGAAGCACACAGAAGATAGGACCTGTAAAAGGTATCTGGACACCTCATTTCACAGCTGTCCCTTCCCAGAGATTGATCCTTCTTCAGGGTGATTCTCTTACCTACATCCTCATACACATCACGGTGTGTTCTGCTTTTCATATTGCCTTTTTTTTTTTTTTTTAAAACCTGCCCAGGGACACAAATGCTGGGCTATGTGATCATTGCTCTGCTCTGGGTATGGTCTGTCCACATTGCCAACCCACACACTAACGCGCTCATGCTGTGGAGTCTCAGCAGGTTCCTCTGCTGTGAAAATCAGAGGCAATAAATATGCCATGTATCAAGAGTTTTGATTTAAAATACTCTCCCGGAATCAGTTCAGCCAGAGGCAGTAAATAACACGCAGCCACTGGGAATCTTTTATTGCTCATCCAAACTAGCAATACTTTATTTTGCAATATGTTGAGTGTAGGAAGGGATGCACTTCCATGCCTGTAAGTAACAATACAGTCAATATGGTCATCAACAAAGCTAATATAAGAAGTCCCTTTTTCTATCACCCCTTTCTCCTTCACTTCCCTGTTTTTCAAGCACAGCATCCTTAAAAAAAGCCCTGTACACCCCAGGATGTTACCTTCCTTACCCACCTTAGACACTCCTGACTTTTAGGGAAAGCCTGACTATAGTGAGTCCACTGGGAATTGATTTTAAAGGCTTGAATCAACCCAGTGTCGCCTGAGTTGGGAACCTGCTCTAACAGGTAATTGGGGCTGGGTGCTCAGATCTCAGTGGGAAAAAGGCTGATGCTGTCTTTTAGCACGCACCCCTTGCAGAGCTTTCCCTCTGCTGCTTTCCTTGCCATTCAGGAAAATCCCACCTGGAGAAATCAGACAGGAAGAGGATTAATATGAAAAATTCCTAGTGGTCCCCGATTGCAGCTGGAAAAAGCAAAGATGAAAACCACTTGGGTCAACATAAAAGGGAGTGAGGCAACCTGTGGGCCTCACATCTTGGTCACCGTGGGACCCTCAGCTCAAAGTCCAGGCAGTTTTAATAGATGAGGTCTTTGGGTGACATTTTCCTGCAAGATTTTAAGTAAATGCCTTGCTGTAACATTTGAGATCAGGTGCCTCTTGGTTCTCATGATTCTCTTCCTTTTTAAGCCACAGACACACACATACAAAATATATTAAAACAAGCCCAGCTTAGCTAAAAGGTCGGCTAGTTCAGAAACAAACAGCGGGGATTTAGGCTGGAGGCTTTGGCGCACAAGAAAAGAGTGATGCATCTCCGGCTCTGCTTTTGCTCGAAGGGGAATATGGATTAAAACCTTGCAGGGAGCAGAAGCAAAGGCAAGAAGAGATACATTTGTCACTCATTTCATTATCCCACACCAGGAAAGGGACTTCACACATCCCCCAGGCCACGTACTAGCAATGGGAAGAGGAAAGAGGTGCTGGATGGATGTGCTACACGGCGAGGTGGGAATGGGGTTGATGTCTTCCTTTGGCAGGGCTAAACCTCTGCCCGCTCTGAGACCAGGGCTGGCAGGGGCCAGGCGTGGACCAGCAGTAGGTGTCCAGCTCTGTAAAAGTGATGTGAGGACGGAAGGTAGAACCTGCCTGGACAAAAAGCTTTCTAAAAAAAAGAGGGGAGAGGTTAACCCCTTTCCTTATGGAGAGAGGCAAGACTTTCTTTTACTTTCTCCTTTACAAGAAGTGACCTGCACTTCTGCACGGGGAATGGCAAGGCTGCATCCCAGGAGATGAGCTCTTTGCTCAAACCCAGGTCTAAGAGAAATGGAACAGAGCAGAGCGATCTGCCTGTGACAGTGAGAATGCTTCACACGCCAAGGAATTAATGGAATTTATTAAACTAATTGCCTCATAGAAATATGCTGCTGAGGCCTTTACTGATGGGAGCACCCAGCCCATTTGTTGGGCAGTGGGTACCCTTCTAATACACTTTTACAAAAGGAAGATTTGGCTGGTACAAACTGCACCAATCTGTTAAAGCGTTGCTTGTAAATCAACAGCCACATCGATTCCAGGTACCTGATATTTCATTGTGTAATTAGAATTATGTTTTAACTATATCTCTTGATATTCCCTGCCAGTACTTGGCATGGATGGAAAGTGGAGGAGGCAGCACACGGAGCACTCAGGAACAGCTGCTGGGACAGAGCAGAGAGACGCAAAATTCCCCTTGTTAGCAGCCGTGCTTGTGCATTGCCTGTGTGCAGAAACATGAGGCAACAGATTCCAGCACAGAGCATTTCTAGAGACAGCTATTGATATAAACGTGCACATCCACACTGTAAAATTAGACCAGCAGATGGGTATCTTGCTTGTGGGGATAGCAATTGCTTTCCACAAGGCCAAAATGAAGTTACAGGACCAGGAAGGGACAATAACTCTTCATTATAGACAAAGATCCCAGAGGAACTCACTTGCTGCCACTGTGGGAAAAGTGCTTTAATGCAGGAGCATGGGTTCGTGCTTGAACCACGGGGCCATAGGCTCCCCGCAACTTGGAGGCTGAGGAATAGGGACACCGAGCACCCAGGAAAAGGTTTGCATCCCAACTGCCACTCTCCTTCAGACACCAGTACAACCCACCACTTATCTCCTGTTCCATTTTCCTTCTTTGGGATAAATATTCCTGATCCAGCCCAAGAACTCGTCCAAGGACCGGGAGCAATGGGTGAGACCAGCTGGGAACACCGACCCTGACAAACTCCTCTCGGCTAATAGAAATTTGATAACAGAAGCTTTTAAATGAAAGGAACATTGGTGTTAAAAGATTATTAGTCATTCTTTAAACTAGTGTGGGATGAGTGCCGGAAAACATTTCTCTCTGAATTTGTATGAATAATATGACTAAATAAATCTGATTTTGGTTAGTCTTCCATGGTGATCCTATCAGATGGATTTAAGAGGAGGAAAGTTTGGGGGAATATTGACTCTTGGTAGATGGCTGTAGAAAGTTCACTATTTGCATGCAGAGGTCATTTGATTGACTGCAGGATTAGACATCTTCTTGCATCAAACGGATAAGCAGACTGCAGGACCTCAGTGAATACAAAGCCCGCTGGCTGTTGGGAACCAGGTACCCAACATCTGCTAATGAATAAATGGGACAAATTATGTCTGTCTTCTTTGGATAAATCAGTGATTCCCCAAAGGGGATTTTTCTAGGTGTCCTCTATGCATTTGTAAAGTGTTTTATCATGAAGACAACTAAGTGGACAAACAGCTCACTAGTTTTACAGGGCAGCTGGCTGGCTCGGTGCCCCAGGCCTGAAAGGGTAACCCCACCACAGACCACTCATCCACGGGGGGCCCTTTCCTGCGGGGGATCCCCTTGTCACCTTCAACACCACCATGGCACCCCCGCAGCCCCTGCAACAGGGCAGCTCAGAGACGACCCCCCAAATCTGAGGATATGGGGATAAAAGGGAAAAAGTCACTGATGGGGACCAAAGCAAAGCAGCTCGTTGCCGTCGCTGCTGTGCCACGGCGCTGAGGGTGCCCCAGCCAGATCAGGGCAGAGGTAGATATTTTTAGGTGGGGTTTTTTCCCTCTTTTAAATGCATTTCTCCTAGCAGCAGCAGCAGTTGGGTGGGTATTTGGAGCCTAGCGGGACATGTGGCTGTCCAAGGGGGATGGAGCATCCCTGAGTACCTCTCCTCTCCCTGGGGGAATGTGTCCAAGGGGGATGGAGCATCCCTCCCCGGGGGAAGGGAGGTGTGTGGGGGGGTGGTAGTGCTCGGCCCCCCCCCCTACCAACCCTCAGCTTCCAGCCGTGCCTCTGTATCTGACTTTTTAGAAGGGATGGAGAAGG
>NW_010972709.1:3491957-3492408 GCF_000737465.1 Haliaeetus leucocephalus | reverse complement strand
TTCCCTCTTTTAAATGCATTTCTCCTAGCAGCAGCAGCAGTTGGGTGGGTATTTGGAGCCTAGCGGGACATGTGGCTGTCCAAGGGTGATGGAGCATCCCTGGGTACCTCTCCTCTCCCCAGGGGAATGCGTCCAAGGGGGATGGAGCATCCCTGAGTACCTCTCCTCTCCCTGGGGGAATGTGTCCAAGGGGGATGGAGCATCCCTCCCCGGGGGAAGGGAGGTGTGTGGGGGGGTGGTAGTGCTCGGCCCCCCCCCCTACCAACCCTCAGCTTCCAGCCGTGCCTCTGTATCTGACTTTTTAGAAGGGATGGAGAAGGCGGGGGGGGGGTCCCCAACGGGGAGGGGCTCTGCAGCCGAGCCCGGGACCGGCTCCCTCCCTCTCTGGGCTGTACGAGGCGGGCAGGGGGTGGGTGTCTGTGGGTGGGTGGGTGGGTGGGAGTGGGTGTGA